>NW_022681469.1:111920412-111987070 GCF_009764315.1 Trachypithecus francoisi
TTCATACGCACGCCAGTGGACACTGGTCTGAAGATGTAAATCTTCCCCTTATTCTGAGAGGTTCAAACCCCACTGGTGGAAATTCCTTGTGCTATATGCAGGTGCATTATGGCATCTTGCAAATAATTGGCCAGCTGGCTAGCTAGTCCCCTAGTCAGGTGAAGGATATTTTGCAGCTCCTAGACAATGACCAGTGTGACCAGCTTCTATAGCACCTCCCGAGCATTATGCCAGGGTTTTCACACACATCATTTGCATCCTTACTTTAGTCCCATTTTACAGATGAGAAGACTGAGGCTCAGTAAGGTTAAGAAAGGGAGATTTTAAGCCACATCGGTTGGATCTCACAGCCCAAGCTCTCACGGATGCTTCCTGAGCTAGAGTGTTTTATGCTACATACAGGCGCGGACGTACCCTCTGCTCCAATTTTTCCATCTCCGTCATTATCCGCAGCAGCCATCAAGGACTTGGTTTCTGACTCGGTCAGTTCTCTGGCACCACTCTCAAACTTCTGGAGGAAAAACCTACAGGATAATAAAGATCCATGGGGATTTTCTGAAAGATCATGCATCTCTGTGTTTACACTTTTGTTTTTCCTTTAAGTAAATCATCTGTTTCCAGCACTTGCAATAATTAGCCAAGGTCTTAGCAGAGGTTTCCTTAAGCTGTAGAAACCAATGGTGGGCATTTCATTTTTAAGGGTTTTTTTTGTTTTGTTTTGGTTTTTGGGTTTTTCTTGAGACAGGGTCTTGCTCTGTTACCCAGGCTGGAAGGCAGTGACACCATCATGGCTCACTGCAGCCTCAACTTCCTGGCTCAATCAATCCTTCTGCCTCAACCTCCCAAGGAGCTGGGATGACAGGTGCTCCCCACCATGCCCCACTAACATTTGTACTTTTTTTTTTTTTTTGAGACGGAGTGTCACTCTGTTGCTCAGGCTGGAGTGCAGTGGCCGGATCTCAGCTCACTGCAAGCTCCGCTTCGCGGGTTTACGCCATTCTCCTGCCTCAGCCTCCCAAGTAGTTGGGACTACAGGTGCCCGCCACCTCACCCGGCTAGTTTTTTTGTTTTGTTTTGTATTTTTTAGTAGAGACGGGGTTTCACCGTGTTAGCCAGGATGATCTCGATCCCCTGACCTCGTGATCCGCCCATCTCAGCCTCCCAAAGTGCTGGGATTACAGGCTTGAGCCACCACGCCTGGCCAACATTTGTATTTTTTTGTAGAGACAAGGTTTTGTCATGTTGCCCAGACTGGTCTTGAACTCCTGGGCTCACTCAAGCAATCCGCCCACCTTAGCCTCCCAGAGGGCTGGGATTGTAAGTGTGAGCCACAGTGCCTGGCCCATTTTTAAGCTTTTAGTGTTTTTAATTTTTATTTATTTATTTATTTGAGACAGAGTCTGTCTCTGTCACCCAAGCTGGAGTGCAGCTGCACGATCTCGGCTCACTGTAACCTCTGCCTCCTGATTTCAAGAGATTCTTGTGCTTCAGTCTTCTGAGTAGCTGGAATTACAGGCATGAGCCACCACGTTTAGCCAAAGTTTTAGTTTTTTAAAGTCCATTTCCCAAAGGAAATCCCTTACACCAAAGAATCTTTGCGGCTGGGCGCCGTGGCTCACACCTGTAATCCCAGCACTTTGGGAGGCCAAGGCAGGAGGATCACTTGAAGCCAGGAGTTTGAGACCAGCCTGGGCAACATGGTGAAACCCCATCTCTACTCAAAATACGAAAATTAGCTGGACGTGGTGGCGTGCACCTGTAATCCCAGCTACTTGGGAGACTGAGGCATGAGAATCACTTGAACGTGGAAGGCGGAGGCTGCAGGGAGCTGAGATCACCCCACTGCACTCCAGCCTGGGTGACAGAGCGAGACCCTGTCTCAAAAAAAAAAAAAAAGAATCTTTGCACCTGCAGTCTTCACTGCCCATGTTGAGGGCTTTGCATGGGTAGATGTGTGGTGAACTGACTCATGTCCTTTGCTTTAATGATGCTTGGCTGAATGACCAACACTAAGGCTGGCCATTGAAGAAATACTCAGTATCCTGGCCCCCATTGCACCCCAAGGCCACCCAGCAGTGCCGGGTACCAGACAGACTCAGGACAAAGCTTACTTAAGCTCTTCTTCATCCAGGTACCCACTCTGGTCGTTGTCTATGAACCGGAAAACGTCCTTCACCTGACTGGCTGACATCTTGGAGAGGCCTGACGTCTGGAAGAATTTTTGGGGTTCAAAAGTGTCTGGGTCTAAAGAACAGAGAATGAGTTATTCTGACACTCATTGGATCACATTCTATATTGGGACCAAGGTACTGAAAACACAGATGATTAGAAATACTTCAACAATATCCCTGAGCTACGGGGATGCTCAACTGGTCCAAGATTTTGGGACAGCCGAGACTTGATGGCTCTGTGATGGCATCCCATGTCCCCTCTGCCCCAGCCTTCCCTCCTCCAGCTGGTTTTGTCCATTTCCCTTTTCCCTTCTCCTCTCCTCTGCGCCTCCCCCTCCTCCTGGCCCACTTTACAGGCGGTGTAGCCCAGCCCGCAACATCCCTGGTCTAATTGGTAGGGGGAAATGCAATCACTGGATTTCAACAGGCTAAATGGCCTTTGGCGATTTCTTTCTCTTTTTTTTTCTTTTCTTTCTTTTTTTTTTTTTTTTCTTTCTTTTTTTTTTTTTGAGACAGAGTCTCATCTGTCACCCAGGCTGGAGTGCAGTGGCGTGATCTCGGCTCACTGCAATCTCTGTCTCCTGAGTTCAAGTGATTCTCCTGCCTCGGCTTCCTGAGTAGCTGGCATTACAGGCGTGCACCCCCATGCCCAGCTCATTTTTGTATTTTGGATAGAGACAGGGTTTTGCCATGATGGCCAGATTGGTCTTGAACTCCTGACCTTAAGTGATCCACTGGCCTCGGCCTCCGGAAGTGCTGGGATTACAGGCGTGAGCACCACACCTGGCCTTTCAGTGATTTCTTGCTTTCATGTTTTGTAGGTTTCTTTTGTCTTACAGAAGTGTAATTATGTGCTCAGATCCCAGATCTCTATAATTTTAGTTATCTAATAAATAGTAGTTTTATTCTCCAATTCCACGAACTTTCCAGCCGAGCTCTTATTTATTTATTTATTTATTTAGAGACAGAGTTTCACTCTGTCGTCCAGGCTGGAGTGCAATGTAGTGATCATAGCTCACCACAGCCTCAACCTCCTGGGCTTGAGTGATCCTCCTACCTCAGTCTCCCGAGTAGCTGGGACCACGGGCACATGCCACCATGCCCTGCTAGTTTTTATTTTTATTTTGTAGAGATGGAGCCTTGCTATGTTGCCCAGGCTGGTCTCAAACTCCTGGGCTCAAACAGTCCTCTCACCTTGGCCTCCAAAAAGTGTTGGGATTACAGATGTGAGCCACCATGCCTGGTCTACATTTTTTTTTTTTTTTTGGCAGGACAGAGTCTCACTCTGTCTCCCAGGCTGGAGTGCAGTGGTGCGATCTCACCTCACTGCAACTTCCGCCTCCCAGGTTCAAGCAATTCTCTGCCTCAGCCTTCCCAGTAGCTGGGATTATAGGCGCCCACCGCCACGCCCGGCTAATTGTTTTGTATTTTTAGTAGAGATGGGGTTTCACTATCTTGGCCAGGCTGGTCTTGAACTCCTGTCCTTGTGATCCACCCGCCTCAGCATCCCAAAGTGCTGGGATTATAGGTGTGAGCCACTGCATCTGGCTGCCTGGCCTACATTTAGATTTTGTGTTGCTGGCCGGGCGCGGTGGCTCAAGCCTGTAATCCCAGCACTTTGGGAGGCCGAGACGGGTGGATCACGAGGTCAGGAGATCGAGACCATCCTGGCTAACACGGTGAAACCCCGTCTCTACTAAAAAATACAAAAAAAAAAAAAACTAGCCGGGCGACGTGGCGGCGCCTGTAGTCCCAGCTGCTTGGGAGGCTGAGGCAGGAGAATGGCGTGAACCCGGGAGGCGGAGCTTGCAGTGAGCTGAGATCCGGCCACTGCACTCCAGCCTGGGCGACAGAGCGAGACTCCGCCTCAAAAAAAAAAAAAAAAAAAAAAAGATTTTGTGTTGCTTCGCTGAAGGTGCAAAGCTGTGAGGAAATCCCATCCCGCCCCACGTCCCCTCTACCTTGGCATTCCTGGAGGGCTGCTGCAATGTCGTCAGCACTGAGCACGTCCGTGATGCTCATTTTCTACCTACTTACACAGAATAAACGAGATGCGATAAGCCACAGGCAGGAATGTGCACATCCAGGGGAAACATCTTCTCAGGCCCACTGAAACTGCATGTGTGTCTAGATTTTCTTTTTTCCAATTGAGATGGAGTCTCACTCTGTTGCCCAGGCAGGAATGCAGTGGCACCATCTCTGCTCACTGCAACCTCCACCTCCTGGGCTCAAGTGATTCTCCTGCCTCAGCCTTCCTAGTAGCTGGGATGACAGGTGCGCACTATCATGCCTGGCTAATTTTTGTGTTTTTAGTAGAGACAGGGTTTCGCCATGTTTGCCAGGCTGGTCTCGAGCCCCTGACCTCAGGTGATCTGCCTACCTTGGCCTTACAAGTTGCTGGGATTACAGACGTAAGCCACCGAGCCAGGTCTGTCTAGAATTTTTAAAATGTGATAAGCATGGTTTTGTATTAAGTGACGGGACAGAATATCCAAATTAAAACCAGATACCAAAAAGACCCCAGCCCTTTTTATCTCAGAGCCTTCTTTTGAATATATGCCAAAAATGAAAACAAAAATACATGACCTAAAGAAGGATTCAATTGTTTTCTTATAAAAATTATGCTGACATAATCAGTCATTTCCACAGGCAGCTACAAACCATGTTACAAATGCACTGGCATTTTCCTACACCAGCCCGAGAGATGCAATGTTGCAATTTCCACGTGGGAAGGGATACATTTTGGCCCCTTGCAGACATTCTGCGGAAGAAGGCATGCTATCTGTCCTGAAAGGTGGAAGCAGATGGAGGAAAAGCCCATCTCCCAGAGATTAAAATCCTTCCAGGTGTCAAAGCCATGGGAAAAGAGGAGTCTAAGCACCTAAGCCTAATTCGAATGCATGCAGTGAAGAAGAGTCTGGGGTCTGGTGGGCCCACCAGTTACCACACGCAGTGAAGAAGAGTCTGGGGTCTAGTGGGCCCACCAGTTACTCACTGCACGCAGTGAAGAACAGTCTGGGGTCTGGTGGGCCCACCAGTTACTCACCGCATGCAGTGAAGAAGAGTCTGCGGTCTGGTGGGTCCACCAGTTACTCACCGTTTTAGGCTTCCCCCCAAGAAGAATCAGGAAAAAGAGCTGAAGGAGCAAAACAACAGATGGGCTTTTGCTACCTTGCTGACCTACCTTATATAGGCTAGAAAAAGTGATAGTTACAACCTCTTAGATTTCCTTTTCAAGGATCAAGTGGATGTAGCTCAAATGTCTTGTCTTACTCATGAAACCTCCTTTTTTTTTTTTCTATTTATATCTCAAGGGAATGTGGATGGGAACAGCCAACTGTAAAAACAAAAACAAAAACAAAAAACAAACCTCAACAAACCCTAACTAAGGTCTCAGTTCTGCAAACGAACTCTGTTGGCAAAGTGTGGAGAAGGTTCTGGATGTCTGGTAAGGTGGAGATGGTGGCCTGAACTAAGAGAAACACATACAGGGGTGCTCCGTAAGCTGAAAAGGCGCCCCAGATGTTAGCGGTTACCGTTTGGGGCAGGCCTGTTTTCAGCTTTGGGAACTCTGGGTATGTAGGGCTGACCTCAGTCTGGAGTTGACAGACTCAAAGCCATTGTCACCAAGCGCACACACAGGACTCGTCCGGCACAGGAGATGGGGCTAAGTGATGTGGTTTTCCTACGGACGTCTTGACTTTGACATTTCCCAACTATACCATAAATTGCACACACTCAAAAGGCAAAAAGGGGGAAATCAAGCCAGCATTCCCAGCCCACAAAACTAACATGTTCGGAAAAAAATATTCTGAGGCGGAGGCCAGGACTAGACAACTCAAGGTTTTGTTTCTGTTGTGACAGGGTCTTCTCTGTTGCCCAGGCTGGAGTGCAGTGGCACGATCTCAGCTCACTGCAGCCTTGACCTCCCAGGCTCAAGCAATCCTCCCACCTCAGTCTCCCAAGTAGCTGGTACTACAGGCATACACCACCATGCCTGGCTAATTTTTTAAATATACATTTTTTTGGAGAGACAGGGTTTTGCCGTGTTGCCCAGGCTGGTCTCGAACTCCTGGGCTCAAGTAATTCTCCCACCTCAGCCTCCCAAAGTGCTGGGATTACAGGTGTGAACCGCTGCACCTGGCTTTTTTTTTTCTTTTTTTTTTTGAGGCGGAGTCTCAGTGGCCGGATCTCAGCTCACTGCAAGCTCCGCCTCCCGGGTTTACGCCATTCTGCCTCAGCCTCCCGAGTAGCTGGGACTACAGGCACCCGCCACCTCGCCCGGCTAGTTTTTGTATTTTTAGTAGAGACGGGGTTTCACTGTGTTAACCAGGATGGTCTCGATCTCCTGACCTCGTGATCCGCCCGTCTCGGCCTCCCAAAGTGCTGGGATTACAGGTGTGAACCGCTGCACCTGGCTTTTTTTTTTCTTTTCTTTTTTTTTTCTTTTTAAATTTTCAGCAAACATTTATTGAGCCTTTATATGGCCAGTACTGTGCCAGGCTCTTCTTTTTAATTATTGTGGTAAAAACCACATTAAATGTATAATCTTAACCATTTCTAAGTGTATGTATAGTACAATAGTGTTAACTCTTGGCACATTATTGAACGAGAGATCGCTATAATTTATTCAGTTGGAAAAACGGAAACTCTGTATCCACTGAGCTGCCACCTCTCCCCTGTTCCCCTACCTCCCAGCTCCTGGTAACCATCATTGTACTTTCTGCTTCTAAGAGTTTGACTACTGGCCGGGCGCAGTGGCTCACACCTGTAATCCTAGCATTTTGGGAGGCCGAGGCAGGCAGATCACCAAGTCAGGAGTTCAAGACCAGCCTGACCAACATGGTGAAACCACATCTCTACTAAAAATACAAAAATTAGCTGGGTGTGGTAGCCTGTAATCCCAGCTACTCAGGAGGCTGAGGCAGGAGAATCGTTTGAATCCAGGAGGTGGAGGTTGCAGTGAGCTGAGATTGTGCCATTGCACTCCAGCCTGGGCGACACAGAAGTCTTTGTTACAGCTTTGAGTGCACTATTGAAATTGGAAACAACTAAAATGTGCTTTAGTCGGGAATTTGTCAGACAAATTATGGTACATCCATGCAATGACTTCCTATGTGGCCATTAGAAATAATGAAGTAGGCCGGGCGCGGTGGTTCACGCCTGTAATCCCAGCACTTTGGGAGGCCAAGGCAGGCAGATCACCTGAGGTCAGGAGACCAGCCTGGCCAACATGGTGAAACCCCATCTCTACTAAAAATACAAAATTAGCCAGGTGTGGTGGTGTGCACCTGTGATCCCAGGTACTCTGGAGGCTGAGGCAAGAGGACCGCTTAGAACCTGGGAGGCGGAGGTTGCAGTGAGCTGAGATCTTGCCACTGCCCTCCAGCCTGGATGACAGAGCGAGACTCTGTCTCGAAAAAAAAAAAAAAAGAATCAGCTAGGCACGGTGGCGCATGCCTGTGGTGCCGGCTGCTCAGGAGGCTGAGGTGGGAAGATAGATTGAGGCCGGGAAGTAACAGCTGCTGCAAGTTACAATTGCACCACTGCACGCCGGCCTGGGCGACACAGCGAGACCTTGTCTCAAACTGTCTCAAAGAAAGTTTCTGAAAATAAGTCTTAAGAGTTTTGAATTAGGTTTCTGACATTAAGCTGCCATAGAAACTAGCTAAGCCCTTTCTCTTTCTTGGGAGTGTTTACAATTGTCCACAGAGATACAACATTTTAAAAAAATCTGCTCATTTAAATCAAAGTAGCATATGGGTTAAACCAAGATACTTTTTCTGTTCATGCTCTTTTTCCGATAGAAAATAAAGATACCAGAGACCAGGCCAGGAGTGGTGGCTCATGCCTGTAATCCCAGCACTTTGGGAGGTCGAGATGGGAAGATTCCTCAGGCCCAGGAATTCAAGACTGGCCAGGGTGATGTATTGAGACTCCCATCTCTATAGAAAAATATATTTATTTAAATTTTAAAAAGAGAACATATTCAGTGAACATGTTTTCTGAATCAATGAGGCACTTAAGATGATAACTTGAATTCCAGTATGTGCAATCTGAGCATCAAATATTGATTCAGGCCAGGCACGGTGGCTCACGCCTGTAATCCCAGCACTTTGGGAGGCTGAGGTGGGCGGATTACCTTAGGTCAGGAGTTGGAGCCCAGTCTGGCCAACACGGCAAAACCCTGTCTCTACTAAAAATATAAAAAAATTATCTGGGCATGGAAGCAGGCAATCCAAGCTACTTGGGAGGCTGGGGCAGGAGAATCGCTTGAACCCGGGAAGTGGAGGTTGCAGTGAGCCAAGATCGCGCCACTACATTCCAGCCTGGGTGACAGCGAGACTCCGTCTCAAAAAAAAAATTTAAAAAAATTGATTCACACAAAGAGACAATATTGTATAATTCCACTAATATGAGGTACCTAGAATATTCAAATCGACAGAGACAGGATGGTGGTTAGCAGGGCTGGGGGGAGGGGAATGGGAGTGAGTGTTTAATGGGGACAGAGTTTCAGATTGGGAAGATGAGAAAGTTCTGGAGATGGATGGTGGTGACGGTTGCACAGTGTGAATATATTTAATGCCACAGAACTTCAAAAGGGTTAAGATGGGTCGGATGCGGTGGCGCACGTCTGCAATCCCAGCGCTTTGGAAGGCCGAGGCGGGAGAATTGCTTGAAGCCAGGAGTTTGAGACCAGCCCGGGTAACAAAGCAATACCCCATCTCTACAAAAAAATAATAAAAAAATTAGCCAGGCACTGTTGCATGCACCTATGGTCCCAGCTACTCGGGAGGCTGAGGTGGGAGGATCGCTTAAGCCCAGGAGTTTGAGGCTGCAGTGAGCTGTGATCACACCACTGTACTCCAGCCTGGTTAACAGAGTCAGACCCTGTCTCTCCAAAAAAAAAGAAAATGATTAAGATGGTAAATTTCATATTATGTATTTTATGTTGCATATCATGTTATGCATATGACATATGTTGCATATGCATAGATATGTTATCATATTTGCATATTTATGTCATGTAATGTATATGTATATATTAACAATTTGTAAGCATTGATTCCGTAGTCTTCATTATTTTGGCCACCAATTCCTAATTGCTCCCAGGAAAGAATAGGAGGAAGATGTGGAAGTAGATCGGGTTTTTTTGTTTTTTTTTTTGAGACAGGGTCTCGCTCTGTCACCGAAGCTGGAATGTAGTGGCGTGATCTCAGCTCACTGCAACCTCCAGCTCCCAGGTTCAACAGATTCTCCTGCCTCAGCCTCCCGAGTAGCTGGGATTACAGGTGCCTGCCACCATGCCCAGCTAATTTTTTTTTTTTAATTTTTAGTAGAGACGGGGTTTTGCCGTGTTGACCAGGCTGCTCTCCAACTTCTGACCTCAAGTAATCCGCCCCCCTCAGCCTCGCAAAGTGCTGTGATTACAGGCATGAGCCACCGCACCCAGCCTGGCTGCCACTGTGGGGATGAAACTCTTGAATGCGTGGGAGACCCACCTTCCATCATGTATGATGGGCTACTTGAGAACACAGTGGACCCACTTCCATGTTCTCTCAACAGATGTCACTTCCTAAATATCTCTCAACTTCATCTTCTCTTCACGGATCACTGTCACTACCCGAGCCCAAGCCTCCAGCATCTCTTTTGGGAAGGGAAATAACAATGGTGGACTCCTAACCTTTATCCACTCGGGGTCACCTCCACCCTAGCCAGGTGGGTTTTCAAAAAACCCAAGCATGGCTGGACTCGGTGGCATGCCTGAAATCGCAACATTTTGGGAGGCCGAGGCAGGAGCACTGCTTGAGCCCAGAAGTTTGAGACCAGCCTGGGTCACACAGCAAGAACCCATCTCTACAAAAAATGGAAGTAACTGGGCTGGGCGCGGTGGCTCAAGCCTGTAATCCCAGCACTTTGGGAGGCCGAGATGGACAGATCACAAGGTCAGGAGATCGAGACCATCCTGGCTAACACTGTGAAACCCCGTCTCTACTAAAAAATACAAAAAACTAGCCGGGCGAGGTGGCGGGTGCCTGTAGTCCCAGCTACTCGGGAGGCTGAGGCAGGAGAACGGCGTAAACCCGGGAGGCGGAGCTTGCAGTGAGCTGAGATCTGGCCACTGCACTCCAGCCTGGGTGACAGAGCAAGACTCCGTCTCAAAAAAAAAAAAAAAAAAAAAGGAAGTAATAATTATCCAAACCCCTGGGCTTGAGCGGTCCTCCTGCCTCAATCTCCTGAGTAGCTGGGACTAGAGGCACGTGCCACCACCCCAGGCTAATTTCTAAATTAAATTAAATTAATTTTTTTTTTGAGATGGAGTTTTGCTCTTGTTGCCCAGTCTGGAGTAATGGCAAGATCTGGGCTCACTGAGACCTCTGCCTCCCAGATTCAAGTGATTCTCCTGCCTCATCCTCCCACGTAGCTTGGATTACAGGTGTGCACCACCATGCCCTGCAAATTTTTTGTAGTTTTAGTAGAGACAGGGTTTCACCATGTTGGCCAAGCTGGTCTTCAACTCCTGACCTCAAGTGATCCACCCACCTCGGCCTCCCAAAGTGCTGGGATTACAGATACAAGCCACTGTGCCCAGCCTTCATTTTTAAATTAACTTTTGTAGATTCAGGGTCTGGCTCTGTCATGCAGGCTGCAGTGCAATGATGCGATTGTGGTTCATTGCAGCCTGGACCTCCTGGGCTCAAGCCATCCTCCCTTCTTGGCCTCCCAAAGTGCTGGGATTACAGGTGTGAGCCACCAGGCCCAGCCCCATTGTCCTTTTTTTTTTTTTTTTTTTTTTTGAGACGGAGTCTCGCTCTGTCGCCCAGGCTGGAGTGCAGTGGCCGGATCTCAGCTCACTGCAAGCTCCGCCTCCTGGGTTTACACCATTCTCCTGCCTCAGCCTCCCAAGTAGCTGGGACTACAGGCGCCCGCCAACTCGCCCGGCTAGTTTTTTGTATTTTTTAGTAGAGACGGGGTTTCGCCGTGTTAGCCAGGTTGGTCTCGATCTCCTGACCTTGCGATCCACCCGTCTCGGCCTCCCAAAGTGCTGGGATTACAGGCTTGAGCCACCGCGCCTGGCCCATCGTCCATTTTTATCTTCAGGCTTTCATTGGCACATTCCTTGTCACAGTGTAACTATTCAATGAACACATTTGTGCAATGAATGAACTGGCTCTGAATCTGAATGTCTGCATCTAGCTGTCTCTGCACAGTGATGTGGGGGATGGGGTGGGATCTAGAGTTACGAGCATGTTTATTTATGAATGAGATACTTCTCTAGGATTGGATTTCCTTTCCCACTCACAGACTGAGCAATCATTTGTTAAATAAGTTTACAGTGGGGCATTGGGACAAGCTCCTTCGTGAGTCGAAGTGACTGCTGTTTATAAACAAAGACCGTAAAGTGTCTTAGGGCTGCGTGAAAAGGACAGCTTGTGTGTTTCCCAATGGAATGAATGAATAACAAGGATGGGGGATCCCCAGGAGCACACAGCTCCTGTCTACAAGAGCTGACCTCTCCTGGGTTTACAGTTTTGATTACCCATGGGGCAGGGCAAAATGCATCCCTTGTGACCTACTATGGGTGTGGAAATGGCACAAGTCCCCTAATTACTGTTGGCTCTGTAATCTGTGGGCTCTGGTGCACAGTGAAAATGCAAGTCCTGACGGGCGCCGTGGCTGGTGTCTGTAGTTCCAGCTACTCGGGAGGCTGAGGCAGGAGGATTGCTTGAGCTGGGAGTTCTGGGCTGCAGTGCGCTCCGCCAATTGGGTGTCTTCACTAAGTTTGACATCAATATGGTGACCTCCTGGGTGCAGGGGACCATCAGGTTGCCTAAGGAGGGGTGAACCAGCCCAGGTTGGAAACGGACCAAGTCAAAACTCCTGTGCTGATCAGTAGTGGGATTATGCCTGTGAATTGCCACTGCACTCCAGCCTGGGCAACATAGCAAGACCCCATCTCAAAAAAAAGAAAAGAAAAAAGAAATGCAAGTCCTCTTCTTCAAAGAATTTCAATGTGAGTGCCTCAGCGGATTAAATCAAGTGTGCAGGCTAAGTGCAGGACCCTGAAGACTAGAGGTCTCACACCCATGAGGCCTGCCCTGTTCACAACAGGTTTGTACAACACTGCCCAGTTCACCAATATGATGTCGTGTCATTTAACCGTGGCAACAACTCTGTGAAATATTATTATCGGCCGGGCGCGGTGGCTCAAGCCTGTAATCCCAGCACTTTGGGAGGCCGAGACGGGTGGATCACGAGGTCAGGAGATCGAGACCATCCTGGCTAACACCGTGAAACCCCGTCTCTACTAAAAAATACAAAAAACTAGCTGGGCGAGGTGGCGGGCGCCTGTAGTCCCAGCTACTTGGGAGGCTGAGGCGAGAGAATGGCGTAAACCTGGGAGGCGGAGCTTGCAGTGAGCTGAGATCCGGCCACTGCACTCCAGCCTGGGCGACAGAGCGAGACTCCGTCTCAAAAAAAAAAAAAAAAAAAAAAAGAATATTATTATCCCCATGACGAAAAAGGGAGAGATATCCCAGGTCAGGCAGGATGTGGTGGCTCAAGCCTATAATCTCAGCACTTTGGGAGGTTTGCTTGAAGCCAGGAGTTTAAGACCAGCCTAGGCAACAGCATGAGACCCCTATTGTCAGGCCTCTGAGCCCAAGCCAAGCCATCGCATCCCCTGTGACTTGCAGGTACACACCCAGATGGCCTGAAGTAACTGAAGAATCACAAAAGAAGTGCAAATGCCCTGCCTCGCCTTAACCAATGACATTCCACCACAAAAGAAGTGAAAATGGCCGGTCCTTGCCTTAAGTGATGATATTATCTTGTGAAATTCCTTTTCCTGGCTCATCCTGGCTCAAAAAGCCCCCCCACTGAGCACCTTGTGACCCCCACTCCTGCCCGCCAGAGAACAACCCCCCTTTGACTGTAATTTTCCTTTACCTACCCAAATCCTATAAAACGGTCCCACCCTTATCTCCCTTGGCTGACTCTCTTTTCGGACTCAGCCCGCCTGCACCCAGGTGAAATAAACAGCCATGTGGCTCACACAAAGCCTGTTGGTCTCTTCACACGGATGCGCATGACACCTATCTCTTTAATTTTTTTTTTTTTTGAGACAAAAAGAAAAAGGAGGAGGAGGAGACAAAGCCAACACATATAAAGGGCACATTATTATAAAATTGTTTAAAACCAGTGATAAAGAGAAAATGAAGATCATAAAGGCAGCCAGAAAAAAGAGACACAATATGTTCAGAGGAACAAAGATAAGATTGACATCAGACTTATCTTTCTTTTTTTGAGATGGGGTCTTGCTATGTTGCCCAGGCTTGTCTTAAACTCCTGGGCCCTGAGTAGCTGGGATTACAGGTGCACACCACTGCGCCCAGTGACATCAGACTTCTGATCAGAAACAATACAGGCCAGAAGGCAGAGGAGGAATTTTTTTTTAAAGAACAGCAAGAAAAATGAACAAACTAACTATTGTGGATGGACACAAAGATTTTGTTTCTCTTCCCAATTGGAAATCACCTCAATGTCCAATGTGCGGGGATTTGTTAATTGATGGGCCATAAAAAATAAAAGGATAGTCTAGAAGTCTGTTTAATGATATGGAAAAATATCCACCATATATAGTAAAGTGAAACAGGCACTATGCTCAATGTATTTTGTAAATTAGAAAATATATATTTACAGACACAGGACGGCGGTTATAGTGACTGAAACTTACACAATTGTGGGAGTGGGTTACATGGTAACCAGTGCCAACCTCCACCCTCCACAGATATTTCTTCTTGCCCACAATAAACTGGAACTAGGCAGGGAGAGGAATTTTAGGAAATGCAGTCCCAGTTTTGCTAAATTGACACAATACAAATCCACCACATATCAGTAAAAGGCTACAGAGAAATTCACCCAGATGGTTTTAGCAGTAATTACTGGGAGTTGAGTGGGTTTAAATTCTCAGTACACAGGTCAGATGTGAGAAAATCAAACAACACATTTGGTTTTTTAATATAATAAGTCAATCTAATTTTCACTCCAATCCCTCCCATCCTGTCAAGGAGGTAGGAAATTCACCTTCCTCCCTGCTTCCCTCCCTCCCTCCCTCCCTTCGTTCCTTCCTTCTTCCCTCCTTCCTTCCTTTCTTCCTTCCCTCCCTCCTTCCCTACCTCCCTTCTTCCCTCCCTCCTTCCATCTTCCCTCCCTCCCTTCCCCCCTCCCTCCCTCCCTTCCATTCTTCTTTCCTCCCTCCCTCCCTCCCCGCTCCTCCTTCCTTCTGTCCTTCATCTCATTCTGTTGCCCAGGCTGGAGTGTAGTGGCACAATCATAGCTCACTGTCACCTTGAACTCCTGGGCTCAATGGCTCCTTCTCACCTCAGCCTCTCAAGGACCTGGGACTACAGGTGCACACCACCACACACAGCTAATTAAATTTTTTTTTTTTTGTAGAGATGGGGGTCTTGCTATGTTGCCCAGGCTGGTGTTCAACTCCTAGCCTCAAGTAATCCTCCTTCTTCAGCCTCCCCAAACACTAGGATTGCAGGCATGAGCCTCTGCACCTGGCAGAAAAATACTGGACTTTTGTACAAATACCTATACTATTCATGAATAAACTTTAAACTGCCCTGAAATGATGGGACTGAAGTGATTAAAATCTTTATCCAAATGAAAACAACTATATTATTATCAAGAGTGTGGCATATTTGACCTACATCTAGATGTGTATATGCATTTTCTTTTCCGAAAATGAATAAAATAACAAAAGATTTCAGTATTGTTGTTATCTATTTATTAAATACCCAGTTAAACTCACTGTTTCTAAATGCACAAGGTATGTGTTGCCCAAGTCCAGAACAGTCCGGAACAGTCCAGAACAGTTCTCTGGGGCTTCTAGGTCACAGCTGAGCATGTTTTATTTCCTGAATTTAGTGTTCTCCCATCGCTAGAGGTAATTCATGTTTTTTAATTAGGTTGGTGCAAAAGTTATTGTGGTTTTTGCAATTATTGCAACCATAATATAATTTTGCAATTATAACTTTTGCACCAGCCTAATAAAAAAACACCTTGGCTGACAAGCTATGGGAATGGTATGGCCACCAGAAATGACCTTCATGGTGTTCTAAAAAGCAGTGGCTTCCAGTTCAGAATGGGTTTGCTGCTCTCTGTCTAATGAGTTGGGGTTCTCTTTTCTCCTCCACGTTCTAGGGTTTTGATGCCTCTTAGCATCACCAGCTCTCATTTGGGGAGCAATTATGAATCGTTAGTAAAAGTTCAACTCTTTTAAGGAGCAAAACCAGCAAGAAAATTCAGCATGTCCCGGTTTTCTAGACAGCACGCTCGAAGACCACACCCAGGTGCTTAATAATTTAGCCTTTTGGGCAAAGTTCTCATTAGTGTAGATCGAACACATGAATAATGCAGGCGTTTGTGAATCACACTGCTCGGCGGTGCCGCACTGGCCAGGAAACACCTGAAGCAGTTGCAGAGGGGCTCAGGGTGACCAGATCTGGTAGCTGGGTCATGATGACACCAAACTTGGTTAATGGGAATCCCAGGTCATATCCGATGGTGTCAAACTCAGCCGCTGCCTGCTGTCTTCTGCAGGTGTTTCAAGTCAAATGTCTCATGCCAGTCAAAATTCCTGCCAGGATTCAGACTCTATTTCCCTAGTTCTCTCTCTTTTTTTTTTTTTTGAGAGGGAGTTTCGCTCTTGTTGCCCAGGCTGGAATGCAGCGGCATGATGTAGGCTCACCGCAACCTCCGCCTCCCGGGTTCAAGCGATTCTCCTGCATCAGCCTCTCGAGTAGCTGGGATTACAGGCATGCGCCACCATGCCCGGCTGATTTTGTATTTTTAGTAGAGATGGGGTTTCTCCATGTTGGCCAGGCTGGTCTCAAACTCCTGACCTCAGGTGATCCGCCTGGCTCGGCCTCCCAAAGTGCTGGGATTACAGGCGTGAGCCACCATGCCAAGCCTATTTCCTGAGTTCATTTTTCCTCTTTTTTCTTTTCTTTTTTTGTTGAGACAAGGTCTCCCTCTGTCACCCAGGCTGGAGTGCAGTGGTGCGATCACAGCTCACGGAAGCCTCAACCTCCTAGGCTCAAGTGATTTCCCCCACCATAGCATCCCCCGTCACCAGTAGCTGGGACCGCAGGCGCACACCACCATGCCTGGCTAATGCTTTATTTTTTGTAGAGACGGGATCTCATCATGTTGCCCAGGCTGGTCTGGAACTCATGGGCTCAAGCAACCCTCCTGCCTCGGCCTCCCAAAGGGCTGAGATTTCAGGAGTGAGCCACAGCACCTGGCCCCCTCTTTTCCCCCCTTGTTCCCCAGATCATTCTTGCATTCCTGATCTCCTTCTCAAACCCCAACACGTCTTCATCCTCAGCCGATGACCTTGCTTCTTCTTAACTGAGAAACTAGTAATGACGGGAGAAGAGTGTCCCCAAGTTCCCTAGATGACATCGTCCCTCTCCCAGCCTCTGCATCCACTCACTCTGCCTTCCTGCTTTAGCTATAAAATGAACTAGCAGGTCGGGTGCGGTGGCTCATGCCTTTAATTCCAGCACTTTTGGAGGACGAGGCAGGCAGATCATGAGGTCAGGAGTTTGAGACCAGCATGGCCAACATGGTGAAACCCCATCTCTACTAAAAATACAAAAAATTAGCTGGGCATGGTGGTGCATGCCTGTAATCCCAGCTACTCAGAAGGCTGATGCAGGAGAATAGCTTGAACCCAGGAGGTGGAGTTTGCAGTGAGCTGAGATCATGCCATTGCACTCCAGCCTGGGTGACAGAGTGAAACTCCGTCTTGAGAAAAAAAAAAAAAAGAACCATCCACATGCTGTCTAAAACCAGCCCCTCCACCATCTAAACTGGATGCCATTCCTGCCACCCTCTCAAGCACATCTCTCCACATACTCTCCCCTCCCTCTCCCGTGCCATCAATTTCTCTCTCCCTAATAGATCTTTGCCATTAACATAATATTAACCGAAAAAGGGACTGAGGCAGGAGTCCCCATTGACTGAGGTTGATGCAGCAGTTTGAGGACATGCCAGGGAGGAACACCAGCCACGGGAGCATCTGTGATCTGTGCGTTTCCAGAGAGGGTTTGGGAACTTCACTATTTAAAGGGGAAAGAGCAAGCAGGAGGGATAAAGGAAGGGAGGGTAGGCAGAGAGGCAAATGGTCACATTCTCTCCAGGCTCTGATTAGCGATCAATAAATCTACATTTTACATGTCAACGAGGCATTCGTCTCCAGCTCAGGAAATCTACATTTTACATAAGGTAAAGTAAACATGTGAAAAAATGAGTAAAAAGTCAACGATGCATTCATTTTGAGCTCAGTAAATCTACATTTTACATAAGATAAACAAGTGAAAAGAGTGAGGAGTCCACGGTGCGTTCCTCTCAAGCCCAGTGAATCTACATTTTACATAAGATAAACGTGTGAAAAGAGGCAACGAGGAGTCCATGGTGCGTTCCTCTCAAGCCCAGAGAATCTACATTTTATATAAGATTAAACATGTGAAAAGAGGGAGTAAAGACTCCGTGATGTGTTGATCTGAAGCCCAAGTGAATTTACATTTTACATAAGATAAAGTAAAGGTGAAAAGGAGTAAAGGAAAGACTCCGTGATGCGTTCATCTCAAGCCCAGTGAATCTACATTTTACATAAGATAAACATGTGGGCCGGGCACAGTGGCTCAAGCCTGTAATCCCAGCACTTTGGGAGGCCGAGACGGGCGGATCAAGAGGTCAGGAGATCGAGACCATCCTGGCTAACATGGTGAAACCCCGTCTCTACTAAAAAAAAAAATACCAAAAAAACTAGCCGGGCGCGGTGGTGGGTGCCTGTAGTCCCAGCTATTCGGGAGGCTGAGACAGGAGAATGGCGTAAACCCGGGAGGCGGAGCTTGCAGTGAGCCGAGATCCGGCCACTGCACTCCAGCAGCCTGGGCAACAGAGCGAGACTCCATCTCCAAAATAAAAAAAAAAAAAAGATAAATATGTGAAAAGAAGGAGTGGAGGAAAGAGTCCATGATACATTTATCTTGAGCTCAGCAAATCTACATTTCATGTAAGATACAGCAAACTTGAAAAGAAGTAGTAAAGAGTCTGTAATGCATTCATCGTAAGCCCAGTGAATCTACATTTTATATGAGATAACATGTGAAAAGAAGGAGTAGAGGAGTCCATGGTGCGTTCATCTCAAGCCCAGTAAATCTACATTTTACATAAGATAAAGTAAACATGAAAAGAGGGAGTAAAGAGTCCGTGATGCATTCATCTTGAGCTCAGTAAATCTACATTTTACATAAGATTAAACATGTAAAAAGAGGGAGTAGAGGAGTCCATGGTGCGTTCATCTCAAGCCACCGTGAGGGCCCAGTGGCACACACCTGTCGTTCCACCCACCCAGGAGGCTGAGGCAGGAGGATCACTTGAGCTCAGGAATTTGAGGCTGTAGTGTGCAATGTTTGTGCTTATGAATAGCCACTGTACTCTAGCCTGGGCAACATAGCAAGACCCTGTCTCTAATATTTTCTTTTAATTAAAAAAATAGGCCGAGTGTGGTGGCTAATGCTTGCAATTTCAATGCTTTGGGAAGCCGAAGCAGGACGATCACTTGAGCCCAGGAGTTTGAGACCAGCCTGGGCAACATAGCGAGACCACGTCTCTAACAACAACAATAAATTACAAATAAATAAATAAAACCACAATGAGATGCCAATACCCATTAATGAAAATGTCCAGAATGAGGAAGGCTGACCCATGCCAAGCATTGGCAAGGGCATGGGAGGAACTGGAACCCTCCTTCCCCGCTAAACTCACTTTCCTCAGAATAATAAATGCATTGCTCAAGTACTGAGCAACTCTCTTGGCTCTCCTTCCACTCTTCAACATGTTTTCCTTCCTGAATGTAAATTTTTGGAAAACACAGTGGAAGTGTCGATCATATGACCCAGATTCCAACTTCCTCCCCAAGAACTAGGTTTTTTTTTTTCTTCTTTTTTTTGAGACAGAGTTTCGTTCTTGTTGCCCAGGTTGGAGGGCAATGGTGCGATCTTGGCTCACTGCAACCTCTGCCTCCTGGGTTCAAGCCATTCTCCCGCCTTAGCCTCCCGAGTAGCTGGGATTACAGGCATGCAGCACCAAGCCTGGCTAATTTTGTATTTTCAGTAGAGACAGGGTTTCATCATGTTGGTCAGGCTGGTCTCAAACTCCTGACCTCAGGTGATCCACCCACCTCAGCCTCCCAAAGTGCTGGGATTACAGGCGTGAGCCACCGCCCTTGGCCAGAACTGGGATTCCTTTTTTTTTTTTTTTTTTTTTTTTGAGACAGAGTCTCGCTCTGTCGCCCAGGCTGGAGTGCAGTGGCCGGATCTCAGCTCACTGCAAGCTCCACCTCCCGGGTTTACGCCATTCTCCTGCCTCAGCCTCCCGAGTAGCTGGGACTACAGGCGCCTGCCACCTCGCCCGGCTAGTTTTTTGTATTTTTTAGTAGAGACGAGGTTTCACCGTGTTCGCCAGGATGGTCTCAATCTCCTGATCTCGTGATCTGCCCGTCTCGGCCTCCCAAAGTGCTGGGATTACAGGCTTGAGCCACTGCGCCCGGCCCCAGAACTGGGATTTTTAAAGGACACCTCCGTCCCATCCTGCTAAAAACCAGCCACAACTATAACCACCACCACCTGTGGTGCACACGTTTGGTGTCAGCATTAGTGAGCCACCTCCAGGCTACCACATTTGAGGACTTCTTGCCAAGAAGTTCTCCAGCAGTTTTCACCCAAAACCTGTTCTTGCTGTTTTTGCTATCTGGCCAACTCTGTGGTCACTAAATCAATGTTTCAGTTTTTGAGCAGGGACAAAAAAAACAAAAACAAAAACAAAATCGGGAGAGCCCAAACTGCTTAGGCACGTGTGAAATGCTATAGCAGAAAAGAAACAAAATGCTACAGGATGCTGATTTTTTCATGAACAAGAAATGTGAGCGGCTCCGTCTCAACTTACGGATGAGCTGGAGGCAACATTTAATGAAGAGTTAAGTGAGTTAATTAAGGAGAAATTGCAACTAAACCCCACATAATGAGAGAACCAGCATCTCTGGCTCCAGGGTCCCGTATTTTTGTCTGTCTGCACTTGTCCATGATGTGGGTTCTCTGGCGGGGCAGGGGTCTACCTGTATTGGTCAGAAGTCCCCAGGAGATTCAGACCCCAGGAAAAACCATCCAATAAAAAAACACTGGCCGGGCGTGGTGGCTCAGATTGTAATCCCAGCACTTTGGGAGGCCGAGGTGGGTGGATCACGAGGTCAGGAGATCGAGACCATTCTGGCTAACATGGTGAAACCCCGTCTCTACTAAAAAATACAAAAAATTAGCCGGGCGTGGTGGCGGACGCCTGTAGTCCCAGCTACTCAGGAGGCTGAGGCAGGAGAATGGTGTGAACCCGGAAGGCAGAGCTTGCAGTGAGCTGAGATCCGGCCACTGCACTCCAGCCTGGGTGACAGAGCGAGACTCCGTCTCAAAAAAAAAAAAAAAAAAAGCTTCAAGACCTGGGACAGATGTCAAAGTTGAATTCAGAGGATTGTTCCAAAGCCTCAAGAACGCTCATGTTAGCTGGGTGCAGTGGCTCCCGATTGGAATCCCAGCACTTTGGGAGGCCGAGGTAGGATTGCTACAGGCCAGGAGTTTGAGACCAGCCTGAGCAGCATAGTAAGACCCCATGTCTACAAACATTTAAAAAGTTAGGTAGGCAGCCGGGTGCGGTGGCTCAAGTCTGTAATCCCAGCACTTTGGGAGGCCGAGACGGGTAGATCACGAGGTCAGGAGATCGAGACCATCCTGGCTAACATGGTGAAACCCCATCTCTACTAAAAAATACAAAACACTAGCCGGGTGAGGTGGCGGGCACCTGTAGTCCCAACTACTCGGGAGGCTGAGGCAGGAGAATGGCGTGAACCTGGGAGGTGGAGTTTGCAGTGAGCTGAGATCCGGCTACTGCACTCCAGCCTGGGCGACAGAGCGAGACTCTGTCTCAAAAAAAAAAAAAAAAAAGTTAGCTAAGCATGGTAGTGCATGCCTGTACTTCTAGCTACTTGGGAGGCTGGGGTGGGAGGATTCCTTGAGCCCAGGAATTCATGACTGCAGTGAGCTACTATTGTGCCACTGCACTCCAGCCTGGGTGACAGAGCAAGAACCTGTCTCCAAAAAATAATAATTTAAAAAAACCCTCATGTTCTTATCTAGATATGACCTTGAATGGACAGAAAGAAGCTCAGGAGACAGGAGATCCCATCCTGCCTTTGGCTTTTCTAGCTGTCTGACCTTGGGAAATTGACTTAATCTCTTAGAACATCAGTTTTCTTATTTTTATTTTATTTATTTATTTATTTTTTGAGAGATAGAGAGTCTGACTCTGTCGCCCAGGCTGGAGTGCAGTGTTGTGATCTTGGCTCACCACAACCTCCACCTCCTGGGTTCAAGCAATTCTTGTGCCTCAGCCACCTGAGTAGGTGGGACTACAGGCCCATACCACCATGCCCAGCTAATTTTTGTATTTTTAGTAGTGATGGGGTTACACCATCGCTGCATTTCTTTTTTTTTTTTTTTTTTTTTTTGAGACGGAGTCTTGCTCTGTCACCCAGGCTGGAGTGCAGTGGCCGGATCTCAGCTCACTGCAAGCTCCGCCTCCCGGGTTCACGCCATTCTCCTGCCTCAGCCTCCCGAGTAGCTGGGACTACAGGCGCCTGCCACCTCGCCCGGCTAATTTTTTTTTTGTATTTTTAGTAGAGACGGGGTTTCACCGTGTTAGCCAGGATGGTCTCGATCTCCTGACCTCGTGATCCGCCCGTCTCGGCCTCCCAAAGTGCTGGGATTACAGGCTTGAGCCACCACGCCCGGCCCATCGCTGCATTTCACCTGGCCATCGTTAGCCAGGCTGGTCTTGAACTGCTGACCTCAAGGGATCTACCCACCTTGGCCTCTCCAAGTGCTAGGATTACAGATGTGAGCCACCATGCCCAGCCTGATGTCAGTAAATTCTTTTTACCAACCCTGCAATCGACCACTTCCTGGTGCTGGGGCTCTGAGACCTTGCTCACCTCAAGTGATCCACCTGCCTCGGCCTCAGAAAGTGCTGAGATTACAGGTGTGAGCCACCACACCCAGTGAGTTTTCTTTTTTCTTTCTTTCTTTCTTTTTTTCTTTTTGAGATGGAGTTACGCCCTTGTTGCCCAGGCTGGAGTTAAATGGCACGATATTGGCTCACTGCAACCTCTGCCCTCCAGGTTTAAGCGATTCTCCTGCCTCAGCCTCCTGAGTAGCTGGGATTACAGGCATGTGCCACCATGCCTGGCTAATTTTTGTATTTTTAGTAGAGACAGGGTTGCATCTTGTCGGACAGGATGGTCTCGAACTCCTGACCTCGTGATTCACCTGCCTCAGCCTCCCAAAGTGCTGGGATGACAGGTGTGAGCCATCATACTTACCCGTAACATGCTCACATTTTCATTTACCTTCTTGAACATATCAAACAGTTGTAGTAGCTGTTTTAATCTCTTTATTAATTCTATCTTTGTCATTTCATTTCATTGGTTTTTCTCCTCTTCCTGGGGTATAATCCTTGCTTCTTGGCATACCTGGTGATTATTATTTTTTAGAGACAGGATCTTGCTGTGTTGCCCAGGCTGGAGTGCAGTGGCGCCACTATAGCTCCCTGCAGCCTCAACCTCCTGGGCTTCAGCGATCGTCCCACCTCAGCCTCTCAACTGGCTGGGCCTATATGTGTGCATCCCCACCCCTGGCTAATTTTTTAGTTTTACTTTTGTAGACATGATGTTGTCCAGTCTGGTCTTGAACTCCTGGCCTCAAGCTGTCCTCGTGCCTCAGCCTCCCAAAGTGCTGGGATTATAAGTGTGAGCCAACACTTCCTACCATGCCTGGTAATTTTTTACTGGACACCAGATATTGTGAATTTTACCTGGTTGAGCGCTGAATATTCTTCTGTTTAAAAAATATATTCTTGAGCTTTGTTCTGGGACATGGTTAAGTGACTTGGAAATAGCATAATCCTTTTCTTTCCTTTTTATTTTTGAGAGGGAGTCTTGGTCTGTCACCCAGGCTGGACTGCAGTGGCACAATCTCAACTCACTGCAACCTCTGCCTCCTGGGTTCAAGGGATGCACCCACCTCAGCCTCCCAAGTGGCTGAGACTACAGGTGCGCACAACCACGCCTGGCTAATTTCTGTATTTATAGTAGAGAGGGGGTTTCACCATGTTGGCCAGGCTGGTCTCAAACTCCTGACCTCAGGTGATCCGCCCGCCTCGGCCTCCCAAAGTGCTGGGATTCCAGGCATGAGCCGCAGTGCCCAGACACGTGATCCTTCTGAGACTTACAGAACTAGAGCAACCCTTAGTCTGGGGCCAATTCTGCCGCCCCACGAAGGCAATGCCCCTCTGAACGCGTGACTCAATGCCCCATGTATTGTGAGGCTTTTCACTTTGCCTGCTGGGAACATGAATGGTTCCCCAGCTTTTTGTGGGCTTTGGAATTATTCTGCCTGTTTCTATTGTGTGATTCTTCCCCCTGGTCTTGCTTGGGTGATTTCCTCCCGTGCGTGAGCTGATTCAACTCAGCTCCAGAGTCAAGAGGTATCCTTCGCAAAGCTCCAGAGTTTGTTTGTTTGCACATCTCTCCCGCGGGATTCCATCCTGCAAATTCCAGCTGCTTTGGCCTGCTCAAACTTTTTAATTTTTTTTGGAGACAGAGTCTTGCTTTGTGGCCCAGGCTGGAGGGCAGTGGCGTGATCTTGGCTCCCTGCAACCTCCACCTCTCAGGTTCAAGTGATTCTCGTGCTTCAGCCACCCAAGTAGCTGGATTACAAGCATGCACCACCATGCCCAGCTAAATTTTCTGTATTTTTAGTAGAGACAGGGTCTCACCATGTTGGCCAGGCTGGTCTCAAACTCCTGACCTCAAATGATCCACCCACCTCAGCCTCCCAAAGTGCTGGGATGACAGGTGTGAGCCACCGCACCTGGCCAGGCCTGCTCACACTTTCAGCTCTGTCTCCTGCACTCAGGGAGACCACTGGGCTCTGTCTGGCTGCCCTCCTTCCACAGCACGTGGAAACGTTTGCGTCATTGGTTTCTCCTGTGCCAGGGATCACGGTCTTTAGTGCTGCGTATTGACTGGTGTCTAAAAACTCCCTTTTCGTATGTATTGTACAGTTTTGTAGGTATTTAAGGCCAGAGGGTTAATCCATCTTGGCCATAAGTTGGGGAAGTCTCCACAATTTTTAAAACATTTTGGGAGGCTGAGGTGGGAAGATTGCTTGAGGCAGGAGTTCGAGACCAGCTTGAGTAACTCAGCAAGACCCCCTCCATCTCTACAAGAAAATAAAAATACTAAAATTAGCCGGGCGTGACAATGTACGCCTATAGTCTCAGCTACTCGGGAGGCTGAGGTGGGAGGATCGCTTGAGCCCAGGAGATCAAGGCTGCAGTGAGCCATGTTCACACCACTGCACTCCAGCCTGGGTGACAGAGTGAGACCTTGTCTCAAGAAAAAAATAAAACATTTTAAGTTCCTGGAAGGATGAGTTAAAGGCTATATAAAGAATTAAAGTTTTTTAAAAATCACATTCCCAAATTATTGGTCAAAAGGGAGCAGTTGGCCAGGTGTGGTGGCTCATGCCTGTAATCCCAGCACTTTGGGAGGCCGAGGCATGGATCACCTGAGGTCAGGAGTCTGAGACCAGTCCGGCCAACATGGCAAAACCCCATCTCTACTGAAAATACAAAAATTAGCCGGGCGTGGTGGTAAGCACCTGTAATCCAGCTACTCAGGAGGCTGAAGCAGGAGACTCGCTTGAACTAGTGAGGCAGAGGTTGCAGTGAGCTGAGTCAGCGCCTCTGCACTCCAGCCTGGGTGACAGAGCAAGACTCCATCTCAAAAAAAAAAAAAAAAGGCCGGGCGCGGTGGCTCAAGCCTGTAATCCCAGCACTTTGGGAGGCCGAGACGGGCGGATCACGAGGTCAGGAGATCGAGACCATCCTGGCTAACACGGTGAAACCCCGTCTCTACTAAAAAAATACAAAAAAAATTAGCCGGGCGAGGTGGCGGGCGCCTGTAGTCCCAGCTGCTCAGGAGGCTGAGACAGGAGAATGGCGTAAACCCGGGAGGCGGAGCTTGCAGTGAGCTGAGATCTGGCCACAGCACTCCAGCCTGGGCGGCAGAGCGAGACTCCGTCTCAAAAAAAAAAAAAAAAAAAAAAAAAAAAAAAAAAAAAAAAGGAATTAAAGCTTTTGGTGGCTCACGTCTGTAATCCCAGAACTTTGGGAGGCTGAGGTAGGCAGATCGCTCAAGCTCAGGAGTCCAAGACCAGCCTGGGCAATGTGGTAAAACCCTATCTCTACAAAAAATTAAAAAATTAGCCAGCCATGGTGGCTCACACCTGTAGTCCCAGCTACTCAGGAGGCCGAGGTGGGAGGATCGCTTAAGCCTGGAAGGTTGAGACTGCAGTGAGCCCTGATTGTGCCACTGTACTCCAGCCTATACAACAGAGCAAGACCCTTCCCAAAAACGAAAACAAACTGCTGTTTCATATGTTTTGTACAGTTGTAGGTATTTAAGGCAAGAAGGGTTATCCATCTTGGCCATAAGAAGGGAAGATGTCCACAATTTCTGTAAACATTTCAAGTTCCTGGAAGGGGAAGTGTGGGTTAGAGGCTATAATAAGTATTAGGGTTTTTGATAATAAGAAAAAATGAGCTAAGCATCGTGGCTGTAATCCCAGCACTTTGGGAGGCCGAGGTGGGTGCATCATTTGAGGTCAGGAGTTCGAGACCAGTCTGGCCAACATGGTGAAACCCCATCTCTACTAAAAATACAAAAAAAATTAGCCAGGTGTGGTGATGGGCGCCTGTAATCCCAGCTGCTCAGGAGACTGAGGCAGGAGAATCGCTTGAACCTAGGAGGAGGAGGTTACAGTGAGCCGAGATCATGCCATTGCACTCCAGCCTGGGCAACACGAGCAAAACTCCATCTCAAAAAAAAAAAAAAAAATGCATATATGTGTGCATGCAACAGAATACAGAATATTTATTTCCAGAGGAACTCTGGCTTCTCCAGGCTCCTCGGTTTGTGCTTCCTTGTGGGCATGAATTATGCAGCTACCTCTAAATGTCACCAGAGGAAGGCACGTTGGAGGGAATAAAAATCCCAGAATGAGAACCACAGCACCGCGGCAGACGGCCAGAGCATGAGTGAAAAGCACCGTGTCAAACACAGAAGAGGGTTTTGTTTTAAATCACGACATCTAATGGCTCATACCTGCAATCCCAGCATTTTGGGAGTCTGAGGTGGGAAGATGGCTTGAGTTCAGGAGTTGGGGACGAGCCTAGGCAACATAGCGAGACCCTGTCTCTACCAAAAAAAAAAAAAAAAAAGTTGGGTATGTGGCATGCATCCACGGTTCCAGCTACTCCGGAGGCTGAGGCAGGAGGATCGCTTGATCCCAGGAGTTTGAGGCTGCAGTGAGCTCTGATCACACCACTGCACTCCAGCCTGGGTAACAGAGTGAGACCCTGTCTCAAGTAAAAAATAAAATTAAATAAAAAATAAAATAAAAATAAATAAATAAAATGAAATAATAAAATAAAATAACATCAACCCACAGAACCCAAATCTTCCCCCAGGGTAGAGTGACGTCCTCACTGAAACTAATATGACCATCAGCAGCCAAATTAAACGTGGGCCAAGGGGAGAGTGCATGAGGAAAGATTCGGTTATGCTTGGGGACTTGGACCAGTTTAGTTAAAGTCGATTTTTTTCAGATTTTTCTTTCCCAAAGCTGGTTCTGGAGCGGAGTTCAGGAGCACGCTCTTCACAAAGAGGCTCTCGGTGGGTCGGCCCTGCTGGGCGGGATTTCATTAACGTCACCAACCTCATTCTCCAAGATGCTGAATATGCAGCGTTGATCAGCGAACGAGATCCTCCGTCTCGTGAAGTCAGCTTTCTGGTGAAGGAGAAAAGAAACACAAATAAACAAGCAAATAAACATCCGAGGTGGAAACAAGATGGCGTGAGGGTCAGGTTCCTTGAACTCACGTTCTTTTTTTTCTTTTATTTTCTTTTTATTTTCTAAGACAGAGTTTTATGCTGTCGCCCAGGCTGGAGTGCAATGGCACGATCTCAGCTCACTGCAAGCTCCGCCCCCCAGGTTCAAGCAATTCTCCTGCCTCAGCCTCCCGAGTAGCTAAGATTGCAGGTGCACACCACCACACCTGGCTAATTTTTGTATTTTTAGTAGAGATGGGGTTTTACCATGTTGGTCAGGCTGGTCTCGAACTCCTGACCTCAAGTGACCCACCCACCTTGGCCTCCCAAAGTGCTAAGATTAGAGGCGTGAGCCACCACACCTGGCCAAGCTCACGTTCTTGAGTCACCTTGGAGATTTCATCATATGTGTCTGAGGCCGGGTGCTATGGCTCACACCTGTAATCCCAGTAATCCCAGCACTTTGGGAGGCTGAGATGGGAGCACTGCTTGAGCCCAATAGTTCGAGATCAGCCTGGGCAACATAGTGAGACTCTATCTCCTCAAAAAATAAAAAATAAGCTGGGTGTGGTGGTGCATGCCTGTGGTCCTAGCTACTTGGGAGTCTGAGGCAGGAGGATCACTTGAGCCCAGGAGGTCGAGGCTGCAGTGAGCCATGATTGCATCGCTGCATTCAGCCTGGGCAAGACAGCAAGACCTTGTCTCAAAATAAAATAAAATAAATTGTCTGAATCTCTTTTTGGCAAAGCAATCTGACAATGTTTCTTGTTTCAGAGAATCAAGAATATTCTCTGAATCAAGCTTATTTTCAACCTAAAAGCCAACTAACTCTCTGTCACAGGGGAATACTGTACGTGGTGATTACTGCAGTGTGTGTGTGTGTGTGTGTGTGTGTGTGTGTAAAGACTGCTTTGTCATGCAGACTACAGCTCCAGCCTCACCTCACTGTAATTTACTGTGGATATTTTGCATTATGTAGGCAGCACCTTGTACACAACAGGAGATTTGCGGGGATGGGGCGGGGGTAAATCCAGTCCCAACTCAGGTGTGCTATAAACTGGCTGACCTCAGATGAACCTTGTTATATTGCTGATCCCAGGTTTTCTCAACTACAACCATAATAATAAGATTTGCCTCTAAGTTCAGCATGGGGAATAATGACCATATGAAAATATAGACTCAGCCTGGGCAACATTGTGCGACACCTGTCTCTGCCACAAATTTAAAAATTAACCAGGCACAGCGGCTCACTCCTGTAATCCCACTGCTTTGGGAGGTAGGACAGGAGGAATGCTGGAGGCAAGGAGTTTGAGACCAGCCTGGGTAACACAGAGAGACCCCATCTCTGCGAAAAAGTTACAAAGTTAGTGGGGCATGATAGCGTGCGCCCATAGTCCCAGCTACTTGGGAGGCTAAGGCAGGAGGATCGCTGGAGCCCAGAAGTTCGAGGCTGCAGTGAGCTATAATCGCACCACTGCACTCCAGCCTGGGTGACAGAGCAAGACTATGTTGCCTCTGCTGGTCTCGAGACACCCTTGTAGTCTGCTGTCTACTCCATGTAGGATGTAGTCACATTGATAATCTTGTTTTACAGATGGGGAAACTGAGGCTTGAATGATTTACCCAAAGTTAGCAAATGTAGAGCTGAGACTTGAAGCAAGCTGACTCTGGCATGTTCATCTTAACTACCTGGAGACAAGGAGCTCAGAACCCAGTGGCCTGGCTACCGCCAGGAGTGAGGAATAGGAAAAAAAAAATTGCAAGCTGGCTCACTCTTTTGTCTCTGAGGCAAGAAAGAGGCAGAAATGGATATTTCAAGATGTTGTTGTTGTTATTATTATTACTGAGGCAGCATCTCACTCTGTCTCCCAGGCTGGAGTGCTGTGGCGCAATCTTGGCTCACTGCAACCTCCACTTCCCAGGCTCAAGCAATCCTGGCACCTCAGCCTCTTGAGTAGCTGGGACTGCAGGCATGTGCCACCATGTCTGGCTAATTTTTTTTGTAGAGACAGGGTTTCACCATGTTGCCCAGGCTGGTCTCGAACTCCTGAGCTCAAGTGATCTGCCTGTCTCGGCCTCCCAAAGTGCTGGGATTATAGGCATGAACCACCGTGCCCAGCCAAGACATTATTCTTTTGTAAACATAGTTGCTCTTAGCATATGGTTCTCAACTGATGGGCGTATGTGTGTGTGTGTGGAGGGTGGCGGGGGGGGGGTGAAGTTCCCTCTGGAAAACTTTTCTCTGGGAGAAAATTCTAGATTTCACTGTTTTACATTTCAAAGTTGCCAGTTTGTTAAAAAATCAGGCTGAGAAGGAACACGTTAGGACAAAAATGTGACAGACTGTCATTAAAGCAAGCAAGACCAAGGATGGAATTTTACAGACTTTGCATAGAATTCTTGGATCAACCCATGGACGCGGTGGCTGATTTTAACAGGAGCTGCAAAGAGTCTGATCCCTTTCGTTACAAATGCATCTGGGGCCAGAGCCCGATTTCCTGCTGCCCTTGGGGGACTTTTTAATCATTTTTTTTCTCCAAGCTTAGAATATACATCAAATCCCAGGTCCACTCTGGGCTGGAAGGGCCTGACCTCTCCCAAGAGAGTGGGGATGGAAGAGAAGCTGGGAAATACAAAGTCATTTGATGGGTGTGACACCGGGCACAGGTTGACCATCAAGCCAGGGAGGAGGCCTTTATGCCCGAAAGTCCCTGAGCCTGTTCCAGGGATGGGGTGAGCCACTCCTGTACCCACCCAGGCTTGCCTAGGTGTGCTGTGTGCTGAGGAAGCTTCAGGAAAGAGAGAGGGAGGACAGAGAGAGGCTGGATGTCCAGGAGTTGTTCAGTAAAGTGAACGGAAAGCAAATGTTCCGGTCTGGGAAAGTCAAATCACATGAGAGAGGAAAGCAGATTGTCATGGAAGGTTGAGGGCCAGGGCTACGGAAGGGAAAACCACATGCTCGAAATCCTGGTCAGTGCGTGTCCACCTTAATGCGTGCGTGTCCACCTTCCTCCACCGTGGGGCCAGCGCAGGGCCAGAGCCCCGGCTGGGAGGGGATCCTACACTTGCTTTTTTTTTTTTTTTCAATTGTGGTAAAATATGCGTAACATAAAATTTGCCATTTTAGCTATTTTTGAGGGTACAATTCAGTGGCATTTACTACATCAAAAATATTGTGCAACCGGGCTGGGCATGGTGGCTCACGCCTGTAACACCAGCACTTTGGGAGGCCGAGGCGGGCAGGAGGTCAGGAGTTCAAGATCAGCCTGGCCAACATGGCAAATCCCCGTCTCTACTGAAAATACAAAAATTAGCTGGGCGTGGTGGTGCGCACCTATAATCTCAGCTACTCAGGAGGCTGAGGCCAGAGATTTGCTTGAACCCGGGAGGCGGACGTTGCGGTGAGCTGAGATTACACCACTGCACTCCAGTTTGGGTGATAGAGCGAGACTCCATCTCAAAAAAGAAAAAAAAAAGAGAGAGAAAAAAAAATATTGTGTAACCGTCACCACCATCCATCTCCAGAACTCTTCCATCTTCCCAAACTGAAACTGTCCCCATTAAACCCTCACTCTCCATCCCCATGACCCCCAGGCTCTGATAACCAGTATTTCACTTTTTTTCTGTCTCTATCAGTTTGACTATTCTAGGTACCTTATATAAGTGGAATCATGCTGTATTTGCCTTTTTTTTTTTTTTTAAACGGAGTTTTGCTCTTGTTGTCCAAGCTGGAGTGCAGTGGCATGATCTCAGCTCACTGGAACCTCCGCCTCCCATGTTCAAGCAATTCTCCTGCCTCAGCCTCCCGAGTAGCTGGGATTACAGGAGTGCACCACCACACCTGGCTAATTTTTTTTTTGATTTTTAGTAGAAACGGGGTTTTGCCATGTTAGCCAGGCTGGTCTCGAATTCCTGACCTCAGGTGATCCGCCCGCCTCAGCCTTCCAAAGCGCATGAGCCACCTTTTTGTCATTTTCCTGAGACGGAGTCTCACTCTGTCACCCAGGCTGGAGTACAGTGGCGCAACGTTGGGTCACTGTAACCTCTGCCTCCTGGGTTCAAGCGATTCTCACACTTCAGCCTCCCAAGTAGCTGGGATTACAAGTGTGTGCCACCACACCCAGCTAATTTTTTGTATTTTATTAGAGATGGGGTTTCACCATGTTGGCCAGGCTGGTCTCAAACTTCTGACCTCAAGTGATCCACTTACCTTGGCCTCCAAAGTTCTGGGATTACGGTGTGAGCCACAGCACCTGGCCATATTTGCCGCTTTGTGACTGACTTATTTCCTCCCATTCCCTCCCTCCCTTCCTTCCCTTACTTTCTTTTCTTCTTCTTTTTTTTTTTTTTTTTTGAGACAGGGTTACCTTTGTCCCCCAGGCTGGAGTGCAGTGGCATGATCTCTGCTCACTGCAACCTCCGCCTCCCTGGCTCAAGCAGCCCTTCCACCTCTGCCTCTCTAGTAGCTGGGACTACAGGAATACACCACCACACTTGGCTTTTAAATTTTTTGGTAGAGACGAAGTCTCACTACATTGCTCAGGCTGGTCTTGAATTCTTGGGCTCAAGTGATCCTCCTACCTCAGCCTCCCAAAGTGCTGGGATTACAGGTGTGAGCTACTGCGCCCAGCTGTGACTGTCTGATTTCACTGAGCATGATGTCCTCAAGGTTCATCCATGCAGCAGCAGGTGTCAGCATTTATTTCCTTTTTAGGGCTACATAATATTTAATTGTGTGGATAGACCACATTTTGTTTATCTATTCATTGGTAGGTGGACTCCCGGGTTACTTCTACCTCTTGGCTATTGTGAATAATGCTGCTATGAACATGGGTGTACAAATAACTGTTAAGGACGGGTACAGTGGCTTATGCCTGTAATCCCAGCACTTTGGGAGGCTGAGGTGGGAGGATTGCTGGAAGCCAGGAGTTTGAGACCAGCCTGGCCAACATAGCAAGACCCCATCTCTACGAAAAACAAAAAACTTAGCTGTGCATGGTGGGGAATGCCTGTAGTCTCAGCTACTTGAGAGGCTGAGGCAAGAGAATTGCTTTAGCCTGGGAGGTTGAGGCTGCAGTAAACTATGATCTCACCACTGCACTCCAGCCTGGGGTACAGAGTGAGACCCCATCTCAAAAAAAAAAAAAAGGTTAAAAAAATCCCACAAATATCAGCTGGAATCCCTGCTTCCAATTCTTTTTTTTTTTTTTTTTTTTTTGAGGCGGAGTCTCGCTCTATCATAGAGCCCAGGCTGGAGTGCAGTGGCCGGATCTCAGCTCACTGCAAGCTCCGCCTCCCGGGTTCACGCCATTCTCCTGCCTCAGCCTCCCGAGTAGCTGGGACTACAGGCGCCCGCCACCATGAGAGCTAGTTTTTTGCATTTTTTAGTAGAGACGGGGTTTCACTGTGTTAGCCAGGATGGTCTCGATCTCCTGACCTCGTGATCCGCCCGTCTCGGCCTCCCAAAGTGCTGGGATTACAGGCTTGAGCCACCGCGCCCGGCCTGCTTCCAATTCTTTGGAGCATCAACCCAGAAGTGGAATTGCTGGATCTACTTTTTTTTTTTTGAGACAGAGTCTTGCTCTGTCACCCAGGTTGGAGTGCAATGCCAGGATCTCAGCTCACTGCAACCTCTGTCTCCCAGGTTCAAGAAGCAATTCTCATGCCTCAACCTCCCGAGTAGCTGGGGCTACAGGCACCCACCACCACGCTTGGCTAATTTTTGTATTTTTAGTAGAGACAGGGTTTCACCATGTTGGCCAGGCTGGTCTTGAACTCCTCACCTCAAGTGATCCACCCGGTTCAGCCTCCCACAGTGCTGGGATTACAGGCATGAGCCACTGCGCCCGGCCTACTTTTGTTTTTGAAGTGGGTTGGGCTGGGCCTGGGTCGCTCAAATCCCAGTATAGCACTGGCATAGGATATATCACTGTCCTCAGTTCCCAGCACCTGGGTCACCTCAGCTGCGAAAAGGGATAGTGATAACAGTGGCAATCACAGGGTTGTTGTGAGAGATACTTCGATTTTGTAGAAACATCCATGCAGGTTGGGCGTGGTGGCTCACATCTGTAATCCCAGCACTTTGGGAGGTCGAGGTGAGAGGATCACTTGAGTGCAGGAGTTGAAGACCAGCCAGAGCAACACAGTGAGAGCTCGTCACTACAAAAACAAAACAAAACAAAACATATAAATTGGACGGGCGTGGTGGTGTGCACCTGTAGTCCAACCTACTCGAGAGGCTGAGGTGGGAGGATTGCTTGAGCCTGGGAGGCAGGAGGTCGAGGCTGCAGTGAGCTGTGATTGCGCCACTGCCTTCTAGCCTGAGCAACAGAATGAGACTCTGTCTCAGAAAAAAAAAAAAAAGAAAAAAAGAAAAAGAAATTATGACTTCAAGACCCAAGGAAATTGCCTGCTAAAATTTTTAAACATAATCTTTTAAATAAACAATTTAAAAGCGAAACGTCCATGTATTGTGCACATTGAACGGTGCCTGGCACCTGCTCAGCTTTGAATCATTTCTGCCGTGATGGTGCCATCAAATTACCAGGGAAGGGGAAGCAGGCACCCTCAGGTCCACCAGGGGGCGCCGCTGCCACGGCTCTGAGTCCCGGCTGGGCCAGGCTGGCAGCTCCAGTGCCCATCACCTGCCACCATTGTGCCCCTCCGTCTTCAGGCCGGGCCTCCACTTTCTCCTCTCACCCACTCTGCTATTACTCCACGCTCCCATCCTTCCTATGTCCTTACTTTCACCCAGGATCAGAAAGTGCCCCACCGTGTTCAGGCCACATCACCTTGTCCCATGACCTATGTCCCTTTCCTCCCACGGGAAGCTTCAGCCCATACCTTGCACCATTTATCCGGCCCAAGGGCTCTCCCTCCGCAGGTAATGACCTTGTCCCTTCTATCTCTGGATGGTTTCTCTGAGGGTCGGGTGAGGTCATGTGTGGGGAAGTCCCTAATAGACACACACCGGGGTCTGGTGCAACGGCTCACACCAGTAATCCCAACACTTTAGGAGGCCAAGGCAGGAGGATCGCTGAAGGCCAGGAGTTCAAGACCACCTTGGGAACAATGGCAAGATCCCATCTCTACAAATAACTTAAAAATGAGCCAGGTGTTGAGGCATGAACTTGTAATCCCAGCTACTCAGGAGGCTGAGGTGGGAGGGTCGTTCGAGGCCAGGAGTTTGAGGCTGCAGTGAACTATGATCGTGCCACTGTGCTCCAGCCCAGGTGACAGAATGAGACCCTGTCTCAAAAATAAATAAATAGGCAAATAAAAATTAGCCAGGTGGGGTGACACAAGCCTGTAATTCCGGCACTTTGGGAGGCTGAGGCAGGAGGATTGCTTGAGGTCAGGAGTTCAAGACCAGCCTGGGCAACATCTCTACAAAACATTTTAAAATGAACCAGATGTGGTGGTGGGCACCTATAGTCCCAGCTACTCAGGAGGCTGAGGTGGGAGGATCACTTGAGGCCAGGAGTTCAAGGCTGCAGTGAGCTATGATTGCACCACTGCACTCCAGCCTGGATCACAGAGTGTAACTGTGTCTCTAAAACAAAACAAAAAACAAAACGAAACAAAACAAAACAAAACCACAGCCCGGAGGTGGTGGCAGGGTTGGGACAGCTGCAGTGAACCTCAGGCCAGAGGCCCATGCCTTCCTCAGGAGCTCTGAGGAGTCCTTCCTGGTCAGAACACACTCCAGGAATTGCACTTTTCCAGTAGGGCTGGTGAGGTGTCCACAGGCCCGAGCAGACCCGGCCTCTGGGAGAGAGGCCTGTGGGCATCGAGGCCAACTCTAAGCAGGTAGCCGCATTTGTAGCCCAGCTCCTGCGCACTTATTAGGCCCGAACGTGGGCTCCACATGGCCAGAGGACAGGAAAATGCAGATTGTTTTTTCCACAGGAAATCTCCAAATGTTTGAATATTGGCAGTTAGTTACAATTATTTTCAAACTCTTCATGGGCCAATCAAGGCAATCTACAGCTGGGCTTGGCCTGTGAGTACCATTTTGCAGCCTCTGATGGAAGTTTTTTGTTTTGTTTTGTTTTTGAGACAGAGTCTCGCTCTGTCGCCCAGGCTGGAGTGCAGTGGTGTGATCTCGGCTCACTGTAAACTCCGCCTCCCGGGTTCACGCCATTCTCCTGCCTCAGCCTCCCAAGTAGCTGGGACTACAGGTGCCGCCACCACACCTGGCTAAGTTTTTGTCTTTTTAGTAGAGACGGGGTTTCACCGTGTTAGCCAGGATGGTCTCTATCTCCTGACCTCGTGGTCCGCCCGCCTCGGCCTCCCAAAGTGCTAGGATTACAGGCGTGAGCCACTGTGCCCAGACAAAACCAAGCTTTCTTATCCCAAGTGCCCACCTTTATCAAGTCTAGCCTAATCCTCTATCTTCTCCTAAGCATCGCTCATGAGTGATCACTTCCGAGTCCTCCTGCATGGAGAGCTCACCCACTAGGGGCATATTTTTCCCATTGGAAAAGTGTGGTTATTGGAAAGTTCCTCTTTTTTAGAAGAATAGGATTGGAGGTGCTCTCTGGGGTGTCCTCCTACCGAGCTGGCTATTGAAGGCCTCGTGGTGCTCAGGGAACACGGACGACACTCGCCGTCGCTTCAGCTTCATCTTGAGACCACACAGCGTCTCCACCACCCAGGTCTTCTCATGCTCAGGGGCGAGCTCCTTCTCTGGCTCCTCCTGAGAGTGGTCCGACCACTCCTTCTTCCTTTTCCAGCAAAGAGACCTACATCCGGGGCTGGCATCTACCCCAGGGGCTGAGTAAAGAAACCAGACCACCGTGTAATGCTTCTGCAACTGATCACCTTAGACCCCGACCCCAAACCCCAAACCACTCTCCATCCTCCCCTGCCTCGTAGACTGCTGGCCTCTCCAAGCCATCTTTCTGACTTTCTCCTCTGTCAACCCCATGTGCCGCTCCTTCTCCTCCCCATTCTTCCGTTTCTCTGTCCTCAGAACATTTCCTCACGTCCTTCCCTAGTCCCTGGCTCTCTGAGTCCCTCCATTTGTTTGTTTGTTTGTTTGTTTGTTTCGAGACAGAATCTTGCTTTGTCTCCCAGGCTGGAGTGTAGTGGTGCAATCTCAGCTCACTGCAACATCTGTCTCCCGGATTCCAGTTATTCTCCTGCCTCAGCCTCTCAGGTAGCTGGGATTACAAGTGCCTGCCATAATGCCCTGCTCAATTGTGTACTTTTAGTAAAGACAGGGTTTCACCTTGTTGACCAGGCTGGTCTCAAACTCCTGGCCTCAAGTGATCTGCCTGCCTTGGCCTCCCAAAGTGCTGGGATTACAGGTGTGAGTCACAGAACCCAGCCTGAATTTCTCCAGGCTGGAGTGCAGTAGAGTGATCTCGGCTCACTGCAACCTCTTCCTCCCAGGCGCAAGCGATTCTCCTGTGTCAGCCTCCCGAGTAGCTGGGATTACAGGCACGCACCATTACCGCCCAGCTAATTTTTGTACTTTTAGTAGAGATGGGGTTTCACCATGTTGGCCTGGCTGGTCTTGAACTCCTGTCCTCAGGTGATCTGCCTGCCTTGGCCTCCCAAAGTGTTGGGGTTACAGGCGTGAGCCACCGTGCCTGGCCCCCTTCCTTTGTCTTAGTCAGTCCTATCCCACCTCTTCTTCCTCCAGTCACCTCACCTGATGGTCCCAACACTTCATCATCCACCATCTCCCGGAGGGGGTACTCTGAGGTGCTCACCTGGGGGCTCTCTTCCTCATCCTCGGGGAGCAGGATGGTCATGATTTTTCCCAAAATCTGTCCCATCTCATGGACCGAGTCTCTGTTCTGTCCAAGGCCTTCTTCTGGACTCTGCTAGGAGCCAGAAGAGTGTGTTATGAATTCTCGAGGCTGGGAGAAGTCAGGAGTGGAGAACAGCTCTGAGAAGATGCTGTTGTCCACCTCAGCTCCCAGGCGCCCCTGGAGTCCGGTCCTTCCAGTCAGGAAGGTTGGAATCTCTGATGTCATTGGCCATTCCAATCTGGCAACCAGTTTGAAGAAACACATGTAACTGCCAGACGGATCTCTTGTCCCGGAGATGCTGGGTGAATGGTATCTCCTGCCACTGTCCCAACCTCAGACCATTGTTCATAAGCATCATCAGGGTCTCCACATCCCTCTGTTCCCTATCCCTGCAGAGGCTATGTCCTCTCCACTCAAAGCCTGAGGCATGGTGGGGACTCCTCTTCTCTGTACATGCCCATTTCAGAGTCCAGTGTGGTGGGAGAGAACAGGGTGGGAAAGAAAACTAGGGTAAGCAGAAACGAGGAAACCTTACAAGAGTGAGATGATCATGTACAAGAGACCCCAGGAACCTTGACTTGATGAAAAAGTCACATGAGAGCACTCAATTTGGCAGAGCTTTTCTGCCGAATGTTCACTGACATTCACTGTCCGAGATTCTGTACTGGGGGTACACGCATCCTCTGCCCTAAGGCATCTTTGAGTCCAAGAGATATTTTGAAGTCTGAAAATCATAGGAAACTGCCCATGAGCTCACACATATTTCCACTGGTGTCCCCAATTTCAGGGAGTCCATGGATCACCTAAAGCCAGCCCCTCCAGTACGGCTAAGACTCTAGTCTATACATCACGTTTTATATCAAATGTATTGCTCTGAACTCAGAAATTTCCCTACCATTTATGGATTCTATGAATAAAATATCACATGTACAAAAAGACTAAGTCGAAAAATCTCAGCTGTGCACAGTGGCTCATGCTTATAATTCCATCTCTTTGGGTGGCCAAGAGAGGAAGATTGCCTGAGGCCAGCAGTTCAAGACCAGTGTAGGCAACATAGCAAGACCCCATCTCTAAACAAACAAAACCAAACTAAATTAGCCAGGTGTGGTGGCTGGCACCTGTGTGCCAACAACCTGGGAGACTGAGGTGGCAGGAGGATTGCTTGAGCCCTGGAGTTAGAAGCTGCAGTGAGCTATGATCTTACCACTGCACTCCAGTCTGGGCAACACAGCATGACCTTCTGTCAAAAAAATTTTTAAATAAAATATATAAGAGTTATATGACATTCAGAGACCACCCAAAGAACCTGTGGGGTCTCGCTCTGTCGCCCAGGTTGGAGTGTAGGGGTGCAATCTCAGCTCACTGCAACCTCTACCTCTCAGGTTTGAGCCATTCTCCTGCTTCCGCCTCCCAAGTGGCTGGGACTACAGGCATGCGCCACTACATCTGGCTAATTTTTAGATTTTTAGTAGAGACGGGTTTCGCCATGTTGGCCAGGCTGGTCTCGAACTCCTAACCTTAAGTGATCTGACCACTTCAGCCTCCCAGAGTGCTGGGATTACAGATGTGAGCCATCACACCTGGCCAAGGTCTTATTAATACAATTTTTGCCAAGACCAGTGTCCTGAAGTGTTTTCCCTGTGTTTTCTTCTAGTAATGTCATAGCTTTGGGTCTTACATTTAAGACTTAAATTCATTTTGAGTTTATTTTTGTATATGATGAGAAATAGGGATCAAGTTTCATCCTTCTGTTTATGGATATCCAGTTTTCCTACCATTTATTGAAGAGACTGTCCTTTCCCCCAATGAATATTCTTGGTGCCTTTGTCAAAAATGCATCCACTGGCCAGGCACAGTGGCTCACGCCTATAATCTTATCACTTTGGAAGGGTGAAGTAGGTGGACTGCTGGAGCCAGGAGTTTGAGACCAGGCTGGGCAACGTGGTGAAACTCTGTTTCTACAAAAAAATACAAACACACATGCACGTGCGTGTGCACACACACACAAACACACACACACAAATAGCTTGGTGTGATGGTACATGCCTGTGGTCCTAGCTACTTGGGAGGCTGAGGTGGGAGAATCACCTGAGCCTGAGGAGGTCAAGGCTACAGTGAGCTGAGATTGCACCACCGCACTCCAGCCTGGGTAACAGAGTGAGATCCCATCTCAAAAAAAAAAGACTTCACTGTAGATGTACGGATTTATTTCTGGGTTCTCTGTTCTGTTCCATTGGTCTTTGTATCTGTTTTTATCCCAGTGCCATGAGGTTTTAATTCCTGTAGCTTTGTAGTATATTTAGTGTGAAGTCATTTAGTGTGATGCCTTCAGCTTCGTTCTTGCTCAGGACTGCTTTGGCTATTTGGGGTTTTTTGTGGTTCTATATGAATTGTAGGATTGTTTTTGCTATTTCTGTGAAGAATTGGTATTTTGATAGGGATTGCATTGAATCTGTAGATTGCTTTTGGTAGTCTGATCATTTTCACAGTATGAATTCTTGCAATCCATCAGCATAAGGTATCTTTCCGTTTTTCTGTGTGTCCTCTTCAATTTATTTCACCAGTGTTTTATAGTTTCCCTTACAGAGACCTTTCTCCTCCTTGGTTAAATTTACTCCTAGGTATTTTTTATAGCTACTGTAAATGGGATTGCTTTCTCGATTTATTTTTCAGCTAGTTCACTGTCAATATACAGAAGTACTGTTGATTTTTGTCTGTTGATTTTTATATCCTGCAACTTTACTAAATGTATCAGTTCTAAAAGTTTTTTGGAGCCAGGCATGATGGCTCACACCAGGACTTCCAGTACTATTGAATAAGAGTGGTGAGGATGGGCATTTATACCTTGTCCCAGCTCCAAGAGAAGAAACTTTAAGCTTTTCCCTATTCAGTGTGATGTTAGCTGTGGATTTGTTACATGTAGCCTTTATTGAGTTGACATACATTCCTTCTATGCCTAATTTTTTCAGAGTTTTGTCATAAAGCAATGTTGAATTTCATCAAATGCTTTCTCATCATCTCTTGAGATGATTACATGGTTTTTATCCTTTGTTCAGTTGATGGGATGCATCACATTTATTGATTTGCAAATGTTGAACCATCCTTGTATCTCTGGGATAAATCCCACTTGATCATGGTGAAGGATCTCTTTAATGTGCTGCTGGATTTGGTTTGCTAGCATTTTGTTAAGGATCTTTGCATCTATGTTCATCAGGGATACTGGCCTGTAGTTTTCTTTCTGTGTTGTGTTCTTGTCTGGTTTTCATATTAGGGTAATGCTGGCTTTGTAGAACGACTTTGGAAGAATCCCTTCCCCTTTAATTTTCTGGAAGAGTCTGAGAAAAATTTGCATTGGTGCTTCTTTAAATATCTGGTAGAATTCAGCGGTGAATCTATGGTTCTTCTTTGAGAGACTTTTTTTTCTTTTTTTTCTTTTTTTTTTTTAGTTTCTCTCTTTCTGCGCAGGCTGGAGTGCATTTGCATGATCTTGGCTCACTGCAAGCTCCACCTCCCAGGTTCAAGTGATTCTCCTGCCTCAGCTTCCCGAATAGCTGGAATTATAGGTGTGGCATCACGTCTAATTTTGTCTTTTGTGTGTGTGTGTGTGTGTGTGTGTGTGTTTTCTTTTTTTTTTTGAGAAAGAGTCTCTCTCTGTCGCCCAGACTGGAGTGCAGTGGTGCGACCTCAGTGGTGATTTCCGAGATTTTGGTGCACCTGTCATCCAAGCAGCATACACTGTACCTAATGTGTAGTCTTTTATCCACTCCCATCCCAACCTTGCCTCCGAGTCCCCAAAGTCCATTATATTTTTTTTTTTTTTGAGACAGAGTCTCGCTCTGTCACCAGGCTGGAGTGCATTGGCGCAAACTCGGCTCACTGCAACCTCCACCTCCAGGGTTCAAGCGATTCTCCTGCCTCAGCCTCCCGAGTAGCTAGGATTACAGACATGCACCACCATGCCGAGTTAATTTTTACATTTTTTATATTTTCTATAATTTTTATATTTTTAATAGAGATAGGGTTTCACCATGTTGGCCAGGATGGTCTCGATCTCTTGACCTTGTGATCCGCCCAAGAATTGCTTGAACCCAGGAGGCGAAGGTTGCAGTGAACTGAGATCGTGCCACTGCACTCCAGCCTGGGACACAAGAGCGAAACTCCGTCTCAAAAAAAAAAAAAACAAAAACGCGTGCCATGCTAAGGAGTGTGGACTTGACCCTGATGGTCGAGAGGGATTGTTAAACAAAGAATTGATACCTGTGGATCCGAAGGGCCGTTCCAATTGGTGGCATGGAAAAGTGATTCAGAAGTTGGCTGCGACTGGAAGATCAGGGAGGATCTGTTAGGAAAGAGAAAACAGGGCCAGGCTGGGTGGCTCACTTTGGGAGGCCAAGGTGGGCGGATCACTTGATGTCGGGAGTTCGAGACCAGCTGGGCCAACAGGGTGAGATCTTTTCTCTAGTAAAAATACAAAAATTAGCCAGGTGTGGTGGTACACGTGTGTAATTCCAGTTACTCGGAAACCAGAGGCAGGAGAATTGCTTGAACCAGGGAGGCGGAGGATGCAGTGAGCCAAGATTGCGCCACTGCACTCCAGCCTGGGTGACAGAATGAGACTCTTTCTCAGAAAGGAAAGAGAAAACAGGACTCAGGGGAAAGAGAAGAACTTCCAAGGTGGAGGTACGTCTGTGGGTCCCAGTCGCATTCGAGGGCTCAGGAAAGAATCTGGAATGAAGCTTCCTGATTTTGGCATTGGGCCAGCTCCATTCCCAGAAAGATGGGGAGGCTTGGGTTAGAAATAACACATTGAACTTGGGACAGGTTGAGTCAGAAGGGTTGGTGGAAGTGTTCAGGAGGCGGTGGAAAATATGGTTCTGGGCTGGGTGTGGTGGCTCACGCCTATAATCCCAGCATTCGGGGAGGCGAAGGCTCACTTGAGCCCAGGAGTTTGAGACCAGCCTGGGCAACATAGCAAGACTCCTGTCTCTACACAAATAAAATAAATAAAATTAACTGAGCATTGTGGTACACACCTGTAGTCCCAGCTACTCAAGAGGCTGAGGCAGGAGTTTCACTTGAAGTCCACAGCTTGAGACCAGCCTGGGTAACACAGCTAGACCCCATCTCTACAAAAAACTTTTTTTTTAACTTAAAAAAAAATCAAGTTTTTTTAAAATTAAAAATTTTTCAGTTTTTTTTTTTTTTTTTTTTTTTTTTGAGACGGAGTCTCGCTCTGTCTCCCAGGCTGGAGTGCAGTGGCCGGATCTCAGCTCACTGCAAGCTCCGCCTCCCGGGTTTCTGCCATTCTCCTGCCTCAGCCTCCCGAGTAGCTGGGACTACAGGCGCCCGCCACCACGCCCGGCTAGTTTTTTGTATTTTTTAGTAGAGACGGGGTTTCACTGTGTTAGCCAGGATGGTCTCGATCTCCTGACCTCGTGATCCGCCCGTCTCGGCCTCCCAAAGTGCTGGGACTACAGGCTTAAGCCACCGTGCCCGGCCTTAAGTTTTTTAAAATTTAAAAATTTTTTAGTTTTTTAAGTTCTTTAAATTTAAAAACACTAATTTTTTAAATTGTTTTTTAAAATTAAAAAAATTCAAAGTCTTTTAAAATTTAAAAAAAATGTAAAGAAGTTTAAAAAATTTTTTAAACATATGGGCTGGGTGTGGTGGCTCACACCTGTAATCCCAGCACTATGGGAGGCTGAGGCACAAGGATCACTTGAGATCAGCCTGGGCAACATAAGGAGACCCTATTTCTACAAATAATTAAAAAATATATATACGTATATATATAGCCAGGTGTGGTGGCATGCACCCATGGTATCAGTTACTTGGGGGCTGAGGCAGGAGGACTGCCTCAGTCTGGGAGGTTGAGGCTGCAGTGAGCTATGATCACACCACCACACTCCAACCTAGGTAAAAGAGTGAGACCCTGTCTCAAAAAAATAATAATAATAGGTAGGGTGCAGTAGTCCACCCCTGTAATCCCAGCACTTTGGGAAGCTGAGGCAGACAGATAGCTTGAGACCAGGAGTTCAAGACCAGCCTGGGTAACATGGCGAAACCATCTCAACAAAAAAATAGAAAAATTAGGCCAGGCACGGTGGCTCATGCCTGTAATGCCAGCAATTTGGGAGGCTGAGGCGGATCAGCTGTGATCAGAAGTTTGAGACCAGCCTGGCCAACACAGTGAAATCCCATCTCTACTAAAAATACAAAAACTAGCTGGGCATGGTAGCACATGCCTGTAGTCCCAGCTGCTAGGCAGACTGAGGCAGGAGAATCGCTTGAACCTGGGAGGCAGAGGCTGCAGTGAGCTGAGATTGCACCACTGCACTCCAGCCTGGGCAACAGAGTGATGTGAGATACTGTCTCAAAAAATAAAAAATAGAAAAATGAGCCAGATGAGGTGGTGTACACCTGTGGTCCCAACTACTTGGGGGACTGAGATGGGAGGATTGCTTGAACCCAGGAGGCGGAGATTACAGTAAGCCAAGATCACACCACTACCCTCCAGCCTGGGCAACGGAGCAAGACCCATCATCACTCAGTAGTGATGATGACATATGATTCTGCATCTAAGAGGAAGGACTGGAATTCTCCTCACGACCATGGCAGCAGGTGCTCTGACTTGTGAAGGCTGCTCTTCCTCACGAAGCGGCTGCACCCTCCCCCCCGCACCCCGGCAGAGGATGGATGCTCCTCCCTGGTAGTTATTTTCTCTGCGACTGAGGGAGAAATGATGAACCCAGGATTGCAATGGGTTTGTCCTGAATCCAGCAAAGGGGAAAAAAAGGGAATCATAAAGCACCCATCCCAGGGCAAGAGATGATGGATGCACTGTTTTATCAGCACGGGGCTGGGAGGCGTGCAGGGGGTCAGGCGGCCTCTGTGCACACAGGATTCTCCCGCTGCTCCTGAGGCTTCACCCACGTGGCTCTAGTCTGCAGGACTGGTCCTTCCTGCTGCTCAGAACCAAGCCCACTCCACGCAGAGATCACCCGGGAGAACTCGGACTCCCTCCAGTCCTTCTTCCCCACCAGGTGCAGCTCTTCCTCCTCACTGTAGGCTGGAAACCAGGATGCCTGGCTCCCTAGGTATGGACGAGGTGGGATAGAACAGAGAGGGCGGGTGGCCAGGTCTGAAGGAGACCCCTGGGTGCCTGGAAGCATGCAGGGCACAGCACAGCAGCTCCGGCCATCTGAATTTCCGGGGGACATTGGACGGTGGGAAGTGAGGGATGCCCAGGACTGATGGAGAGGAGGATTCTGGGTTCCTGAGAGAATGTGAGGTCAGAGTGAGAAGCAAGGGGGGGCCCTCAGAAGGCTGGGCTTGGGGTTCTGGGACTAGAACAGGCAAAAGGCAGGCAGGTGTCTGGGAGGGAGGTGTTACATTGACACCTTTCCAGCCTGCACTCCTGTCCCTGCCACAGACCCCAACGCGAGCTGCTGGCCTGAGTCCAACGGGACAGCCCTGCAGTGATCCTGGGCTGCTCCGCGTGGCCCCCGGGGCTCCGCGTGCTGCTCTTCGCCCTCCTCTTGCCGCTCTACCTGGCCACCCTGGCGGGGAACCTGCTGATCCTGGGCCCGGCCCTGGTGGACCCCGCCCTGTACTCGCCAATGTACTTCTTCCTGGGGGCAGTGTCCGCGGTGGAGGCAGCCTACACGCTGGTGCTCACACCACGCATGCTGGCCGGCGTCCTCCTGCCCCCTGCACCAGGGGCCAGGTTGTGGCCTCCTCCACCTGTGCTGCTCAGATGGGCCTCTTTGTGGCCCTGGGGGGCTCCAAGTGCCTGCTGCTGCCTGCCATGGCCCTCGACCGCTACCTGGCCATCTGCCACCTACTCTACTACCCTCGGCTCATGACCACAGACGTCTGCTGGGGCCTGCTGGCCGCCTGCTGCGCGGGTGGCTGTGTCCTGGCCTTGGGCCTCACCATGGCCATCTTCCAGCTGGCCTTCTGCCGTGGCGGCCTGGTCAACCATGTCTTCTGTGACCTTCCGGCCATGCTGGTGCTGGTCTGTGGGTCCCGGGCCCTCCAGGAGCGCGTCCTCCTGGTGCCCTGCCTGCTGCGGCTGCCCCTGCTCCTCATCCTGCTCCTACACCCGTGTGCTGGTGGTCGTCCTGGGTGTTGGGAGGGTCGCAGGGTGCCGCAAGGCCTTCAACACGGTGGCGTCCCACCTCACCATGGCCATGCTCCACTACGGCTGTGCCACGGCCATGTATGCCAGGCCCCTGAGTAGCTGCTCCCTTGAGGAGGACAAGCTGGTCACGTCATCTACATCAACGTCACCCCGCTGCTGTACCCGGCCATCTACACACTGCGAAACCATGACATGGAGGAGGCCCTGCAATGCATGGTCGGCCAGAGGACGCCGGGGATGGGTCATCAGGTGGATTTCACCTCATGCTGGGTGCCAGGCGGTATCTGTCCTGAGATTTCCCCCACTGAGGGGAATCTCACCATGCCGGAGCCATCTAAGCCTCCCCAAAGCTTACTGGACGTAAACCTAAGTATGGCACGCAAGGACTGCCAATCCAACACCAGCGTAGCGCTGCTGCGTCTGTTGACGTCTTGTGCTGGATGGTTCTTTGCTGTTGAGGGATGTCCCATGCATGATAAAATGCTCAGCCACACCCTGAATCTTTCTCTATTCACTGGATGCCAGTGGCACCCTCCACCCCACTCCCTCATGTGAATCAAAAATGTTGTTGGGCTCGGCGCACTGGAGCACTTTGGGAGGCCAAGGCAGGAGGATCTCGAGTCCAGGAGGTTGTGACCAGCCTGGGTAATACGGTGAAACCCCACCTCTACAAAAATTGGCCAGGTGTAATGCTGTGTGCCTGTAGTCCCAGCTACAGGGGAGGCTCAGGCAGGAAGATCACGAGCCCAGGAGGTGGAGGCTGCAGTGAGCGGTGATTACAGGACTGTACCCCAGCCTGGGTGACAGAGCAAAGCCCTGTCTCAAAAACAAATACCTCCTGAAGGGACCATTTAGGAGCCAGGAACCTCAGAGGCACGGTCAGTGCACGTAACCTCTGCCTACCAAACCTCCTGGCTGGCGAACGTGCATGCCGGTCAAGGCTGACAGGGAAGAATTACCTCTATGCCAGCGAGGAGCACCAAGAAGGAAGCCGCCAATGGCTTCAGGAGTCTTGGGAAAGAGGAAGAGTCTCTTTTTCATACCGTTTCCATCCTTATCTGTGGCTTGAGGCTGGTGTCAGGGAACCTGAAACATAAAAACCCTAGCCCTGGAGCAGGAGAGCCTCCCAGCCTTCTCCCCAGATGCTGCAGGCATGTGGAACATGATTACCCCTAAAGAGATTTAAGACAGCTGTGTTTTTTGTTTTTGTTTTTTTTTTAATGGAGTCTTGCACTGTTGTCCAGGCTGGAGAGCAATGGTGTGATCTTGGCTCACTGCAAGCTCCGCCTCCCAGGTTCAAGTGATTCTTCTGCCTCAGGCTCCCGAGTAGCTGGGACTACAGGCATGTGCTACCATGCCCAGCTTTTTGTATTTGTAGTAGACATGGGGTTTCACCATGTTGGGCAGGCTGGTCTTGAACTCTTGACCTCAGGTGATTCACCCTCCTCAGCCTCCCAGAGTGCTAGGATTATAGGCGTGAGCCATGGCACCCGGCCTGGTCAGTTTCTCAACTGGAACATGAATAGGGCAAGTTCAAATTCTTAGATGAGATGCAGGCCAGTGCAGATTGAATCATCCAGGTAAACTCTTGCCCTACCCAGAGCCCAAGGAGAGACAGACAAGCTCTCTGTCTCCGGTCTGCCGTCTCCCTGGATGTACAGCCTATGGAAAGTTCTGTGCTTCTAAGTTATTTCAGGGCCAGTTCTGTCTTGTGTAGCCCCCAAGTTCTTGTTTCTTACCCTTCTATACCCTTTAACATTCAAGCTTCCAAGGAAACAAAATCAAACCCATAGAACAGCTAGAGCATCAACTCAGACTGTATTTCTGGTTTTCAGTACCTTCTACATAGCTGGCACCTGGAAACTTACTTTTCTGAGAGCTGAATTATGCACCTAAAAGGATGTCAGCAGTTGTTGTCCGTCATGTCTAGTTGTTCTCAGTGGAAGTGTTTTCACTTCAGTTTTATTTATTGAGAAAGGGTCTCACTCTGTCACCCAGGCTGGTGTGCAGTGGCACGACCATGGCTCAATGCAGCCTCAAACTCCTGGGCTCAAGGGGTTCTCCCACCTCAGCCTCCCAAGTAGCTGGGCCTACAGGCACATGCCACCACGCTTAGCTAATTTTTTTTTTTTTTTTTTTTGTACACACAGGGTCTCACTGTGTTGCCCAGGCTGGTCTTGAACTCCTGGGCTCAAGTGACCTATCCACCTTGACCTACCCAAGTGCTGAGATCCCAGGCATGAGCCACTGCCCCGGTGGTTTTCACTTTAGACAGCCTACCATATTGCCAGAAAATGGAGAAATGGAGTCCTAACATAGAAATACAACTTGTTCTGAGACAGTCTTGCTCTATCACCCAGGCTGGAATGCAGTGGCACCATCTCGGCTCACTGCAACCTCTGCCTCCCGGGCTCAAGCAATTCTCTTGCCTGAGCCTCCCAAGGAGCTGGGATTACCTGGATTACAGGCATGCACCACCACGCTCGGCTAATTTTTGTATTTTTCATAGTGACTGGGTGTCGCCATGTTGGCCAGGCTGGTCTCAATGACCTCAGGTGATCCGCCCCCCTCAGTCTCCCAAAGTGTTGGGTTTACAGGTGTGAGCGACCGAGCCCAGCCAGAAATATAACTTATAAACTAGTTGATTGTGAGTTAGCAGATGTCATGAAATTGTTAGCTTCCAGGTTCAGGGGCTCTGTAATACGTGACGACAAATAGAAATGGTATGTGGTGCTGCAGTGGAGCTCTCTGGTTTTAATAACATACTCATCTTATTCCAGTTATATATCACAAATACAGAAGGGTATAATTTAGTAGAGTCTCAATAGATATTCTATATATTATGGTATGTATGTCTACAGATTCACAATTATGTTCTGTTCACCAGTGCAACTCAAAAATAAAAATTACCTGTCTGTAGCACACTGGGAACACACCCCTGCGTCCCTCTGGGGTGTTCTCATGCTTTTTAGATCTGTTTGTCATAATGATTTCATTTCTTCCCACAGCCTGGGCAACAAGAGTGAAACTCCATCTTAAAAGAAAAAAAAAACACTTCATATCCACAGTTGTCTTTATAATTAAGTATATCCTGGCTGAAGTGGCTCACGCCTGTAATCCCAGCACTTTGGGAAGCCAAGTGGACAGATCATGAGGTCAGGAGTTCGAGACCGGCCTGACCAACATGGTGCAACTCCATCTCTACTAAAAACACAAAAAATTGGCCAGGCATGCTGGCGGGCACCTGTAATCCCAGCTACTGGGGAGGCTGAGGCAGGAGACTCACATGAACCCGGGAGCGGAGGTTGCAGTGAGTCAAGATCGTGCCACTGCACTCCAGCCTGGGCGATAGAATGAGGACTCCGTCTCAAAAAAAAAAAAAAAAAAAGTATACCTACAAAAATAGATCACTCTAGCATATCATTACCCTTCCATCCTTAGTTTTAACAGACCATGCTTTTTTTTGTTTTTTTGAGACTGAGTCTCACTTTGTCACCCAGGCCGGAGTGCTGTGGTGCGATCTTGGCTAACTACAATCTCCGCCTCCCAGGTTCAAGCGATTCTCCTGCCTCAGTCTCCAGAGTAGCTGGGATTACAGGCGCCTGCCACACTGCCCGTCTAATTTTTTTGTACTTTTAGTAGAGCCGAGCTTTCACCATGTTGGCCAGGCTGGTCTTGAACTCCTGACCTCAGGTGATCCACCTGCCTCAGTGTCCCAAAGTGGTGGGATTACAGGCATGAGCCACCACGCCAGGTTGACCATGCTTTACTTAAGGCACCAAAGTGGCTGAATGTTATCCCGATATAGGACCTCTGTCTAGGGGGGCGTCGGGTTTCAATTGAGGGCTGTCTCCCTGACGATGTCCCTCTTAGAGGCTCGGCGACCTCGTGCTGTGACTCTGTGATGACCCCGCGGCCTCTTCACCCGTGCAGCTTCTCCCTCGTGTGGATCCGGTGATGGCGGACGAGGTTCGCCTTCTGGGAGAAGGTCTTCCCGCAGTCGGAGCACTGTTACGGTTTCCCCCCATGTGGGTCCGCCTATGCATCAGGAGGCAGGAGTTCTGGGAGGAGGCTTTCCCACACTCCATGCAGCCGTGGGGCTTCCCACACGGTGTGAGTCCTCCGATGCAGGATGAGGTGTGACTTCTGGAAAAACGCCTTTCCGCAGTCGCCACAGCCGTAGGCTTCTCCCCCGTGTGGATTCTGGCGTGGATGAGGAGGCACGAGTTCCGGGAGAAGGACGGCCCGCATTCCCTGCAGCCCTAGAGCTTCTCCCCAGCGTGGGAGCGATGGTGCTTGATGAGGCGCGACTTGTGGGAGAAGGTTTTCTCGCACTCGGAACACCTGTAAGGTTTTGCTCCCGCGTGAACTGTCCCCGGGACACAGAGGCCTGTCTTCTGGAAGATCGTTTTACCCCTTCTGCTGTCTCTACCGGGTTTCTCCTTTGTGTGAGTTCCCCGTTTGTCAGGCAAACCTTCTCCCTGGTACCACGCCCCCGTTCACTGCACGCAAAGGATTTCTCCCCCATGTGGACCCCGTGATGCACCATGAGGGCCGATCTGCAGGAGAAGGCTTTCCCACGCTTGGGGCATGCGTGGGGTTTCTCACTACTGGCTCCTTGATCTGCAGGAAATCCCTCGTCACAGCTTAAAACACTTCTACACTGGTGACGTCCACGTGCATTCGCTCCTGAAGGTGGAGTTTCAAGTTTCGAATAGAGGAACAAGTTTCCACGGCCATCGCACTCAAATCTCCTCCTGGCCAGGTAGGCGTTAGGAGTGAAGTCCAGGTTACACATCAGACTGTTTCTGCACAAGTCACCTGTGTGGACCTGCTGTTTTGATGGAATGAGGTTTGGGCTCTGATGGAGTTTTTTTGCTAGTTCATTACTTTCATGAAGCTCATTTCGGGTCCAGTCTTTCTTGTCTAGGAACATATAGCTCAAACGTCGGTCTTGGTGTTGCTGTTGGCTATCTGGCTGGGTAACAACTTGCCAAACTTCTAGAAAAAAATAACACAAACTTTTTTTTTTTTTTTTTTGACGGAGTCTCACTTGGTTGCCCAGGCTGGAGTGTACTGGCATGATCTTGGCTTACTGCAACTTCTGCCTCCCAGGTTCAAGTGATTCTCCTGCCTCAGCTTCCAGAGTAGCTGGGATTACAGGTGCCGGCCAACATGCCCAGTTAATTTTTGTATTTTTAGTGGAGACAGGGTTTCACCATGTTGGCCAGGCTGGTCTTGAACTCCTGACCTCAGGTGATCTGCTGGCTTCGGCCTCCCAAAATGCCCCATAGGCGTGAGTCACCATGCCTGGCCATAAATTTGTTAATCTTGGAGTATTGTATCACAAAACTATTGCAGAAAAGCTTGAAGGGAGGATTCATTTTGTGGTTTCAGGTCTAATTGCCTGTAATCACGGCTGGTCAGGAGGCCGAGAGGTGAAGACCGTTTGAGCCTGGGAGGTTGAAGCTGTAGTGAGCCATGATCACACTGCTGCACTCCAGCTTGGGTGATGGAGTGAAACTCTGTCCCAGAAAGTAGTAAAACCAAGTGCCCGGTCCCTCCCTTGAGGCCCAGGTTACGCGAGGCCTTCACTATCCACACTTCCTATGCTCTCCCGACCTATGCTCCCTTTCATTCCATATACCAACTGGATTTTCTCAAAGCATGAGGCCCTTTTTGTTGTTGTTGAGATGGAGCCTCACTCTGTCGCCAGGCTGGAGTGCAGTGGTGCAGTCTCAGCTCACTGCAACCTCAGCCTCCTGGGTTCAAGCGATTCTCCTGCCTCAGCCTCCCGAGTAGCTGGGATTACAGGCACCTGTCACCACGCCTGGCTAATTTTTTGTATTTTTAGTAGAGACAGGGTTTCACCGTGTTAGTTAGGCTGGTCTCGAACTCCTGGCCTCAGGTGATCCACCCACCTCGACATTCCAAAGTGCTAGGATCACAGGCGTGAGCCACCGCGCCCAGCCATGAGGTCTTTATTATTAAAGGAATTATCTTAGAGCTAGCAGCATTTTCTGCAGTGACTTATTCTCACATGGACCTATGGATCTTTAAGATGTCCAACAGGGCCGGGCGCGGTGGCTCAAGCCTGTAATCCCAGCACTTTGGGAGGCCGAGATGGGCGGATCACGAGGTCAGGAGATCAAGACCATCCTGGCTAACACGGTGAAACCCCGTCTCTACTAAAAATACAAAAACTAGCCGGGCGAGGTGGCGGGCGCCTGTAGTCCCAGCTACTTGGGAGGCTGAGGCAGGAGAATGGCGTAAACCCGGGAGGCGGAGCTTGCAGTGAGCTGAGATCTGGCCACTGCACTCCAGTCCGGGCGACAGAGCGAGACTCCGCCTCAAAAAAAAAAAAAAAAAAAAAAGATGTCCAACAGAAGAATACTAGAGTCCACACAAGCCATCCTGGCCTCAGAGTCAGACTCCCTGCTGTCTCCTGATGCCTGTATTACCACTTTGTTTTTGTTTTGGGGACAGGGTCTCACTCCGTCATCCAGGCTGGAGAATGGGGGTGCAATCATGGCTCACTGCAGCCTCAAACTCCTGGGCTCCAGCGATCCTCCCACCTCAGCCTCCCAAGTAGCTGGGACTACACTTTGTGGAAGAGAAAACAAAAAAATCATTAGAAAAATTATCTCGGCCGGGTGCAGTGACTCACGCCTGTAATCCCAGCACTTTGGGGGGCTGAGACGGGCGGATTGCTTGAGGTTAGGAATTTGAGACCAGCCTGGCCAACATGGTGAAACCCTGTCTCTACAAAAAACAGATTAGCTGGATGTGCTGGTGGGTGCCTGTAATCCCAGCTACTAGGGAGGCTCAGGCAGGAGAATCGCTTCAACCCAGGAGGTGTAGGTTTCAGTGAGCTAAGATCCTGCCCTTGTACTCCAGGCTGTACAACAGAGTAAGACTCCATCTCAAAAAAAAAAACAAAAAAAAAAATCTCACTACTGGACCTCTTCATTCCTTCAACAATCAAGCACCTTTCACGGACCTGGCACGCTGCTGGTGTTCTACCAGGCGCTTGGGGTCAAGGGCTGAACACAAAATCGTTCCTGTTCTAAAGGTGCTTAGAAGTGTTGCTGCAGATGAACACATGAAGAGAGTTGAACCGTAAGGCTACACTGTAGGCGGTGGTAGACATGTGGTTACATACAGAACGGGCACGAGGAAGACAGCAGGCAGATCCAACATACTGTCAAGTGAAGCTTCCTAGGAGGTCACGGGCGAGCAGAATCACGAAAGATAAACAGTGATCTGATGTCTGAAGGATATTCCTAGCAAGAGGCCTGGCATGGGCAAAGGAGGCACAGAAAAGTCTGGTAGGAGCCACAGAGAGAATGAAAATGCAGGGTGTAAGGTGTGTGTGGGACAGGGAGAGAGTGCACCAGCAGCGCGTTGAAGTGACTGTTTTTTTTTTCCCTGTAGGAAATGTGGACTCCCACCTCACGATATTTAAGGAGGGGAACTACAGATGTGGAAAAAAGGTGGGAGGCGCCAGACGGGAGGATAGCAGGAGCTAAATTAGTGAACGATTCTAATCCTCAATGTAAGCTATGCTCAAAATTAAAACAGCAAGAGAAATGCAGAGAAGAGATTCCACAGATGCAGAACAGGGCTTGGCCTCCTTCACCTCTCCCATCCCCTCTCCATGAATTAAAGACCCCCATTTAAACATTTTTTTTTTTTTTTTTTTTTTTTTGAGACGGAGTCTCGCTCTGTGGCCCAAGCTGGAGTGCAGTGGCCGGATCTCAGCTCACTGCAAGCTCCGCCTCCTGGGTTCACGCCATTCTCCTGCCTCAGCCTCCCGAGTAGCTGGGACTACAGGCGCCCACCACCTTGCCCGGCTAGTTTTTTGTACTTTTCAGTAGAGTCGGGGTTTCACCAGGTTAGCCAGGATGGTCTCGATCTCCTGACCTCGTGATCCGCCCACCTCGGCCTCCCAAAGTGCTGGGATTACAGGCTTGAGCCACCGCGCCCGGCCAAACATTTTTAATTTATACCTATTAGAAGAAAATATGAGGATATATATATAATATACATAATATATAGATTTTATCTATTATATCTCTATATTGTATATAGATATTATATATCTCTATATAGAGAGAGATTTTTTGGAGTGTGTTTTGCTCTTGTCACCCAGGCTGGAGTGCAGTGGCGCAATCTTGACTCACTGCAACCTCTGCCTTCCAGGTTCAAGAGATTCTCCTGCCTCAGCCTCCTGAGTAGCTGGGATTACAGGCATGCACCACTATGCCTGGCTAATTTTGTATTTTTAGTAGAGACAGGGTTTCTCCACATTGGTCAGGCTGATCTTGAACTCCTGACCTCAGGTGATCTACCTGCCTCAGCCTCCCAAAGTCCTGGGATTACAGGTGTGAGCCACTGCCCCTGGCCTTAGATCTTTATGAGACAGGGTCTCTCTCTGTCCAGGCTGGAGTGCAGTGGTGTGATCATGGCTTGCTGCAGCCTCTACCTCCTGGGTTTAAGTGATCCTCTCACCTTGGCCTCCCAAGTAGCTGGGATTACAGGCATGCACCACCACACCCAACTAGTTTTATTTAAATTTTTTGTAGAGGTGAGGTCTCACTATGTTGTTTAATGAAAGTTTAAATAATTTGAGGCCGGGCAGGCTGGCTCACGTCTATAATCCCAGCACTTTGGGAAGCCAAGGCAGGTGGATCACTCGAGGGCAAGAGTTCAAGACCAGCCTGGCCAACATGGTAAAATCCCATCTCTACTAAAAATACAAAAAAATTAGCTGGGCATGGTTGCCGGGCACCTGTAATCCCAGCTACTCAGGAGGCAGGAGAAACACTTGAACCCAGGAGGCGGAGCTTGCAGTGAGCCGAGATCGCGCCACTGCACTCCAGCCTGGGCGACAGAGCGAGTCTCTCTCAAAAAAAAAAAAAATGTGAGGGTTGGGGTGCTTTCGTCACTGCGGCGGAGGTCAAGGGGGGATGCTGGGTAGAAAGGGCTGCAGTGGGAACCCCGGACACAGGCTGCTGGGGTGGTGAGGGATGCTCACAGGCAAATGGGTGACCCAAAGTGTCCCCAACAGTGGGACAAGTGCGTGCAGAGGAGGGACAGGAAGTGGGGCACAGCCCGGTGGCAGCAGCAGCAGGGACCGGGAGCTATGTGGGAGTGGGGAGAGGCAATCTACAAAGAAGCCCAGATCTCCAATCACCCTGAGGAGACTGGGTTCTCTTCCACACTCCGATCTCTAGAAAACTTACCACCAAGGGCTAAAGGCTGCTGAAGCCAGTGACTTTCCTTTTTGGCAGGGGGATGGGGTCTCACTGTGTTGCCCACGCTGGAGTGCAGTGGTACAGTATTGGCTCACTGCAACCTCTGCTTCCTGGGTTCAAGTGATTCTCCTGCCTCAACCGCCCGAGTAGCTGGGATTACAGGCACACACCCAGATAATTTATGCATTTTTAGTAGAGACAGGGTTTTGCCATAAGGCCAGGCTGGTCTTGAACTCCTGACCTCAGGTGGTCTGCGCACCGCAGCCTCCCAAAGTGCTGGGATTACAGGCATGAGCTATCATGTCAGACGTCTATGTATATGTACATGTACATACATACAAATATATAATGTAGTTTACATACATGTCTAGTGTATATATATATACACAATGTCTAGTTTTTATACATATACAATGTTTACATAGTTAATACATGTCTGTAATTTCTATGTAATTTATTCATATATTTCTATATAAATATATAATTGTCATGTAAATATATAATTTCTATAGATACGCCTCATGTTTATTCATGAAATAACATATGAAAAGCACAGAGACAGCCAGGTGCGATGGCTCACGCCTGTAATCCCAGCACTTTGGGAGGCCGAGGCAGGCAGATCACAAGGTCAGGCGATCGAGACCATCCTGGCTAACACGGTGAAACCCCGTCTCTACTAAAAATACAAAAAAATTAGCTGGGCATGGTGGTGGGCGCCTGTAGTCCCAGCTATTCGGGAGGCTGAGGCAGGAGAATGGCGTGAACCTGGGAGGCGGAGCTTGCAGTGAGCCCAGATTGTGCCACTGCACTCCAGCCTGGGCGACAGAGCGAGACTCCGTCTCAAAAAAAAAAAAAGCAAAGCACAGAGACCATAAAAGTGCTGGACAGACAGCGTTGAAACCGGTCATTGTCATCTTTAGTACACAGATTGCCCTAACAGGGAGTCATCCCCAGTGGGACTTGGCTTCCTACAAAATAGTGGCTTCCGTCTGGGCGCGGTGGCTCCCGCCTGTAATCCCAGCACTTTGGGAGGCCGAGGCCGGCAGATCACAAGGTCAGGAGATCGAGACCAGCTTGGCTAACACGGTGAAATCCTGTCTCTACTAAAAATACAAAAAAATGAGCTGGGCGTGGTGGTGGGCGCCTGTAGTCCCACCTACTCAGGAGAATGGTGTGAACCCAGGAGGGGGAGGTTGCAGTGAGCTGAGATTGCGCCACTGCACTCCAGCCTGAGTGCAGACTCCACCTCAAAAAAAAAAAAAAAAAAGTGCTTCCAAGGAAGACAGCTAGTGAAACATCCAGCTTCACAGGGCAGGTGTGGCTCGCCACCTTCTTCTAGCCTCTTCTACTGCTCTGAGACATTTCTGGTGTGAAATACCCAGACATCCCTGGCTTCACAAAGCACAAAGAGACGCAGGCTCCATGAACGTTTTCCTTCCTGGAGTGGACAGTGGTAAAGTTCACGAGGCCTCGTCTTCCACTGAGACCAAGCCCTTCCTGCCCTGTGCACAGCTGCCCGGATAGAGGGCCTAATACACCTGAGCCAGGCTGGACCAATGGAATCCTCCCCAGAGAGCTTTCAAATTGGATCAATGAAAGGAGATTCAGTCCCTCACCGTGGCAGAACTTGCAGCTGTCAGGTGATGAGCTGTGGCTACACTATTTCTGGCTACATAGACAAAGTCAGCCTGAGAAGAAAGTCACAGAAGCAGAGAACAGGGAACAAGAAAGATTCCTGGCGATACTTGGGTTGCCAGATGCCTCTGGAGCCTGACTGCACACCTGCTCTTCCCAAGGCTTGTGTGCTGCCTTATAGATTTTTTTTTTTTTTTTGAGACAGGCTCTCTGTCTGTCTCCTGGGCTGGAGTCCAAAGGCATGATCACAGCTCATTGCAGCCTCGACCTCCTAGGCTCAAGTGATCCTCCCACCTTAGCCTCCCGTGCAGCTGCGAATACAGGCATGTGCCACCACACCTGGCTAACTTTTGTATTTTTTGTAGAGATGGGGTCTTGCCACATTACCCAGGCTGGTCTTGAACTCCTGGCCTCAAGCAATCCTCCTGCCTCAGCTTCCCAAAGTTCTAGAATTACTTTTTGTTTTTTTTAATCCTAACCTACTTCTAGTTGGATTTCTGGGTCTTAAAACTTCAAGGATTAGAACTTGAATTAGAACTTCTGACCAGTGCACTCCACACTCACACATTCCTAGAACCTGGGGTAAACAGTGGAAGAAGGAGAATGCTTGCAGACTGATGGAAAACACTGATGTCACTCATATGCAAAGAGAGCTAACAGCCAAGGGGGCGGATCACCTGAGGCCAGGAGTTCAAGACCAGACTGGCTAATACCATAAAACTCCATCTCTAAAAATACAAAAATTAGCTGGGCGTGGTGGTCCATGCCTATATTCCCAGCTACTCGGGAGGCTAAGACAGGAGAATCACTTGAACCCAGGAAGTGGAGGTTGCAGTGAGCCAAGATCGTGCCACTGCACTCCAGCCTGGGCGACAGAGAAAGACTCCGAATCTCAAAAAATTTTTTTTTAATTTAAAAAATAAAAACCATCATGGCAAGCAATTTCAGACAAGATCAGGCACGTTCAGGGTGGTGTGGCGGTAGACATGGCAGGCCATTTCAAGAATACGCAGTTCATTCATTCGTTCCTCTAGGTAATGCAGTGTTACATCCAGGTCACTTGGCGCCACACAAGGCTGTCTCTGTAGGCCTGAGTGTTCTGCATCCCCAAACAAGCAGAATCACAGATGGCAGCTTTGGCATAATACCTGCTGTTTACACAGAGGGGAAGAAAACTCGCAGGAGATTTGCTGTGGTGTTTCTTTCAAGGTGGATGTTATTGAGGAATGGGTCTGCCACATCTCGCATACAAAGATCAAATATATCTTTAAATGCCTGAAAGAGCTGTATTTCCCCTGAGAAGTAGACATGGTTGTCCAAAACAGACAACACAAGTCGTGTATCAGATGGAATCTGCCTGCCTTTTTTTTTTTTTTTTTTTTTTTTTGAGACAGAGTCTCGCTCTGTCGCCCAGGCTGGAGTGCAGTGGCGCAATCTCGACTCTGCAACCTCCGCCTCCCAGGTTCACGCCATTCTCCTGCCTCAGCCTCCCAAGTAGCTGGGACTACAGGCACGTGCTACCACACCCAGCTAATTTTTTGTATTTTTAGTAGAGATGGGGTTTTGCAGTGTTAACCAGGATGGTCTCGATCTCCTGACCTCGTGATCTGCCTGCCTTGGCCTCTCAAAGTGCTGAGATTACAGGCGTGAGCCACCGCGCCCGGCCTGGATTTTTTTCTTAACATATTTTTTCTAATTTCTTCAATGATAAACTGGTGCTCACTGTTTCACATGCAAATATTTCATAAGAATATACATGCATTTTACTAGGTTTTCTCCTCATGGGCTCCTATCAATATCCTTCCCCTGGCAAAAGGAAAGCCATGGGGAGGGCTGAAGGCGGAGAAGGTGGGACGGGGCAAGTCTTAGCCATGATTGTGAACAGTGCAAGAAGCCCCTGGCTGGTGCTCGGGAGCCCTGGGCGTGAGTGCCAGCTCACCCTCTACTGAGACTGGTGGTTCTGAATGTCTGTCTCACACCCATTTTGTTTAGTCTTTGACATGAGAAGGAGAAACAAAAACTCAGGTTAAGAAAGCAAATTCTGGCCAGGCGTGGTGGCTCCCACCTGTAATCCCAACACTTTGGGAGGCCAAGGCAGGTGGATTACCTGAGGTCAGGAGTTTGAGGCCAGCCTGGCAAACAGGGCAAAACCCCATCTTTACCAAAAATACAAAAATTAGCCAGGTGTGATAGTGGGCGCCTGTAATCCCAGCTACTCGGGAGGCGGAGGCAGGAGAATTGCTTGAACCCGGGAGGCGGAGGTTGCAGAAAGCCAAAATCGGTCACTAAAAAAAAAAAAGGAAGCAAATTCTATGGCTTGACATAGTGTAAGAGTTTATTTACTCAAGCTTGTTCAACCCATCTTATTTTGTTGTTGTTGTTTTGGTTTTCTTTAGCAGCCTGAGGCCATGGCTTTTAGTTTCTGTCTCTACGACTAAGGGGAAAAGAGAGATGAGGAAAGGGCTTTACTGGCCCAACCAGAAACAGAAACTAAGAAGCTATGACTGTGTTCTCTCCCTTGCACACCCCTGCTTCCATCATGGTAGAAACCAGGTCCGGAGGTGCCAGTGGGATGGGCAGAGCGGAAGCTTGGGCTGCGCGGTCAGGAGAGGATGATGGGAATTGCAAATGATCCAGAGACAGCATGGTCCGGGCTTGTCCTCTGAGCACCAGGGACATACTCTGGCCCTGAGCCCGCAAAGTTGCACTCCCTAAAGCAAGATCCTCTTTCTCCTCCTAGCAAGCCTTCCACTCAGTTGAAACCTAGATGATCCCATGACGTGACCACCCAGGTTTACTCTGTCCGCGAGCGGGCTGGGGCCATTTCAGGTACATGGACCTTGGGTTCTTTATGGAGTTTCGCTCTTGTTGCTCAGGCTGGAGTGCAGTGGTGTCATCTTGGCTCACTACAACCTCCGCTTCCCAGGTTCAAGCGATTCTCCTGCCTCAGCCTCCCGAGTAACTGGGATTACAGGCACCCGCTACCACACCCAGTTAATTTTAGTATTTTTAGTAGAGACAGGGTTTTGCCATGTTGGCCAGGCTGATCTTGAACTCCTGACCTCAGGTGATCCTCCCACCTCAGCCTCCCAGATTGCTGGGATTACAGGCATGAACCACCGTGGCCGGCCCCAGGTACACGGACGTTGGGAGCTGCCACCCTCCACGTGGCCCTCCGGCTTCAGCTCTAAGCTATGTGAAGAGGTCTCAGAACTGGGGTCTCGCTTTCCAAAGCAGATTCCTGCTCCCCGCTGCCAAGTTCTTCTTCACAGGAATGTTTTACTCCCGGCATGCCTGGGCCTCGAACACTTGGGCAGATCCACTTGGCTGCCAAGGTTCTGTTCCCCTACTGAGAACTTACCTTCAGGTGGGGACTCAAGCTTCAACCTCTGCAGCTCTCGGGACCGGGGTAGAAACAAGCTTGATGTGCTGAGAGGAGGGACCCACCTTCCTGATAAAGTCCGATCCTGAGCTTTTGCAAAGACACTAGGAAAACCTGAAATTACAATGACGCAGTGAGGCTCACATGAAAATATTAGCACACCTGTCACCTCAGCACTTTGGGAGGCTGAGGCAGGAGAATTGCTTGAGGCCAGGAGTTTGAGACCAGCCTGGTCAGCAAACACCCCGCCTCTACAGGGGGAAAAGAAGACACTAGCAGGGTACCTTTACCCCTGATGGACAGAAACCAATCGGTGGCAGAAGGGAAGGTTAGAAAGCCTGGAACACAAGAAGGAGTCCATGCTGTTTCTGGCTTTGAAAATGGAGGGACCGGCTAGGCGCGGTGGCTCACGCCTCTAATCCCAGCACTTTGGGAGATCGAGACAGGTGGATCGCCTGAGGTCAGGAGTCTGAGACCAGCCTGGCCAACATGGTGAAACTCCGTCTCTACTAAAAATACAAAAATTAGCCAGGTGTGGTGGTGCATGCCTGTAATCCACCAGGGAGGCTGAGGGAGGAGAATCACTGGAACCCGGGACGCAGAGGTTGCAGTGAGCTGAGTTTGCACCACCGTACTCCAGCCTGGGTGACAGAAGGAGACTCTGTCTTAAAAAAAAAAAAATGGGGGGACCCCGTTGGAAAGCAAGCTGGTGGGCTTAGGGAGCTGAGTATGGCCCCCAGCTGACAGCCAGCAAGGAATCGAGGACCTGAGTCTTAAAACAGAATTCTGCAAACCACCTTAAATGCACTTGGAAGCAGATTCTTCCCAGAACCTCCAGCTAAAAGCGCAGCCCCAGCCTACGCCTTCCTTTGAGCCAGATGCTACCTGGAGCGTGGAACCCATAGGCGAGGCCGCCAGGATTTCTGATCTCCCAAACTCTGTTAGTAAGTGGTGGTTTTAGTCACCAAATGAGTGGCAAACTATCATGCAACAATAGAAAATTACTACAGGCCAGATATAGTGGCTCATGCCTATAATCCCAGCACTTTGGGAGGCCGAGGCAAGTGCATCACTTGAGGTCAGGAGTTCGAGACCAGCCTGGTTAACATGGTGAAATCCTGTCTCTACTAAAAATACAAAAATTAGCCAGGCATGGTGGTGCATGCCTGTAATCCCAGCTACTTGGGAGGCTGAGGCATGAGAATCGCTTGAACCCAGGAGGCAGAGGTTGCAGTGAGCCAGGATTGCACTGCTGCACTCCAGCCTGGGTGACAGAGTAAAACTCCATCCCCAAAAAAAAAAAAAAAAAAAAAAAAAGGCAAGCATAAAAGCAAACCTGAATACCAAAACAAAAATACATGTATTGCATAGATCCCACTAACTCAAAAAACAATAAAATTAGAAAATAAAAAGAATGCAAAAAAATATTTAAACCCCTAAATATGAAATGAATCCATACTCGAAAATATTCCCAAAGAAATACCAGGCCTATATGTTTTTTAGAAATTTTATCAAACTCTCTTCAAGACTTTTGCAATGTGTAGAAGTGGTTTATTCGGGTTTTCTATGTCAGTCAATTTTAGCAATTTACAGTTTTCTACAAATGTGTCTTACTTAATTTCAGATTTATGCCATTAAATGATTTATAGTAACATCTCATTTTTTAAAAATCTACTGGCCAGGCGCGGTGGCTCACGCCTGTAATCCCAGCACTTTGGGAGCCCGAGGCAGGTGGATCACCTCAGGTCAAGAGTTCGAGACCAGCCTGGTCAACATGGTAAAACCTCGTCTCTACTAAAACTACAAAAAAAAAAAAAAAAAAAAAAAATTAGCTGGACATGGTGGCACATGCCTGTAGTCCCATCTACTTGAGGAGGCTGAGGCAGGAGAATTGCTTCAACCCAGGAGGTGGAGGTAGCAGTGAGCCAAGATCATGCCACTGCACTCCAGCCTGGGCAACAGAGAGAGACTCCATCTCAAAAAAAAAAGAAAAAAAGCCCAGGCACGGTGGCTCACACCTGTAGTCCCAGCACTTTGGGAGGCTGAGGCAGGCGGATTGCCTGAGGTCAGGAGTTCGAGACCAGTCTGGCCAACATAGTGAAACCCCATCTCTACTAAAAATACAAAAAAATTAGCCGGGCGTGGTGGCATGTACCTGTAATCCCAGCTACTTCAGAGGCTGAGGCAGGGGAGGTGCTTGAACCAGGGAGATGGAGATTGCGGTGGAGCCAAGATCACGCCACTGCACTCCAGCCTGGACAACAGAGCAAGACTCTGTCTCAAAAAAAAAAAAGAAAAGAAAAGAAAATCTATTGTATCTGAAATTATCTTGTCTTCCATTCTAAAAATAGCTTATTTCTGTTTTCTCTTGATCAGTGCAGACTAAAGTTTGTCTAATTTATTAGTTTTAAATACAAACCAAATTTTTTTTGGGGGGGGGTTTAAACAAATCCTTTCCAATAAGTGATTTTAGCTTTTTAACTTTTTACTTGAGTGACTTGAGACTCAAAGGAAAGTCTCAAGAATAGTACAAAGAATTTCCAAATACCCTTCTCATCTAGATCTCCCAAATATTAACATTTTACCATATTTGTGCAGGCAGCTGGAGGGACTTCAGGGCTGATGAAAAAGGTCCCACCACATGGTGGCAGAGTACACACGCGCGGCACCTGGGCGAGGCTTTGTGCAGGCAGATAGCCCCTCATGCTAGAGGCCATCCCAGGGCTGTGGCATGGCTGGCGTTCATTACCCAGAAGGAGAGGGGGCAGGGCCAGCTCCTAGGTATCTCTGAGAGCTTTAGGGTCTTTTTTTTTTTTTTTTGATATGGAATCTCACTCTGTCACCCAGTCTGGAGTTCAGTGGCACGATCTCCAACCTCTGCCTCCAGGGTTCAAGCGATTCTGCCTCAGCCTCCTAAGTAGCTGGGATTACAGGCCCCTGCCATCATGCCTGGCTGATTTTTGTAGAGACAGGGTTTCCCCACGTCTCTATAAGGCTAGACCACGCCCAGCTAGCTTTGGGGTCTTGATAGTCACATGGTTTGTCTTAACATGGCCAGCAGATGTTAGGTGCATTTTCCCAGGTATGCATAACAAGAGATCTCTAAATAACTACAAATCTGCATGTACTTGGGCTACGATTAAAACCACTGGGGCCAGGCATGGTGGCTCACACCTATAATCCCAGCACTCAGGAAGGCCAAGGCGAGAGGATCCCTTGAGCCCAGGAGTTCAAGGCCAGCCTGGGCAACATAGCGAGACCCCTGTCTCTATTAAAAAATAAAACAGGCGGATCACGAGGTCAGGAGATCGAGACCATCCTGGCTAACACGGTGAAACCCCGTCTCTACTAAAAAATACAAAAAACTAGCCGGACGAGTTGGCGGGCACCTGCAGTCCCAGCTACTCCGGAGGCTGAGGCAGGAGAATGGCGTGAACCTGGGAGGCGGAGCCTGCAGCGAGCCGAGATGGCGCCACTGCACTCCAGCCTGGGCGACAGAGCGAGACTCCATCTCAAAAAAATAATAATAATAAAAAATAAAACAGGCCAGGCGTGGTGGCTCACGCCTGTAATCCCAGCACTTTGGGAGGCCAAGGCAGGTGGATCACCTGAGATTAGGAGATCAAGACCAGCCTGGCCAACATTGTGAAACCCTGTCTCTACTGAAACTACAAAAATTAGCCGGGTGTGGTGGTACGCGCCTGTAATCCCAGCTACTGGGGAGGCTGAGGCAGGAGAAACACGTGAACCCGGGAGGCAGAAGTTGCAGTGAGCCGAGACAGTGCCACTGCATTCCAGCCTGGGCAACAGAGTAAGATTGTCTCAAAAAAAAAAAAAAGAAAAAGAAAAAAGAACATTACTCAATTTAGGTTCAATAGCTCATGATTAGATTCAGGTGATACATTTGTGGCAGAAATTTCTTTTTTAACCTACTGTATTTTTTTTGTTTTAAGTGGAGAAACACTTTATTCCATAAAACAGAGCAAGTGTTCCTCTCTTCTTTTTAATCTCTCCTCATATGCTTTTATCTTCGGGGGTTTGTGCTTTTTTTTCCTTTTTAAATGTCTTTTTCTGGGAGACACAGACTGGACAAATGGGGGTGGATGTTCCCTATTCTTTTTTCCACGTTAGCCACCGGAGCTGAATGTTATTAAGTTTCACTTTTTATTTAATACATATATCAGGACTACAATAATAAGTTAAAAAGAAAAAACTTAATTCTTGGAAAGGTTTTATTAAAACTAATAAAATAATTGGTTTGTATTTAAGATTAATAAAATCAACCAGAATCCAGGCACAATTGAGCAAGAGAAGATATGAAAAAGACAATATCAGATACGGTCGAGGTTTGATTTTTTTTTTTTTTTTTTTGAGATAGGGTCTCACTCTGTCACCCAGATGAGATTTGCAGCGGCATACGCTTGACTCACTGCAACCTCTGCCTCCCAGGCTCAAGTGATTCTCTTGCCTCAGCGTCCTGATAGCTGGGATTACAGGCATGCGCCGCTACTGCCCAGCTGATTTTTTTGTTGTTGTTGTATTTTTAGTAGACACGGGGTTTCACCATGTTGGCCAGGCCAGTATCCAACTCCTGACCTCAAATGATCCACCCGCCTCAGCCTCCCAAAGTGCTGAAATTACAGGCGTGAGCCACAGCGCCTGGCCATGGTCGAGTTTTATAATTGTCAGATTACTATAAATAATTGCCACAAATTCAAAATTAAATGGGACACTTTCCTAGAAAATATAAATTACTAAAATTGGCAAACACAAAACCAGAATAAACCACTCAACATTAAGTGGATCCATCCTAAAAAAATACAGCCATCAGAGAAACGCCAGGAATTTATCACATTCTACTCAAGATTTCTGCAGTGTCCACAACTCAAAGTGAATTCATATCTAAAATATATGAAAAAAATGCTAAAAATAAGAAAAAGACAACCCCGAAAGAAATACAGGCAAAGGTTATGAACATACAAAGCAGTCTTATACTAATTATGGCTACACTCCTGTCTAGTAAATAAACAAAAACATAGATATACAGCAATGTTGGCCAGGTGTGGTAGCTCACGCCTGTGATCCACTTGAGGTCAGGAGTTTAACATCAGCCTGCCCAACATGGGGAAACCCCGTCTCTACCAAAAATACAGAAAAAAATACAAAAATACAGATACAGGTAGGCGCCTGTGATCCCAGTTACTCAGGAGGCGGAGGTTACAGTGAGCCCAGATCGGGCCACTGCACTCCAGCCTGGGTGACAAAAGACTCAACCCCCGCAAATAAAAGATATATAGTAATTTTAAGTTTCAGTTTAATCTCAGTGAGGGAGAGTACAAAGGGTCAACAGTATTTATGAGGTTTTAGCTCTGTAGAAAATCTGAACCCAGCATACTTTCTTTTTTTTCCACATCTATTCGGCTCAGAATGAAGTAAACTTTTGACATCTGCTCAATCTGGATCATGAGTACAAAGGTTTCTTTTTCTTTTACTTTGCTGTGTATTTAGATCTCTTCTAATATTACTAATCAAAAATAGCAAAAAAGAATTGTGGACATGTCATAGGAAAAACCTCCTTCAGGCCGGGCAAGGTGGCTCACACCTGTAATCCTAGCACTTTGGGAGGCCGAGGTGGGCGGATCACGAGGTCAGGAGTTCGAGACCAGCCTGACCAACATGGTGAAACTCTGTACTAAAAATACAATAATCAGCCGGGTGTGGTGGCACCTGCCAGGAATACCAGCTACTCAGGAGGCTGAGGCAGGAGAATCGCTTGAACCCAGGAAGTGGAGGTTGCAGTGAGCTGAGATCGCGCCACTGCACTCCAGCCTGGGTGACAGAGTGAGACTCGGTCTCAAAAAAAGAAAAGAAAAGAAAAACCTCTTTCAATAAGACCCAAGGGCAAGTCGTGATAGAAAAACAACCACCACAAAAACATTTGGTCTTATCAAGATTTAAAGCCATAGTCCCAGTTTCATTCTTTCTCCACCTCAAGTCAGTTTCATCTTTAAAAAAAGCATCAAAGACAAACATTCTCGGCTAACTCCATCACCTCACACCACCCCGAGTGTTGCTCACGCTTCTTCACCAAGGGCTGGAAAAGAACAGTCTACATGGAACTGGCGCAGCCGCCGCCTCCTCCTCCAGTCTGCAACAGAGGTGCTGGCACTGTCCCGCCTTCATCTGGCGTCTCCCATCTCCTTACTCAATTTTCTCACACCTTCAGTCCAACCCTAATAACTCTACTTCCTGCAGGGATGCTTTGACCAACACCCAAATATGATCGTGCCTCTGCCTTCAAGTACTGCATTTGCAGCTGGAGCAAGAGGGAGACCACAGCCTTGGACCCTGCCAGTCAGCCCCCCACCCCGCCCCCAGCCTCAAGGCCCCAGGCGCCTCCCCTGTGCCGAGTTCTCAGTGTCACCCATCATTACCCCTTAGGGATGCTCCTCCCTGGTCCTGAAAGACCCTATTGCCCTTTCATCTGCAACATCTTATTTTTCTTTAAGTCCGACCTGAAGTCACTCCTTCCCCAGCTGAAACTGACCCTCCCTCCCCTGGGTGTCCATGCATCCTGATAGTTGGGGTAACTAACAGGGCGCCTACCCCTGGATCGCCCTCACGTTAACGTGACCAACACCTCTGTAGGACTGCATCCAAAGAGGCACCCCAGCTCTTTGCTCTGCCAGATTGGACCCAGGCACTCAATATGTTTTGAATGAGCCCAGACGCCTGAAATAACCCCTCCACACCCTGCCATCGTTTCCCTCCTAGCTCAGTGTCCACCACTGGCTGCGATCGGGGGTCTACATGAGCCAGGTTGGAGAGAAAGAAGGGGGTTACCCTCTGCAAGAGACGGGGACTTTCCCCAACAGCCCCCATCTTCCCCCTAGAGACCCAGGCACCGGAGTGCAGTGGAGTTCAGGGACCTGGATGGGCAGAGAAGCTCCAGGGAAAGGGACGGCAACAAACTCACTCTTGGGGAAGAATGGGGTCCCCTGTGCAGAGAACGAGCCCCCAGCTCACCTGTGTCCAGGTGGTCACTGCGGCAGGTGCCCTGCGCGAGCTTCCAAGGGACGGTGGGGTCCGAGGAGGCAGAGCTGCGGGGAGGGGCAGTGAGATAAGGGGCCAGCCGCTGCTCAGGACCCACTACCTGTAGCGTCCCCCAACCCAACTCAGCAGCACCGACAACCCGCCGACGCGTCGGGAGGAGCAGCCCCAGGACCCC
>NW_022681469.1:111987170-112352170 GCF_009764315.1 Trachypithecus francoisi
CACATGGGGCTCAGCAGAGGAGACAGACAGAAGGAAAGATGGCTTGGAGAAGTCAGCAGTCTGCGAGGCTGGGGAGGATGGAGAGTGCTTTGGGGTTTGGGGTCGGGGTCTAAGGTGATCAATTGCAGAAGCATTACACGGTGGTCTGGTTTCTTTACTCAGCCCTTGGGGTAGATCTCAGCCCCTCATGTAGGTCCCTTTGCTGGAAAAGGAAGAGGGAGTGGTTGGACCAATCTGAGGAGGAGCCAGAGAAGGAGCTCGCCCCTGAGCCTGAGGAGACCTGGGTGGCGGAGACGCTGTGTGGCCTCAAGATGAAGCTGAAGCGACGGCGAGTGTCGCCCGTACTCCCCGAACACCACGAGGCCTTCAACAGGCTGCTTGGTAGGAGGACACCCCAGAGAGCACCTCCAATCCTGTTCTTTCTAAAAAGAGGAAACTTCCAATAACCACACTTTTCCAATGGAAACAATATGCCCCTACTGGGTGAGCTCTCCATGTGGGAGGACTCTGAAGTGATCACTAATGAGGGACACCTAGGAGACGATAGAGGATTAGGCTAGACTTGATAAAGGTCAGTGCTTGGGATAAGAAAGTTTGGTTTCGGGCCAGGCGTGGTGGCTCATGCTTGAGATCCCAGCACGTTGGGAGGCTGAGGCAAGAGGATTGCTTGAACTCAGGACTTTGAGGATGTAATGAGCTATGACTGCACCACTGCGCTCCAGCCTGGGTGACAGAGCAAAACACTGTCTCAAAAGAAAAACCAAGGTTGGGCATGGTAGCTCATGCCTGTAATCCCAGCTACCAGGGAGGCTGAGACAGGAGAATCGCTTAAACCTGGGAGGCAGAGGTTGCAGTGACCCGAGATCGCACCACTGCATTCCAGCCTGGCCCACAGAGCAAGACTCTGTCTCAAAATAAATTAATAAATAAATAAAAATCAAATAAAGAAAAACAAAATCAGTAAACAAAGACAGCCGTTTCAGCTCTGCCCTCTGAAACTTAATGTCTCTTACTAACTTTTCTAAACCTAAGTGTCTCCATCCATAGTGGGCATACCAAGGCCATGGTCACACCCTGATGTGACTGTCTCATGAGGAAATGATGGGAATTCCTTTATGACTCTGCAGCGGTCCCTCCGGGTCTGCTGGGAGGACGTCCTGGCTCATTCCCAGCCCCACATCCTGTAGATTCTCACACCCAGGGCCTCCTTCAGCCTCTTCCCAGGGGAGTCTCAGAGCAGGAGCCTCTCTCCCTTGCCCAGTGAAACTCATTCTCCCCTCTCACATCCCCCTCACCCGTGGCCAAATCCTGAGACTTCCCCCCAGGAGGCACACTTCTCCTCGCTGCCCTGCTGCTCCCACGGAAACCCTGTCCTGCTTCTCATGCTGACATCTGCTCTCTAATCACAGAGGATCCTGTCATTAAAAGATTCCTGGCCTGGGACAAATATCTGAGGGTGTCGGACAAGGTAAGGTTGTTCTCCATGTAACTGTGCTCCTGTTCTAATGCACGGCCCGGGGGAGGGCACCGCTTCCAAACCCACAGTTCTCCCTCCACCACCTCCCACCAGATACTCCTACAGTCTTTTGTGTGTGTGTGTGTGTTTGTGTGTGTGTGTGAGATAGAGTCTTGCCCAGCTTGAAGGGCAGTGTCTTGATCTTGACTCACTGCAGCCGACGCCTCCCGGGTTCAAGTGATTCTCCTGCCTCAGCCTCCAAACAGCTGGGATTACAGACGTGAACCACCACGCCTGGCTGATTTTTGTGTTTTTAGTAGAGACGGGGTTTTGCCATGTTGGCCGGGTTGGTCCTGAACACGTGACCTCAGGTGATCCACCCACCTTGGCCTCCCAAAGTGCTGAAATTACAGACATCAGCCACTGTGCCAGATCAGCTCCCACAGTCTTGAGTCTTGGCACCCACACATTTTTTTTTTTTTTTAATACGGATTCTCGCTCTGTCGCCCAGGCTGGAGTGCAGTGGCTGGATCTCAGCTCACTGCAAGCTTGGCCTCCCGGGTTCACGCCATTCTCCTGCCTAAGCCTCCCAAGCATCTGGGACTACAGGTGCCCGCCACCTCGCCTGGCTAGTTTTTTGTATTTTTTAGTAGAGACGGGGAGCCAGGATGGTCTCAATCTCCTTACCTCGTGATCCGCCCGTCTCGGCCTTCCAAAGTGCTGGGATTATAGGCTTGACCTACCGCACCCGGCCACCCCACACATTTTTTTTTTTTTTTTTTCTGAGACAGAGTCTAGCTCTGCTCCCCAGGATGGAGTGCAGTGGCATGATCACAGCTCACTGAAGCCTCTAATTCCTGGGCTCAAGCAATCCTCTTGCCTCAGTCTCCTGAGGAGCTGGGACTAGCACATGCTACCATGCCCAACTAATTTTTGAAATCTTTGTAGAAACAGGGTCTATGTTGCCCAGGTTGTTCTCGAAACACTGGGCTCACATGATCCTCCTGGCTCCACCTCTCAAAGTACTGGCATCACAGGCTCGAGCCACCACTCCCGGCTATTCTTGGTCTTTTTATGATGTCAGCATCTCCCTCAGGACTCTCCTGGTCTCTTGCCAAGTGAATGAATAGTCCCTGCCTCTCCTAGGGGTCCTCTGGGATCTGAGCCCTAGGCCACAGTCTGGCCGCAGCCCTGAAGCTCCTGGCCCCTCTACTCTCTGCTCTTTGGGACAGTTCTCTGCCTGGCACAAAAAAGACCCTCCTGACACCAGCCCACCTAGACACACCCCCTGCAAAGATCCCATCAGAACCCACCATCCTGGGAGCATCACCAAAAACCCTTCCTCCGACTTCTCGGATTTGCATCCGATCTTCGAATATCCCTCCACCCCGCCATTTCCAAATGAGTACAGCTACCCCAACACTGAGGTCCCTTCTTTGAGGTGCAGCCTTTCCCCAGACCCTCATTCCCCCTCTCCACAATCTTCCTCTTCCAAGATGTGACCTCTCCCTTTTTGTGTTCCTTTCTCTCCATCAGTACCTCCTGGCTATGGTCATAGCATATTTTAGCCGGGCCGGCCTCTTCTCCTGGCAATACCAACGCATTCATTTCTTCCTGGCTCTGTGAGTGGTTTGCTTCCTCCTATCCGTCAATATCCAATGCCCTGGGACAGCGGGGGAAGTGGGATTCCAGCCTTTCATATCCTTTCACCTACTTGTCCTCTTTACTCTGTGTACAAAAAAGACAGGATTATACTATCTTGTTCTTAGACTGTTGTTTCTAAAAAGAAACTCAGGCTGGGTGCAGTGGCTCATGCCTATATTACCAGCATTTTGGGAGGCCGAGGCAGGTGGATCACCTGAGGTCAGGAGTTTGAGACCAGCCTGGCCAACATGGCCAAACCCCATCTCTACTAAAAGTAGAAAAATTAGCTGGGCATGGTGGTGTGCACCTGTAATCCCAGCTACTCAGGAGGCTGAGGCAAGAGAACCCTTTGAACCCAGGAGGTGGAGGTTGCAGTAAGTTAAGGTTGAGCTACTGCACAACCACCTGGGTGACAGAGCAAGACTTTCCCCCCCCCCCCCACAAAAAAAAAGCCAAAAAAAAACCCTCCAACCCCGCTGTACAAATAAAAGAAAAAAACAAAAGGAACCATAAACCACTCCTAAGGGGAGAAGAAAAGGGAAAAGGAGCGGAGGAGCGGACACGACAGTTCCTCCAGCAAGCAGCCTTTCTGGTTCTTCTCTCTCCCTCCCACATCAACCGCAAATGCCATCGACCTCCTCCGGGTTCCCATGACGGAGATCACAGTTCAAGTCCCCCCTGCGTGACTCGAATCCACTGTCAAATGCTCCCTGACGGGGTCTCCTGGAGTCTCTCCCCAAGCCAGGGGGCTTCCTAGTGCAGCCGGAGCATCTTTCCAAAGCACAATGCCCTCACTGCCCACCTGAACAACTTCCTTAGCAGATGTCTTTCTAAATCGGGGCCAAGGTCCACAGTGCCAATTCCACCCTCTCTACAATCTCTACAACCACACTGGCTCGCCATCTGGGTGTTTCCTGGCTTGGCTTCACTGCTCCTTCCAAATGCCCTCCACTGACTTTGCGTTTGTGTTTTCTGTCTGGGTGTCCCGCACACATGTCGTTCTGAAGGGAAGGACACATTCCTTGAAGTCAGTTGACCCCACAGCCTCTGTCGTGCCTTCCCTCATCTTCCAACTTCGGCATATCGTAGCTCTCCAGTTACATCCTATGATAATGTGACATTGGGATTAGGTCATCTGCCCTGATTACTCCCAGTCCCATTAGACTAGATGCCTGTAGAAGGCAGGGTCCTGGCAAAATATCAATGTATCCAATTTCTTTTATTTTTTTGAGACAGACTTGCCCTGTCCCCCAAGCTGGAGTGCAGTGTTGAGATCATAGTTCAGTGCAGCCTCCATATCCTGGACTCAAGCGATCCTCCCACCTCAGCCTCTTGATTAACTCCGACTACAGGGCTGTACCACCACACCTGGACAGTTATTTATTTATTGAGACAGAGTGTTGCTGTGCCCCTCAGGCTGGAATGGAGTGGCCCAATCTCGGCTCACTGCAACCTCTGCCTCCTAGGTTCACACAATTCTTATGCTTCAGCCTCTTGAGTAGCTAGAACTAATGGCTGTGCCACCACACCAAGCTGATTTTTACATTTTTAGGAGAGATGGGGTTTCTCCATGTTGACCAGGCTGGTCTCAAACTCCTGGTCTCAAGCAATCCACCTGCTTCAGCCTTCCAAAGTGCTAGGATTACAGGCATGAGCCGCCACGTCCGGCATATATTTTATATTTTTAATAGAGACGAGGGTCTTGCAATGTTGCCCAGGCCCATCTCAAACTCCTGGCCTCAAGTGATCCTCCTGCTTCAGCCTCCCAATGTGCTGGGGTTCCACGCGTAAGCCACCACTCTCAGTCACCAGTTGGGTTTTTGTCTCTATCCTGAAGGAGTGGGAGACGCCCTTCAGCAGGTCTCTGTCCAGCAGAGCCCTCTGAGGAAGGCGTGACTCTCTGCAGGGTGGGTGCCAGTCCTGAGCTGAGGACAGTCCCCTGCCCTCCTCTGGGAAGCTGACGTCAGCCAGAGGTCTCTCCTGGTGGTGCCCCTAAGCAGTAACCTGATTTCTGTCCCCAGCTACCTGGCCAATGACATGGAGGAGGACAGCGAGACCCCCAAACAAAACATCATCTACTTCCTGTACAGGAAGTACCGCTCTCAGATACCCTGGTTCCGTAAGCATCGGATCCAGTTTTTCCCTACCATTCGCTGGAGGGCCAGGAAGAATCGCGCTCAGAAAGCCTTGTTCCATAAGCTTCGGTTCCAGTTCTTCCGTTCCATGGGCTTCAGGGCCTGGGTTTCCCTGGAGGAGTTGGAGGAGGTGGGTGGGGCGTGGGGAGGTGGATATGGGGAGGAATCGGGTGGGCTGGAGGCTGGACGAGGGGAGAGAGGGGTATCCTGGCGAGTCCCCATCTTGTCAAAGGGTGTTTGTTTTTCCAGATCCAGGCTTATGACCCAGAGCACTGGGTGTGGGCGCGAGATCGCGCCACCTTTCCTAGAGGTCCAGGGACCATGGAGGCCTGAGGTCATCGGCCTGAGAGAAGGTACATCTGCATCCTCCGGAGTAAAGAAAGAATATTGGGGTATATTTCTGAAATCCGAGGAACCAATTGCTTGATCCAGCTTCAAGCCTGGGCAACGGGGCAAGATTCCCTCTCACCAAAAATACAAAAATTAGCTAGGCGATGTGGGAGGCATCTCTACTCCCAACTACTCAGGAGGCTGAGGCGGGAGGATCGCTGGAGCCTGGGAGGTCAGGGCTGCAGGGAGCCCCGATCCTGCCACAGCACTCCACCCCGGGCGACAGAGTGAGACCCTGACTCAAAAATAATCACAAATACTGAGTTCCGGGAGGTTCACTATGATTGACGCACTTGAGTTACCCATTTGGTTTGAGGGTTCAGTGGAGCTTTGGTTTACATCTTGTGCAGCTGACCACGTTGAGCAGAGCATGAGACTTCATCATGAGGAGGTAGGATTATGGATTAGGCTTCTGGACTCGTGGTTCGTGATGTTGTCACATTAGAAACAGATCTAGCATGGTTACAAGTTTAGCTCTGAAGTGACCCAAAAGGTCCCAGCTGTGATGAGGTCCAAAGCCACATTCTCTGAGGGTGCCCTACTGCCTGGGCAGACCCACCCAAAGTCCTTGCTATGAAGATCACTGGGGCTGACTTTGGGTGTACTGAGTGAGTTTTGGAGTCAGGGTCCCAAGTGTAAGTATCACAGTTGAACACAATGGTTCAGAAGCAGGGTATAGAAAGAAAGTCAGGAGATAAAATTGCATTTCCCAATTGCTCTGAACTCTAGTTAGACTTGACGTGGGATGTGAATAACCTTCCTGTCTAGAGAGCTGCCTCCCTGAAGTGTGACATCCTCTCTCACTTCCAGAACACCGGGCCCGGGGAGATGCGGATTTTCAGCAAAACTCTATTCCAACGCTAATGGGAGACACTAGGAAGGAGGAGAGGAGCCATTTGTGCAGATCATCTAGAAGAACCTGGACTGTTCTAAAAGGAGCTGAATACAGTGATCACGTTGTCCTCTTAGGACCGGGGGGCTACTTCTAGGAATCCATAGAGAACAGTGAGAAACCAGGGGTGTTTCTGGCTCCACCCCTTCCTGCGGCACCACCTCCCTTTTGATATTGCTGAATTCCAACCTCCCTGGGGTGGGACCTGGAGGTCCTGTTTCCTATGGACTTGGTTGCCACAGTCCTGGAGCATTTGAAGGCACAGGGCAGACACTCAGATTGGCACGGAATTCTGTGTGAAATATGAGTGCCATAGACCGTATCAGATAGCTTCATGCACACTACGCATTTTATTGGTTTGTTTGGAAAATGTGGGCCATTGCATTATTAATAGGTTTGTTTTAAATAGTTTGGAAATTGTTGTACTTTTGAAAACATGCTGTTCCTGTCGAGTTTTTTGATGAGTTATAGCTGTTACATATACATAAAGATAATTTTCTTTTCATTTTTAAGACAGAATTCTTTTTATCCTAAATCTTTTATCTTTAAATTGTTTTCTGTAGTATTATATGTACCTCTGAAGCGAGGACACTTTTTATCTAGGATACTTACATAATAATCTCTTCTATTTATAGCTATTGGTAGTTCCCCTAAGTTTTCATCTTAGACATTTTTATTTGTTGTTTAGGTTTGTGACTGAATTGTGAGAATTCAGTTGTGATTTTTAACATGTCTTAGATATATATACTAACATGTCTAATATATACTATATATTTTATTGGTTTATTTTGAAAAAGATGGGCATAGAATTATTACTACATTTATTTTAAATATTTTGGAAATACTGGTATTTTCTAATAGAAGCTGTTTCTATAAAGTTGTGTGACGGGTGTTATAACTGTTATACACACATAAATATAATTTTGTTTTCCTTTTTAAGAGAGGATTCTTTTTATCCTAAATCGTTTACCTTTCAATCTTTTTATCTATTATTACATGTGCTGCTGAAGGGAGCACACTTTTTATCTGTGATACTTGGTTAATGTATATATTACATTTATAGCTCTGCGGTAGTTCCCCTAAATTCTTGTAAAAATAAATTTTTATTTGATATTTAGTGTATGTTTGAAATGTGAGAATTCAAATATAATTTTTTACCTTGTATTGGCATGTTTGTATGTTACTTTAAAGAGGATGTGTGTTCTAAAGGAGGACATGAGCTATGTTTTTCAAGAGAACAGTGCAGTGTATCTCTTGGGAAAACGTAATAAAGATGAACTTTTCTCACCTTCACAGCAAGTGTGATCATATTGGTCTGGATTGATTATTTGCTGTCGAGTGACATTTTTCCTTAATGGGGTTGGTGGTTATTTGAACATATTAATTAGCTCTGGAAGATAATCCTGTACTGTTTTTTACATAGAATAAAACACAAGGCTGGGTGCAGTGCTCACACCTTCAATTCCAGCAGTTTTGGAGGTCATGGCGGGAGGATCACTTGAGGCCAGGAGTTTGAGGACAGCCTCAGCAACATAGCATTTACATCTATTTTTAATGTTTAGTTTTTAAAGACAAACAATAGAAGAGAAGGCTGATCCCAAGCTACAGGGTTTGTCTGTTTTGGATACAGAGTCTCGCTCTGTCTCCCAGGTTGGAGTGCAGTGGCACAACCTTGGCTCCCTGCGACTTTCACCTCCAGGTTCAAGCCAATTCTCCTGCCTCAGCCTCCCAAGTAGCTGGGACTATATGCACCCGCCTGTACATCTGACTAACTTTTGTAAAAATGGTAAAGACAAGGTTTCAGCATGTTGGCCAGGCTGGTCTCCAACTCCTGACCTTAAGTGATCCGCCCACCTCGGCCTCCCAAAGTGCTGGGATTACAGGCATGAGCTACTGCGCCTAGACTCCAAGCTAGAGTTTTAAAGCAGGAAATGAGAGAATATATTGAGAGGGAAACCAGGTGGTAAGAAAACTCTAAAGGTGGCCAGCCATGGTGGCTCACGCCTGTGATCCCAGCAAGAGTTCAAGACCAGCCTGGCCAACATGGTGAAACCCTGTCTCCACTAAAAATACAAAAATTAGGCAGGCGTGGTGGTGCATTCCTGTAATCTGAGCTATTTGGGAGGCTGAGGCAGGAGAATCACCAGCAAAGATTGTGTCTCCTCACCCCCTCTCAAAAAAAAAAAAAAAAGTTCCTGCAACAGTTAAACCTGTTAAAGACAGGCAGTCTGCCATGCAATTCTTTGTGATTTTTCTTTTTTCTTTTTGGAGTTGGGGTCTTGTCCTGTCACCTAGACTGGGGTGCAGTGCTGCGGTCATGGCTCACTGTGGCCTCAGAATCAAGCTCAAGCCATCCTCTTACCTTGCCTCCCAAAGTGCTGGGAGTATAAGCATGAGCTACTGCACCTGGCCTGTGTGATGCAATTCTGATGTCAACTCCCTGATGTTACGTCAAATGCCACAGGTTAAGGCCACAAGCCCCCACTAGACTGCCCTCGCCTTAGATGCAAGCCGCAAGCTTGGGTGTCCTCAGACCACATGTACTTCTCACCAACTGCCTGCAAATTTGGAGGTTCCCACGGTGCCCTCAGGTTTGATAATTCACTATAACAACTCACAGAACTCAGAAAAGCATAGTTTCTTTCTTTCTTTTTTTTTTTTTTGAGATGGAGTCTTGCTCCGTCGCTGGGGTGCAGTGGCCACCACGCTTGGCTAATTTTTGTATTTGTATCAGAGACGGGGTTTTGCCATGTTGGCCAGGCTGGTCTTGAACTCCTGACCTCAGGTGATCTGCCCACCTTGGCCTCTCAAGGTGCTGGGATTACAGGCATAGCCACCACACCCAGCTGACTTCTAGAGTTTCAATAACAGAGATGTGGTTCAAGAAGACAAGGCCTTGACTGTTTCTACAGACTGACAAGACACAATCTCTGTGGTCCATGCCCATGGTGCGATCTGGAAAAAGGGGCCTCCTAAATGCCAACAACAAGGAAATCAAATGTGCAACAAACAGAAATACTGATATTGATGTGGGCCATGGAGAGGCCTAAACAGATGACTGCAGTCAGTCCATTTCCAAGGTCAGCAAAGGGGTGACTCTGAAATAACAAATTTCAGACGCCATGCCCCAAATAGGTGCACGGGGTGGGAAAGTCCTCCAAATGTCTCTGCTTCCTTCAGTACCTCTTTATGAAATAAGCCAAGGTACTTCCCTGGGAAACTTCCTCTTCTCTTTCCTTCACTTTTTTTGAGGCGGAGTCTTGCTCTGTCGCCCAGGCTAGAGTGCAGTGCTGCAATCTCAGCTCACTGCGACCTCTCCCTCCCGGTATTAGCAGTTCTCCCGCATCAGACTTCTAAGTAGCTGAGATTACAGGGGCGTGCCACCATGCCCAGTTAATATTTGTATTTTTAGTAGAGACAGGGTTTCACCATCTAGGCCAGGCTGGTCTTGAATTCCTGACCTCGTGATCCACCCACCTTGGCCTCCCAAAGCGCTGGGATTACAAGCGTGAGCCACCGCACCCAGACTTCTTTTTTTATTTTGTTGAGATGAAGTTTCTGTCTTGTTGCCCAGGCTGGAGTGCAATCACGCAATCTCGGCTCACTGCCACCTCCTCCTCCCAGGTTCAAGTGATTATCCTGCCTCAGCCTCCTGAGTAGCTGGGATTACAGGCACCCACCACCAAACCCAGCTAACTTTTTGTATTTTTAGTAGAGATGGGATGTGGCCAGGATGGTCTGGAACCCCTGACCTCTCATGAGCCACCCGAATTGGTCTCCCAAAATACTGGGATTACAGGTGTGAGTCACTGCGCCCAGCCCCTCCCATACCTCTTTTGGCCAAGGCAGTACAATTCAGAAGAATCTTGCCAGGGAAGACTGGTAAATGGACGTCAATGTGATGCCTATGGCTCCTGGTGGATTTAGATACCTCCTGGTGCTCACTGATACCTTTACCAGTTACACGGGGGCTTTTCCATGCCAGACTGAAAATGCAGGAGAGATCACTGATCAACCTTCAACTATTCACTAGCAGAACACTGAGGGGACTGTGCGGTCACCAATACCTCCTATTGCACTTGGATAAACACCTCCTGGGAAATAGAGATGAACAGGAAGGAAATAGTCAAACAAGTAGAGATGGCTGTATTCCCTCAACCAGAAGGGTCCATTAGTCTGTTTTCATACTGTTATAAAGAACTACCAGAAACTGGGTAATCTATCAAGAAAAGAGGTTTAATCGACTCACGGTTCTGCAGGCTGTACAGGAAGGGTGGCTGGGGAGGCCTCAGGAAACTGACAATCATGGCAGGAGGCGAAGGAGAAGCAGGCACGTCTGGCCATGGTGGAGCAGGAGAGACAGAGAGAGTGAAGAGCGAGGTACTGCATGCTTTTAAACAACCAAATCCCATGAGCCCTCACTCACTATCATGAGAACAGCAAGCGGGGAGGTCGGCCCCTATAAGGCAATCACCTTCCATCAGGTTTCTCCCTCAACACTGGCAATTACAATTTGACATGATTTGGTGGGGATACATAGCTGAACCATATCAACGGTAGTTCAACTACTGAGATTGATTGACTGAGATGGAGTCCCACTCTGTTACCTAGGCTGGAGTGCAGTGGCACAATCTCGGCTCACTGCAACCTCTGCCTCCCAGGTTCAAGTGATTCTCCTGCCTCAGCCTCCCGAGTAGCTGGGACTACAGCACACGCACACGCTACCATGTCTGGCTAATTTTGTATTTTTAGTAGACGGGGCTTCCCCAAGTTTGCCAGGCTGGTCTTGAACTCCTGACCTCATGATCACCCTGTCTCGGCTTTTCCTTTGCTGGAATTACAGGCATGAGCCACCGCACCTGGCCAACCACTGAGATTCAGAAGGCAGTTGAGTCCACTATACCACACCTCACCTGGTTTCTTCCTCTGATGGGGCCCCTCGTGGCCACTGTTCTGTTACTTTTCGGTCCTATTTATTTAAATGGATAGTGAGCTATCTGCCCTTCAGGCTCCAACACTTCCATCTTCAGCTTGTATTACAATACCAGCCCTTCAAGCTACTCCAGGTGACCCCAGAACTCATATGAACTCAGAAGCTCAAGAGTTTCAGTCCTCTCACTTTCCTCTCACTTTAGGGGACTCAGTGCTCCTGGTCAGCATGAAGTCAGTACAGACACATGACCTCCATCCCTAATCCCTCAACAATGAAGAGTGGAAGGTGTAGGCAAGAGGGTGGGGGCGCGGTTTGTAAATCTGCAACTGCATCAGACCAAATCTAGTTCAACTGTTTTTTTTTTTTTTGACGCGTTGACTGCTCTTGTCACTCAGGCTGGAGTGCAATGGCACAATCTCAGCTCACTGCAACCTCCACCTCCTAGGTTCAAGCGATTCTGCTGCCTCAGCCTCCGGAATAGCTGGGATTAGAAGGGTAATCACCATTCTGACCAGGCTGGTCTTGAACTCCTGACCTCAGGTGATCCACCTGCTTAGGCATCCCAGAGTGTTGGGATTACAGGCATGAGTCACTGCACCTGGCTCAGTTCAACTTTTATGTAATGAAGTTGTCAGTTGCTTTTCAATTGCCATGGACCTGCAGGTTAAAGGTCATGTACCCTGTGCATTCTCAGGTTAACCAAGCATGCCACCACGGAGTGGAAACTAAGAGCTCGGCCTGAAGAGCTGGAACTGATTTAAGAACCGGACACCCCATGGCAGGAGCCAGGATCCAATCAGATGGAGTTCTGGTGCCCCCCATGGCAGGATCCAATCAGATCACACAGCCCAGCATGACTTTATTGCAAGATCCAATCAAATCACACCTCATTACCGCATGCTTATAAAACCTGACACAGCCCCCAGTTGTGTAAGGGAGATCTATTTCCATGTGTGGCGTGTGTGCATGCGATGTGTGTGCATGTGTGCTACGAGCGCATGTGTGGTGTGAGCACAGGTGTGTGTGAGTGCATGTATGGTGTGTGTGCATTTGGTGTGAGTGCAGGTGTGTGTGTGCATGTGTGGTGTGTGCATGTGTGTGTGTGCGCATGTGTGGTATGTGCACGTGTGTGTGAGTGCATTGGTGTGAGTGCACTGGTGTGAGCGCATGTGTGGTGTGTGTGCATGTGTGGTGTGGTGCATGTGTGGTGTGAGTGCATGGTGGTGTGTGTGCATGTGTGGTGTGTATGTGTGGTGTGAGTGCATGGGTGGTGTGTTGTGTGTTCATGTGTGGTGTGTGTGCACGTGACAGGGAGATGAAGGGGACTGGGTGGGTGAGTGGGAACGAGCTTTAAGGTTTAAATTCAGGCAGTCAGTAGTGTGAAAGAACATGTAATTCCTCCCACTTCTAATAGGTACATATACTCTGAGTTTCCTCTCAGGAGTTGCTAGCTATGTGTATTCAGATGGAATTACGAACACAAAATCTATTCAATCTTAAATATAATTGAGACTGCAATTCTCACATGAACTTTAGAGTCTTGCTTAAAACGTCCTAACAGAAAACATGCTTGGCATTGGACAGTTCACAGCAATGATACTGATACAACTCTGCCACAGACACAATAAAGGTCACTGCCCTTGAGTGCAGTGACCTGTTCCCACCTGATACAGTCAGTTCTTATGAGGAGAAACAGTTAAATAAATAACCTACTAGATGTGATGGAGCCACTATGACGCCAGTTCTTTATCAAAGACGTCGTCGAACTTTGAAAATGGCAAAAGTGCCGTGGAGTGTAATCCCAGCATTTGAGCAACGGGCGGATCACGAGTCAGGAGATCGAGACTCCTGAATACGGTGAATGTGACAAAATACAAAAAAAAAACTGGCGAAGGCGGGCGTGTCCAGCTATGGGAGGCTGAGGAGTAATGGCTTAAACAGGAGGAGTGCAGGGAGTAGATCGGCCACTGCACTAGTTGTAGAAAACTGTCTCAAAAAAAAAGAAATGGCGTTTTTGGGAAGGGGTAACGGGGGTATTTGAGCACAGGTGGTGAAAAAGCAAGCAAGAAAAATTGACACAGTGGAAGAGAAACTGAACACTTCCCACTTTACATTATAGTATCTGTCCTAAGAAGATGATATAAACAGGAATCCAGAGCTTTGTACCTGGAGTGGCATGAGCGGCTGCCGTCTCAGTAACCATGTCAACCGTTACTCACAAAGTACTCATCCTCATTTGCTTATGAAAAGGAAAGCACTCAAATCCTCCTTATACATCAGCGGTCAGGTAAACAGCAGATATCTGGGCCATGAGGGCAGCCTATAATACCATAGTATATATCTAGAAAAAATTTGCGTCCCTACCTTTTGCAGCGAGGATTAGGACAGCTGAACCTCTTCACATCACTGTCCAACAGAGCAGGAAAGCTACAGGAGGGGCACCTACAGTCAGAACAGCAGAAGTGACATTCCTTCAAACATTAAAGACTGACTTGGTTCCAGCTCCATGTGGCTGTTCATATGAAGATGGAGTTTTGAGCTGGAAATGCACATCCCCTTTATACTCCTTAGATTTCCTCAAAACACAGATTGAGCCTCTTCTTTGTGCTGGCTCTTATCAGGAAACATAAGCACCACCTGCGGTCCTGACTCAATATAAACCACTCAATAACACACCCAATCTCAATGAGAACTCCTTGCATATACCGATTTCCCTGCAGCCCAGGGCACCATGATTGTATCTACGGGCCAGAAGATCAGGGGGTGCCAAGATATGTAGACAGAAGTTTGAGCTGCAGGCCGGAGCGGTGGCTCACACCTGTAGTCCCTGCACTTTGGGAGGCCATGGTGGGGATCACTTGAGGTCAGGAGTTTGAGACCAGCCTGGTCAACATGGCAAAACCCTGTCTCTATCAAAATACAAAAAAAAAAAAAAAAGTTAGACGTGGTGGTGCACACCTGTAATCCACGCTACTCGGGAGACTGAGGCATGAGAAATGCTTGAACTTGGGAGGCGGAGGTGGTAGTGAGCCGAGACTGCACCACTGCACTCCAGCCTGGGAGTGAAAAAAAAGAAGAAAGAAAGAAATTTGAGCTGCAGTTTTCCATTAACAAAATTACTGGTTACTCAATGGTTTCAAGGTGTTAAAAAGTAAAATAAATAAATAAATATTATTGATAATCTTATTCTCAGCAAGAAATGCCAAAAACCTGGAAGATACACTCAATTTCATCATCTGATGCAAGTGCCCAGGTAGTTTTCACAATGGGGAAAGGTTGGCAGATGGCATGCTCTGCCTGAGAACGAACCCGACAAGCTCATTGGCGTAGGCTGCTGCAACCTCCTCCTCGGCTTTTCGTTCATAGTACTTATATAGGATGGTCTGGGGAGCACCTTCTCCAGCTCACTGGTTGGGAACGAACACGTGCAGCTGCCTTCCACGCAGCTGAGCTCCGACTAGAAAAAGGTGAACAGGCAAAGAAGAAAAAAATCAATACCATTTATAGAAAAATAAAAAGCGTCAGTGGTTAAAAACATAGATCCTGAGACAGTAGAGCAAAGATCTCTCTGCCTGTTCGTCTCTAAGAAATCACAATTAAATCATGGAAACCATGAAACAAAAATCCAGTACATTTTTGGTATCACTAGAGGATCTCTATCAGCCCAAATCACAATCCACAGAGGTTGAAAGTGGAGGAAGGGTAAATGGCTTAGCAGACCAGAGAAGCCCATAGCTTAGGGTCTGAAAAGGAGATGCTGGGGAGAAGTTGGCCCCTCTACAGATACTAGAAAGCTGGAGACCTTCTGGAAAGCAGAGCTGAGTGGTGGGGAGAGGGGGAGGACTCAAAGTAATGAACTGAAAACAGGGAGATGGGTGGAGCCTCTAGTTCCTACCCCCTTCAGAAAGAACTGGCTGACTCTGAGAGAAATGAGGAAGATCTGAACAGCTGGACCACAAGGCTCTGGCCTGGGAACCAGTCAAAGGAGAGCAGCTGAGGGGGCCTGAAGTCAGAGTCTGAAATGAAGTCTGCATAATGAACAGAGAATTCTCCAGCCCCTTCCTCCCACTCAGTTTCAGAATGTTGGAAAATGGGCTCACACCCACTAGGCAGCAGGCAGACTGAATCACCCCAGGGAAGAGACTTAAGGGCCATTCAGGTTTATAATAGAAAAGCTAACTGGCTCCCAGGCACCTAGAGTCAAACCCACTGCTCTATAAGCCCCACTACTCACACAGCTTTCCAACAGCTCTTTAACATGAACAAAGAGTGTCAGACATGAGGAATGCGTCCCACATGAATGAAAGACAGACACCAAAGAAAACAAATGGAAAAACACATCCTAAAAATAACTAGCTAAAATTTATGAGGCATTTACCATGTGTCTAACAATAAGTTCATTAAACTCATCACCTCATTTAGCTTTCAACACAATGCTATGATTATTTCCATTTTACAGAGGAAGAAACTGAGACTTAAGGCATTTATTTTACTCAAGATCACAGAGCTGGTATGGCTGCTGGGGGGCATGGCCCAATGCATTCTGCTTGACTCCAAAGGTCATGCTCTTTGAAAAAACAGAAACTTTATTTATTTATTAATTTTTCTGAGACAGAGTCTTGCCCTGTCCCCAAGGCTGGAGTGCAGTGGTGCGATCTTGGCTCACTCAGCCTCCTGAGTAGCTGGATTACAGGCACCCACCACCACACCTGGCTAATTTTTGTATTTTTAGTGCAGATGGGGGTTCCCCCATGTTGGCCAGGCTAGTCTCGAACTCCTGACCTCATGATCTGCCCAACTCAGCCTCCCAAAGTGCTGGGATTACAGGCATGAGCCACCGCACCTGGCCTATTTCTTTTCCTTTTTTTGAGATGCAGTTTCCCTCTTGTTGCCCAGGCTGGAGAGCAACGGCACAATCTGAGCTCACCACAACCTCTGCCTCCCGGATTCAACCAGTTCTCCTGCCTCAGCCTTCCCAGTAGCTGAGATTATAGGCACGCGCCACCAGGCCTGGCTAATTTTGTACTCTAGTAGAGATGGGGTTTCTCCATGTTGGTCAGGCTGGTCTTGAACTCCTGACCTCAGGTGATCCGCCCACCTTGGCCTCCCAAAGTGCTGGTATTACAGGTGTGAGCCACCATGCCCGGCCCCTAATGTTAACATCTTATGTCAAAACCAGGAAGTTGACAGTGGTCTGCTACCATTAATGGGACCAGTCTTTCCACTCATGTCTTCTCTTCTGGCCCAGGATCCCACAAGGCATCTAGTCGTCATGTCTCCTTAGTCTCTTCCAACCTGAGTTTCTCAGTATTTCTTGGTCTTTTACAGCCCTGACACTTTTGAAAAGTACTGGCCAGTAAGTTTGTAGAGTGTCTCTCAATTTGATTTGTCTCATGATTAGACCTAAGTTAGGTACTTTTGGGCAAGTTCTTAGCATATGCCAGACAGATGTCAATGTGTCTTACATATGGTTGGGGATGTAAAAAGCCCCCACGCTTTTTGAGATGGGGTCTTACTCTGTTGCCCAGGTTGAAATGCAGTGGCTCCCACCTCAGACTCCTGAGCAGCTTGACTACAGGTGTGAGCCACTATGCCCAGGTAATTTTTGTATTTTTTGTAGAGACAGGGTTTCACCATGTTGACTAGCTGGTCTCAAACTCTTGACCTCAGGTGATCCACCTGCCTCAGCCTCCCAAAGTGCTAGGATTACAGGCGTGAGCCACTGCACCCGCGCAAAAAGTCATGTTCTTAATCACCGTGTTAGATTTCTATTGCTGCTGGAACAAAATACCACAAACTTAGTGGTGTAAAACAATGTAAAATTCCCACACTGTGTTTTTTATATGCTGGTATCCAGAGAAACTGACTTTGGAGAGAGAAATATTATCTTGTGTAAAGTAAGTTATGTTATTTTAATATATATTTAGTCCAATAGGCTGCAACGTTCTCTCCTTCGGAGGTAACCCTCCCTCTGATTATGAATAAGAGTTGAAGCGGGTGCTCCTCTGCAGCTAGGTATGGGGGCGTGGAAGAATTCTACTGCTCCCTGAAAAGAAATCTGCTGTGCTTAGGGAACCCACATAATCACACACAACAGGTAATGCACACATAAGCACACCAGCAGAATTCCACCTCACCCTGAAAGAGGCACTTACACTTATCTATCAACATGGTCTCCTTAGACTCCAGGAATGTGTCCTATATACATGGGACGTATTACACAGTTCTTACCTTTCCAGATCCAAGACTGCCTCTTGGGCGTATCTGATGAGACACTCTTTGCAGAACAAGTGAGCATCTGCGCACTGCGTCAGCTCCTCGAATGGAAATTCCCCATAGCAGCAGCGACACTCAATCAGCTGGCCGTCCTGCAGCGGTCAAGAAACACACATGAAATTCCTGCACTTCAGCAGAGGGAGAGCCTTGTCTCCCATCCTCATCTCTCTCCCACCCCCCACACAAATTCTGAGGTAAAAAGCAACCCATTTTAGGGGCCATAAAACAATGATACGCTGTTTCGTGCTATATAAATCTAGCTCAAGATACTAGAACAATAGTAATCCGTAGCTAAAACAGCGACGTTTTCATGGTTTTGTCTGGTATTCTTTAGAGTAATTCTTTGTATAAAGTTATCATAGTCAATCCCATGGTGCAAAGGGAACTAGAACATCTGCACTCAGATGCTAATGTGATTATAAAAAGCAAGGATAAGGAGCACGAGAGATGTTACCCAAAATCTTTCAAAAGTTAATTTTGTTCTTGTCATAAAGAGTGTGAACGGGTCATATCCAAGTCTGAGCTTTACTTTAAGGGACTATTGAAGCTATAACTAAAGCAGCAACCTCAAGTAATGTATCAGGCTATTGACTCCTTTTATTAACTATAGCAACTGATCCAATCACCAACTCATTCTTTTTTTTTTTTTTTTTTTTTTTTTTTTGAGGCAGAGTCTTACTCTGTTGCCCAGGCTGGAGTGCAGTGATGTGATCTTGGCTCACTGCAACCTCCACATTCCAGGTTCAAGTGATTCTCCTGCTTCAGCCTCCCGAGCAGTGGGGGTTACAGGCCCCCAGCACTACGCCCAGCTAATTTTTTGTATTTTTAGTAGAGATGGGGTTTCACCATGTTGGCCAGGCTGGTCTCTAACTCCTCACCTCAAGTGATCCCTCCACCTCACCCTCCCAAAGTGTTGGGATTACAGGCATGAGCCACTGCAGCCAGCCTGTTTTGAGATTTTTTTTGTTTTTGAGACGGAGTCTTGCTCTGTCGCCCGGGCTGCAGTGCAGTGGCCGGATCTCAGCTCACTGCAAGTTCCGCCTCCCAGGTTTACGCCATTCTCCTGCCTCAGCCTCCCGTGTAGCTGGGACTACAGGTGCCCGCCACCTCGCCCAGCTAGTTTTTTGTATTTTTTAGTAGAGACGGGGTTTCACCGTGTTAGCCAGGATGGCCTCGATCTCCTGACCTCGTGATCCGCCTGTCTCGGCCTCCCAAAGTGCTGGGATTACAGGCTTTAGCCACCGCGCCCGGCCAGCAAACTGTTTTGTTGTAGAAAGACCCACCCAGCTCTGACGGTTTAGAGGGTCATGAATGAAAATTTGAATTCTAGAAAAGCAGAGCTTCCTAACAATGGGACTTCCACAGCACTGGGATCTGCTTCCTCATTCAGTTTGTGCCTTTCCCATGAGCAAGAGACTCCCAGGAGAGCCGCAGCCCATTAGGAAGCCGTGTGGGACTCACTCACAGGTTCTTTATTTTTTTTCAGACGCAGTTTTGCTCTTGTTCCCCAGGCTGCCCTGCAATGGTGAGATCTTGACTCGCTGCAACCTCCGCACCCCGATTTCAAGTGATTCTCCAGCCCAGCACTCCTGAGTAGCTGGGATACAGGCACCCGCCACCATACCTGGCTAATTTTTTGTATTTTTAGTAGAGATGGGGTTTCACCATGTTGGCCAGGCTGGGCTCAAACTGCTGACCTCAAGTGATCCACCCCCTTTTGGCCTCCCAAAGTGCTGGGATTACAGGCATGAGCCACTGAGGCAGGCCAGGAACCCCCAGGTTTTTCGGATGGTCTCTGAATGTCATGCAACTCTTTTATTTTTTTTTATCAAAGAAAAATTTTTTTGACACAACGTCTTGCTGTGTTACCCAGACTGGAGTGCAGTGGCCAGATCACAGCTTACTGCAGCTTCCAACTCCTGGGCTCAAGCCATCTTCCTGTCACGTGAGTCTCACAAGTAGTTGGCACACAGGTGCCAACCACCACACCTGGCTAATTTGGTTTGGTTTTGTTTTTTTAGAGATGGGGATCTTGCTATGTCGCCTACACTGATCTTGAACTGCTGGCCTCAGGCAGTCTTCCTTGGCCACCCAAAGTGCTGGGATTACAAGCACGAGCCACTGCACACAGCTGAGATTTTTCGATTTAGTCTTTCTGTACATGCGATATTTTATTCATAGAATCCATAAACGGTAGGGAAATTTCTGAGTTCAGAGCAATACATATGATACAAAACATGATATATAGACTAGAGTTTCTTAGCCGAACTGGAGGGGCTGGCTTTAGGTAATCCATGGACTCCCTGAAACTGGGGACACCAGTGGAATTATGTGTGAGATCATGGGCAGATTCTTTTGATTTTCAGGCCTCAAAATGTCTCTTAGGGCACAGGATGCGTGTACCCCCAGTACAGAATCTCGGACAGTGAATTTCAGTGAACATTCGGCAGAAAAGCTCTGCCAAATTGAGTGCTCTCATGTGACTTTTTCATCGAGTCAATGTTCCTGGGATCTCTTGTACATGATCATCTCACTCTTGTCAGGTTTCATTTCTGCTTCCCCTAGTCCTTTCCCACCCTGTTCTCTCCCACCACACTGGACTCTGAAATGGGCATGTACAGAGAAGAGGAGACCCCAACATGCTTCAGGCTTTGAGTGGACAGGACACAGCCTCTGCTGGGACAGGGAACAGAGGGATACAGAGACACTGAAGATGCTTGTGGACAGTGGTCTGAGGTCGGGACAGTGGAAGGAGACACCATTCACCCAGGATCTCCGGGACAAGAGATCAGTCTGGCAGTTACATGTGTTTTTCTTCAAACTGGTTGCCAGGTTGGAATGGCCAATGACATCAGAGATTCCAACCTTCCTGATTGGAGGGACCGGACTCCGTTGGCACCTGGGAGCTGAGGTGGACAACAGCATCTTCTCAGAGCTGTTCGCCACTCCTGACTTCTCCCAGCCTCGAGAATTCATAACGCACTCTTCTGGCTCCTAGCGGAGTCCAGAAGAAGGTCTCGGACAGAACAGAGACTAGGTTGCGTGGGATGGAACAGATTTTGGGAAAGATCACGACCCTGCTCCCCGAGGATAAGGAGGAGAGCCCCCAACCGAACACCTCAGGGTACCCCCTCCAGGAGGTAGTGGATGATGAAGTGTCGGGACCAAAAGGTGAGGGGACTGGAGGAAGAAGAGGTGGGATAGGATTGACTAACTCGAAGGAAGGGAGCTGGGTGCGGTGGCTCACGCCTGTAACCCCAACACTTTGGGAGGCCAAGGCGGGCAGATCACCTGAGGTCAGGAGTTCAAGACCAGCCTGGCCAACATGGTGAAACCCCATTTCTACTAAAAGAACAAAAAGTAGCCAGGCGGTAATGGTGCGTGCCTGTAATCCCAGCTACTTGGAAGGTTGAGACAAGAGAATTGCTTGAGCCTGGGAGGAAGAGATTGTAGTGACCCGAGATCGCGCTACTGCACTCCACTCTGTGTGAAAGAGTGAGACGCTGTCTCAAAAAAAAAAAAAAAAAAGGGTTAGAGGTCAGGAAGGAGAACCTGAGAAGGGTGTGTGGGAAGAATGGAGAAACTCAGGCCAGGTGCAGTGGCTAACACCTGTAATCCCAGCACTTTGGGAGGTCAAGGCAGGAGGATCACTTGAGGCCAGGAGTTTGAGATCAGCCTGGCCAAGATGGTGAAACCCCATCTCTACTAAAAATACAAAATAGAGCTGGGCATTATGGCAGGCACCTGTAATCCCAGCTACCAGAGAGGCTGAGGCAGGAAATAACTGGAATCCGGGAGATGGATGTTGCAGTGAGCTGAGATTGCACCACTACACTCCAGCCTGGGTGACAAAGCAAGATTCTCTCTCGAAACAAAAAAAACAAAAGGAGGGACTCAGAGAGCCAAGGACTAGGGAAGAACATGAGGATGTGTTCTGAGGACAGAGAGATGGAAGAATGGGGAGGAGAAGGAGTGGCACATGGGGTTGAGCAGAGGAGAAAGTCAGAAAGATGGCTTGGAGAAGCCAGCAGTCTACGAGGCTGGGGAGGACGGAGAGTGCTTTGGGGTTTGGGGGTCGGGGTCTAAGGTGATCGGGGAGGATGGAGAGTGGTTTGGGGTCGGGGTCTAAGGTGATCAGTTGCAGAAGCATTACACGGTGGTCTGGTTTCTTTACTCAGTCCCTGGGGTAGATCCCAGCCCCTCATGTAGGTCCCTTTGCTGGAAAAGGAAGAGGGAGTGGTCGGACCATTCTGAGGAAGAGCCAGAGAAGGAGCTCGCCCCTGAGTCTGAGGAGACCTGGGTGGTGGAGACACTGTGTGGTCTCAAGATGAAGCTGAAGCGACGGCGAGTGTCGCCCATGCTCCCCGAGTACCACAAGGCCTTCAATAGCCAGCTTGGTATGAGGACACCCCAAAGAGCACCTCCAATCCTGTTCTTCTATAAAAGAGGAAATTTCCAATAACCACTCTTTTCCAATGGGAAAAATATGCCCCTAGTGGGTGAGCTCTCCATGCAGGAGGACTCAGAAGTGATCACTCATGAGTGACGCTTAGGAGAAGATAGAGGATTAGGCTAGACTTGATAGACGTGGGTGCTTGGGATAAGAAAGCTTGGTTTCGGCTGGGCACGGTGGCTCACGCCTGTAATCCCAGCACTTTGGGAGGCTGAGGCAGGCGGATCACGAGGTCAGGAGATAGAGACCATCCTGGCTAACACAGTGAAACCCCGTCTCTACTAAAAATACAAAAACTTAGCCAGCCGTGGTGGCGGGTGCCTGTAGTCCCAGCTACTTGGGAGGCTGAGGCAGGAGAATGGCGTGAACCCAGGAGGCGGAGCTTGCAGTGAGCCGAGATCGCGCCACTGCACTCCAGCCTGGGCGACAGAGCGAGACTCCATCTCAAGAAAAAAAAAAAGAAAGCTTGGTTTCAGGCCAGGCACGGTGGCTCACACATTGGGAGGCTGAGTCAAGGGGACTCCTTGAACTCAGGACTTTGAGGCTGCAGTGAGCTATGACTGTACCACTACATTCCAGCCTGGATGACTGAGCAAAACCCTGTGTCCAAAGAAAAACAAAGCCCGGGTGTGGTAGCTCATGCCTGTAATCCCAGTACTTTGGGAGGCCGAGACAGTGGATCACTTGAGGTCAATTGTTCGAGACCAACCAGGCCAATATAGGGAAACCTCACTTATACTAACAGTACAAAAATTAGCCAGGCATGGTGGTGCACGCCTGTAATCCCAGCTACTTGGGATGCTGAGACAGGAGAATCGCTTGAACCTGGGAGGTGGAGGTTGCTTTGAGCCAAGATAGCATCACCGAACTCCAGTCTTGGTGATAGAGTGAGAACCTGTCTAAAAAAAAAAAAAAAAAAACGAAAAGGAAGGAAGGGCCCAGAAGTCAGGAAGGAGCATGTGAGGAGGGTATGTGAGAAGAATGGAGGTACTGAGGCAGCATGCAGTGGCTCAACACCTGTAATCCCAGCACTCTGGGAGGCCAAGGCAGGCGGATCACTTGAGGCCAGAAGTTTGAGACCAGCCTGACCAATATGGTGAAACCCTGTCTCTTCTAGAACTACAAAAATGAGCTGGGCGTTATAGTGGGCACCTGTAATCCCAGCTACTCGGGAGGCTTAGGCAGGAGAATCACTGGAACTGGGGAGACAGAGGTTGCAGTGAGCCGAGATCACACCACTACACTCCAGCCTAGGCCACAAAGCAACACTGTGTCTCAAAAAAAAAAAAAAAAAAAAAACAAAAGTAAAGAAGGGACTCAGAGAGCCAGGGACCAGGGAAGGACATGAGGAAGTGTTCTGAGGACAGAGAAACGGGAGAATGGGGAGGAGACGGAGCGGCACATGGGGCTCAGCAGAGGAGACAGACAGAAGGAAAGATGGCTTGGAGAAGTCAGCAGTCTGTGAGGCTGGGGAGGATGGAGAGTGCTTTGGGGTTTGGGGTCGGGGTCTAAGGTGTTCAATTGCAGAAGCATTACACGGTGGTCTGGTTTCTTTACTCAGCCCTTGGGGTAGATCTCAGCCCCTCATGTAGGTCCCTTTGCTGGAAAAGGAAGAGGGAGTGGTTGGACCAATCTGAGGAGGAGCCAGAGAAGGAGCTCGCCCCTGAGCCTGAGGAGACCTGGGTGGCGGAGACGCTGTGTGGCCTCAAGATGAAGCTGAAGCGACGGCGAGTGTCGCCCGTACTCCCCGAACACCACGAGGCCTTCAACAGGCTGCTTGGTAGGAGGACACCCCAGAGAGCACCTCCAATCCTGTTCTTTCTAAAAAGAGGAAACTTCCAATAACCACACTTTTCCAATGGAAACAATATGCCCCTACTGGGTGAGCTCTCCATGTGGGAGGACTCTGAAGTGATCACTAATGAGGGACACCTAGGAGACGATAGAGGATTAGGCTAGACTTGATAAAGGTCAGTGCTTGGGATAAGAAAGTTTGGTTTCGGGCCAGGCGTGGTGGCTCATGCTTGAGATCCCAGCACGTTGGGAGGCTGAGGCAAGAGGATTGCTTGAACTCAGGACTTTGAGGATGTAATGAGCTATGACTGCACCACTGCGCTCCAGCCTGGGTGACAGAGCAAAACACTGTCTCAAAAGAAAAACCAAGGTTGGGCATGGTAGCTCATGCCTGTAATCCCAGCTACCAGGGAGGCTGAGACAGGAGAATCGCTTAAACCTGGGAGGCAGAGGTTGCAGTGACCCGAGATCGCACCACTGCATTCCAGCCTGGCCCACAGAGCAAGACTCTGTCTCAAAATAAATAAATAAATAAATAAAAATCAAATAAAGAAAAACAAAATCAATAAACAAAGACAGTGGTTTCAGCAGTGCCCTCTGAAACTTAATGTCTCTTACTAACTTTTCTAAACCTAAGTGTCTCCATCCATAGTGGGCATACCAAGGCCATGGTCACACCCTGATGTGACTGTCTCATGAGGAAATGATGGGAATTCCTTTATGACTCTGCAGCGGTCCCTCCGGGTCTGCTGGGAGGACGTCCTGGCTCATTCCCAGCCCCACATCCTGTAGATTCTCACACCCAGGGCCTCCTTCAGCCTCTTCCCAGGGGAGTCTCAGAGCAGGAGCCTCTCTCCCTTGCCCAGTGAAACTCATTCTCCCCTCTCACATCCCCCTCACCCGTGGCCAAATCCTGAGACTTCCCCCCAGGAGGCACACTTCTCCTCGCTGCCCTGCTGCTCCCACGGAAACCCTGTCCTGCTTCTCATGCTGACATCTGCTCTCTAATCACAGAGGATCCTGTCATTAAAAGATTCCTGGCCTGGGACAAATATCTGAGGGTGTCGGACAAGGTAAGGTTGTTCTCCATGTAACTGTGCTCCTGTTCTAATGCACGGCCCGGGGGAGGGCACCGCTTCCAAACCCACAGTTCTCCCTCCACCACCTCCCACCAGATACTCCTACAGTCTTTTGTGTGTGTGTGTGTGTTTGTGTGTGTGTGTGAGATAGAGTCTTGCCCAGCTTGAAGGGCAGTGTCTTGATCTTGACTCACTGCAGCCGACGCCTCCCGGGTTCAAGTGATTCTCCTGCCTCACCCTCCAAACAGCTGGGATTACAGACGTGAACCACCACGCCTGGCTAATTTTTCTGTTTTTAGTAGAGACGGGGTTTTGCCATGTTGGCCAGGTTGGTCCTGAACGCCTGACCTCACGTGATCCACCCGCGCTGGCCTCCCAAAGTGCTGAGATTACAGACGTCAGCCACTGTGCCCGACCAGCTACCACAGTCTTGAGTCTTGGCACCCACATTTTTTTTTTTTAAGATGGAGTCTCGCTCTGCCACCCAGGCTGGAGTGCAGTGGCCGGATCTCAGCTCACTGCAAGCTTCGCCTCCCGGGTTTACGCCATTCTCCTTCCTCAGCCTCCCAAGTATCTGGGACTACAGGTGCCCGCCACCTCGCCTGGCTAGTTTTTTGTATTTTTTAGTAGAGACGGGGAGCCAGGATGGTCTCAATCTCCTTACCTCGTGATCCGCCCGTCTCGGCCTTCCAACGTGCTGGGATTATAGGCTTGACCTACCGTGCCCGGCCACCTCACACATTTTTTTTTTTTTTTTTTCTGAGACAGAGTCTAGCTCTGCTCCCCAGGATGGAGTGCAGTGGCATGATCACAGCTCACTGAAGCCTCTAATTCCTGGGCTCAAGCAATCCTCTTGCCTCAGTCTCCTGAGGAGCTGGGACTAGCACATGCTACCATGCCCAACTAATTTTTGAAATCTTTGTAGAAACAGGGTCTATGTTGCCCAGGTTGTTCTCGAAACACTGGGCTCACATGATCCTCCTGGCTCCACCTCTCAAAGTACTGGCATCACAGGCTCGAGCCACCACTCCCGGCTATTCTTGGTCTTTTTATGATGTCAGCATCTCCCTCAGGACTCTCCTGGTCTCTTGCCAAGTGAATGAATAGTCCCTGCCTCTCCTAGGGGTCCTCTGGGATCTGAGCCCTAGGCCACAGTCTGGCCGCAGCCCTGAAGCTCCTGGCCCCTCTACTCTCTGCTCTTTGGGACAGTTCTCTGCCTGGCACAAAAAAGACCCTCCTGACACCAGCCCACCTAGACACACCCCCTGCAAAGATCCCATCAGAACCCACCATCCTGGGAGCATCACCAAAAACCCTTCCTCCGACTTCTCGGATTTGCATCCGATCTTCGAATATCCCTCCACCCCGCCATTTCCAAATGAGTACAGCTACCCCAACACTGAGGTCCCTTCTTTGAGGTGCAGCCTTTCCCCAGACCCTCATTCCCCCTCTCCACAATCTTCCTCTTCCAAGATGTGACCTCTCCCTTTTTGTGTTCCTTTCTCTCCATCAGTACCTCCTGGCTATGGTCATAGCATATTTTAGCCGGGCCGGCCTCTTCTCCTGGCAATACCAACGCATTCATTTCTTCCTGGCTCTGTGAGTGGTTTGCTTCCTCCTATCCGTCAATATCCAATGCCCTGGGACAGCGGGGGAAGTGGGATTCCAGCCTTTCATATCCTTTCACCTATTTGTCCTCTTTACTCTGTGTACAAAAAAGACAGGATTATACTATCTTGTTCTTAGACTGTTGTTTCTAAAAAGAAACTCAGGCTGGGTGCAGTGGCTCATGCCTATATTACCAGCATTTTGGGAGGCCGAGGCAGGTGGATCACCTGAGGTCAGGAGTTTGAGACCAGCCTGGCCAACATGGCCAAACCCCATCTCTACTAAAAACAGAAAAATTAGCTGGGCATGGTGGTGTGCACCTGTAATCCCAGCTACTCAGGAGGCTGAGGCAAGAGAACCCTTTGAACCCAGGAGGTGGAGGTTGCAGTAAGCTAAGGTTGAGCTACTGCACAACAGCCTGGGTGACAGAGCAAGACTTTCTGCCCCCCGCCAAAAAAAAAAAAGCCAAAAAAAAACAAACTCCAACCCCGCTGTACAAATAAAAGAAAAAAACAAAAGGAACCGTAAACCACTCCTAAGGGGAGAAGAAAAGGGAAAAGGAGCGGAGGAGCGGACACGACAGTTCCCCCAGCAAGCAGCCTTTCTGGTTCTTCTCTCTCTCCCTCCCACATCAACCGCAAATGCCATCGACCTCCTCCGGGTTCCCATGACGGAGATCACAGTTCAAGTCCCCCCTGCGTCACTCGAATCCACTGTCAAATGCTCCCTGACGGGGTCTCCTGGAGTCTCTCCCCAAGCCAGGGGGCTTCCTAGTGCAGCCGGAGCATCTTTCCAAAGCACAATGCCCTCACTGCCCACCTGAACAACTTCCTTAGCAGATGTCTTTCTAAATCGGGGCCAGGGTCCACAGTGCCAATTCCACCCTCTCTACAATCTCTACAACCACACTGGCTCGCCATCTTGGTGTTTCCTGGCTTGGCTTCACTGCTCCTTTCAAATGCCCTCCACTGACTTTGCGTTTGTGTTTTCTGTCTGGGTGTCCCGCACACGTCGTTCTGAAGGGAAGGACACATTCCTTGAAGTCAGTTGACCCCACAGCCTCTGTCGTGCCTTCCCTCATCTTCCAACTTCGGCATATCGTAGCTCTCCAGTTACATCCTATGATAATGTGACATTGGGATTAGGTCATCTGCCCTGATTACTCCCAGTCCCATTAGACTAGATGCCTGTAGAAGGCAGGGTCCTGGCAAAATATCAATGTATCCAATTTCTTTTATTTTTTTGAGACAGACTTGCCCTGTCCCCCAAGCTGGAGTGCAGTGTTGAGATCATAGTTCAGTGCAGCCTCCATATCCTGAGCTCAAGGGATCCTCCCACCTTAGCCTCTTGATTAGCTGCGACTACAGGGCTGTGCCACCACACCTGGACAGTTATTTATTTATTGAGACAGAGTGTTGCTGTGCCCCTCAGGCTGGAATGGAGTGGCCCAATCTCAGCTCACTGCAACCTCTACCTCCTGGGTTCACACAATTCTTATGCTTCAGCCTCTTGAGTAGCTAGGACTAATGGCTGTGCCACCACACCAGGCTGATTTTTACATTTTTAGGAGAGATGGGGTTTCTCCATGTTGACCAGGCTGGTCTCAAACTCCTGGTCTCCAGCAATCCACCTGCTTCAGCCTTCCAAAGTGCTAGGATTACAGGCATGAGACACCACGTCCGGCGTATATTTTATATTTTTAATAGAGATGAGGGTCTTGCTATGTTGCCCAGGCCCATCTCAAACTCCTGGCCTCAAGTGATCCTCCTGCTTCAGCCTCCCAATGTGCTGGGGTTCCACGCGTAAGCCACCACTCTCAGTCACCAGTTGGGTTTTTGTCTCTATCTTGAAGGAGTGGGAGACGCCCTTCAGCAGGTCTCTGTCCAGCAGAGCCCTCTGAGGAAGGCGTGACTCTCTGCTGGGTGGGTGCCAGTCCTGAGCTGAGGACGGTCCCCTGCCCTCCTCTGGGAAGCTGACCTCAGCCGGAGGTCTCTCCTGGTGGTGCCCCTAAGCAGTAACCTGATTTCTGTCCCCAGCTACCTGGCCAATGACATGGAGGAGGACAGCAAGACCCCCAAGCAAAACATCATCTACTTCCTGTACAGGAAGAACCGCTCTCAGATACCCTCATTCCAGAAGCGTCGTTTCCAGTTCTTCTATTCCATGCGCCGGGGGGCCAGGAAGAACCCCTCTCAGAAAGCCTTGTTCCATAAGCTTCGGTTCCAGTTCTTCCGTTCCATGGGCTTCAGGGCCTGGGTTTCCCTGGAGGAGTTGGAGGAGGTGGGTGGGGCGTGGGGAGGTGGATATGGGGAGGAATCGGGTGGGCTGGAGGCTGGACGAGGGGAGAGAGGGGTATCCTGGCGAGTCCCCATCTTGTCAAAGGGTGTTTGTTTTTCCAGATCCAGGCTTATGACCCAGAGCACTGGGTGTGGGCGCGAGATCGTGCCACCTTTCTTAGAGCTCCAGGGACCATGGAGGCCTGAGGTCATCGGCCTGAGAGAAGGTATATCTGCGTCCTCCGGGGTAAAGGAAGAATATTGGGTTCTATTTTGGAAATCTGAGGAACCCAATTGCTTGATCCAGCTGCAAGCCTGGGCAACGTGGCGAGATTCCCTCTCCACAAAAATACAAAAATTAGCTAGGCGATGTGGGAGGCATCTCTACTCCCAACTACTCAGGAGGCTGAGGGGGAGGATCGCTGGAGCCTGGGAGGTCAGGGCTGCAGGGAGCCCTGATCCTGCCACAGCACTCCACCCCGGGTGACAGAGTGAGACCCTGACTCAAAAATAATCACAAATACTGAGTTCCGGGAGGTTCACTATGATTGACGCACTTGAGTTACCCATTTGGGTTGAGGGTTCAGTGGAGCTTTGGTTTACATCTTGTGCAGCTGACCACGTTGAGCAGAGCATGAGACTTCATCATGAGGAGGTAGGATTATGGATTAGGCTTCTGGACTCGTGGTTCGTGATGTTGTCACATTAGAAACAGATCTAGCATGGTTACAAGTTTAGCTCTGAAGTGACCCAAAAGGTCCCAGCTGTGATGAGGTCCAAAGCCACATTCTCTGAGGGTGCCCTACTGCCTGGGCAGACCCACCCAAAGTCCTTGCTATGAAGATCACTGGGGCTGACTTTGGGTGTACTGAGTGAGTTTTGGAGTCAGGGTCCCAAAGTGTAAGTATCACAGTTGAACACAATGGTTCAGAAGCAGGGTATAGAATGAAAGTCAGGAGATAAAATTGCATTTCCCAATTGCTCTGAACTCTAGTTAGACTTGACGTGGGATGTGAATAACCTTCCTGTCTAGAGAGCTGCCTCCCTGAAGTGTGACATCCTCTCTCACTTCCAGAACACCGGGCCCGGGGAGATGCGGATTTTCAGCAAGAACTCTATTCCAACGCTAATGGGAGACACTAGGAAGGAGGAGAGGAGCCATTTGTGCAGATCATCTAGAAGAACCTGGACTGTTCTAAAAGGAGCGGAATACAGTGATCACGTTGTCCTCTTAGGACCGGGGGGCTACTTCTAGGAATCCATAGAGAACAGTGAGAAACCAGGGGTGTTTCTGGTTCCACCTCTTCCTGCGGCACCACCTCCCTTTTGATATTGCTGAATTCCAACCTCCCTGGGGTGGGACCTGGAGGTCCTGTTTCCTATGGACTTGGTTGCCACAGTCCTGGAGCATTTGAAGGCACAGGGCAGACACTCAGATTGGCACGGAATTCTTTGTGAAATATGAGTGCCATAGACCGTAACAGATAGCTTCATGCACACTACGCATTTTATTGATTTGTTTGGAAAATGTGGGCCATTGAATTATTAATATGTTTGTTTCAAGTAGTTTGGAAATTGTTGTACTTTTGAAAACATGCAGTTCTGTAGATTTTTTGATGAGAGTTATAGCTGTTATATATACATAAAGATAACTTTATTTTCACTTTAAGAGAGAATCCTTTTTATCCTAAATCTTTTATTTTCTGTATTATTATATGTACCTCTGGAGCGAGTACATTTTTTATCTATGATACTTACATAATAATCTCTTTTATTTACAGCTATTGGTATAATATTCCCCTAAGTTTTCATCACAGACATTTTTATTTGTTGTTTAGGTTTGTTAGTGAATTGTGAGAATTCAGTTGTGATTTTTAACATGTCTTAGACATATATACTAACATGTCTAATATATACTATATATTTTATTGGTTTGTTTTGATAAAGATGGGCATAGAATTATTACTACATTTCATTAAAATATTTTGAAAATATTGGTATTTTTGAATAGACATTGCTCCTATAAAGTTGTGAGATGGGTATTACAGCTGCTATATACACATAAATATAATTTTGTTTTCCTTTTTAAGAGAGAATTCTTTTTATCCTAAATCTTTTATCTTTAAATCTTTGTATCTATTATTACCTGTGGTGCTGAACGGAGCATTCTTTTTACCTATGATACTTAATATATGTATTACACTTATAGCTACATGATAGTTCCCCTAAATTCTTGTAAAAGTATATTTTTATTTGATATTTAGTGTATGTTTGAAATGTGAGAATTCAGATGTAATTTTTTACCTTGTATTGACACGTTTGTATGTTACTTTAAAGAGGATGTGTGTTCTAAAGGAGGACATGGGCTGTGCGTTTTCAAGAGAACAGTGCAGTGTGTCTCTTGGGGAAATGTAATAAATATGAACTTTTCTCACCTTCACATCAAGTGTGATCATATTGGTCTGGACTGATTATTTGCTGTCGAGTGACATTTTTCCTTAATGGGATTGTGGTTATTTGAAGATATTAATTAGCTCTGGAAGATAATCCTGCATTTTTTTTTTCTTTTTTTTGTAGAAAAAAACAAGTCTGGGTGCAGTGCTCACACCTACATTCCCAGCACTTTTGGAGGTCATGGCGGGAGGGTCACTTGAGGCCAGGAGTTTGAGGCCAGCCTCGGCAACATAGCATCAACGTCTATTTTTTTTTTTTTGAGGCGGAGTCTCGCTTTGGAGTGCAGTGGCATGATCTCGGTTCACTGCAAGCTCTGCCTCCCGGGTTCACGCCATTCTCCTGCCTCAGCCTCCCGAGTAGCTGGGACTACAGGCGCCCACCACCTCACCCGGCTAGTTTTTTGTATTTTTTAGTAGAGACGGGGTTTCACAGTGTTAGCCAGGATGGTCTCGATCTCCTGACCTCGTGATCCGCCCATCTCGGCCTCCCAAAGTGCTGGGATTACAGGCTTGAGCCACCGCGCCCGGCCCAACATCTAGTTTTTAAAAATTATTTTAAAAATAAAAATAATAGAAGAGAAGGCCGATCCCAAGCTAGAGGTTTTCTTTGTTTGTTTGTTTTGGAGCCAGAGTCTTGCTCTGTCTGCCAGGCTGGAGTGCAGTGGCACAACCTCAGCTCCTTGCAACTTTCACCTCCGGATTCAAGCGAATTCTCCTGCCTCAGCCTCCCAAGTAGCTGGGACTACAGGCACCCAACCATACGTCTAACTTTTTTTTTTTTTTTTTTGAGACGGAGTCTCGCAGTCGCCCAGGCTGGAGTGCAGTGGCCAGATCTCAGCTCACTGCAAGCTCCGCCTCCCAGGTTTACGCCATTCTCCTGCCTCAGCCTCCCGAGTAGCTGGGACTACAGGCGCCTGCCAACTCGCCCGGCTAGTTTTTTCTATTTTTTAGTAGAGACGGGGTTTCGCTGTGTTAGCCAGGATGGTCTCGATCTCCTGACCTCGCGATCCACCCGTCTCGGCCTCCCAAAGTGCTGGGATTACAGGCTTAAGCCACCGCGCCCGGCCACGTCTGACTAACTTTTGTAAAGATTGTAGAGACGGGGTTTCACCATGTTGGCCAGGCTGGTCTCCAACTCCTGACCTCAAGTGATTCGCCCATCTCAGCCTTCCAAAGTGCCAGGATTACAGGCATTGAAAGAGATCAAATAAAAAGACTAAAAGGCAGACATGAAGTCCACAGGCAAACAGCCCGGGTGGCGCCCTGACAGCCCGCGGGGCGCCCTGAGCCTAGTTAAAGATTGACCCCGGACCTAACCGATTAGGTTATCTATAGACTCCAGACGCTGAAAGGACAAACGTTGTGAAAGTCTCTGTCCTGCTCTGTTCTGTTCTAATTACCGGTGTCTACCATATATCTTAGTCCTGGGCCCAGTACAAACATATTCCTCTATTTGTCCCAAACTTCCTGAGCCCAGTACAAACACATGCCCCCATACATCCTAGAAACACCACCTAGAGAGCCCCTGATAAGGTCACAACCGTTTGTAGTTTTACTAAATGCGCGGGAACAAATGGAAACTGTTAATTGTATAACTTAGAATATTAACCAATTACCAATTGTGATACTGTGACCAAAAGAATTTCTTTGTACCTCTGTAACCTTGCCTATCCTATCCTGTATGCATCGAGCTATAAAAAGCGGGCACATGCATCATTCGAGGCCCTCTTGTATGTTGTAGAACGGAGGGACCAAGTTCGAACTTCCATTAAAGATCCTTGCCGCTTGGCTTTGACTCTGGACTCTGGTGGTCTTCTTCGGGAACAAACGGTCTGGGCATAACATTTGGGGGCTCGTCCGGGATTCCCCAAGCCCACCAGATCCCTGGTCAACAGATCTACTAGAATCGATCTGCTAATAGGTGAGCCAGCTCGTCTCTGTTTGTCTGTCTGTGTCCGTTCTGAATCTGCGGCTCTCTGAGTCTGCGGCTTGCCTCTGTTTGTCTGTCTGTGTCCATTCTGAATCCGCGGCTCTCTAAGTCCGCTCTGAATCTGTGACTCGTGAGGTCTGAAGCTGAAAGCTGGCATAAGTCCTGGCGGACGCGCTATAGGACAGCCAGCGGAGACCGGTGGGAGACGTCCCCCGGCTCTCATCTGATTCTTGTCTGAACTTGTTCTGACCCAGATTTCTGGAGCGCGCCTGCGACTAACATGAACTTGTTGTTGATATTCCAGCAACTCACTTTTCCCTTGCAGGACCTGTTCCAGCCAGCAACTCACTTTTCCCTTGCAGGACCCGTTCCAGACGCCACTCTGGGCACTACTGTTCAAGATGGGTAATACCCAGAGCACTCCCTTATCTCTTCTTACAAGTAATTTCAAGGATGTTAGGGCAAGGGGCCATGATCTTGGTATGGACATCAGGAAGGGAAAGCTAATTAATTACTCTGTGCTGCTCCGAGTGGCCCGCCCTTAACGTAGGGTGGCCACCTGAAGGGACATTCTGTCTTCCTGTCATCACTAGAGTAAAGTCCAAGGTTTTCCAACCTGGGCGTGCTAGTCACCCGGATCATATCCCATATATCCTCGTATGGCAGGATCTAGCAGGAAACCCGACCCCTTGGCTGTCCCCTTTCCAATTAGCCCCTGAAGAACCCTGTAAGGCACTGGTTGCTCTGCCGCTAAAATCCAAGCAACCGACTGCCCCCCTCCATCCTGTTCTACCTGATAGCGAGGACCTTCTGTCCACAGAACCCCCTCCGTACCCCTCCGGTCCCCAGGTCCCAGCCCCTCGGGTGGAGCCTCAGGAGGGAGCAGGCGAACGGGAAGCGGCCGGCGCGCCGGGACCTGCTGAAAGTGAAAGTAACTCTGAAGGGCCGGCGGGGCGGACGCGAGGATGTACTTTGCGGGTTACCCCTCCCAAGCCACCTGACTCCACACTGGCTTTACTCCTTCAGGAAATAGAGCCCCCAGATGACACGGGAACTCCCAGGCTCCAGTACTGGCCATTCTCCACCAGTGATCTATATAATTGGAAGACTCAGAGTGCTCGGTTTTCAGACAACCCCAAAGATTTAATGGCCTTACTGGATAGTGTCATGTTCACCCACCAGCCCACTTGGGGTGATTGTCAGCAGCTCCTCTGGATCTTGTTCACAACGGAGGAGCGAGAGAGAATACAGGTAGAAGCTAGAGGCCGGGTGTGGTGGCTCAAGCCTGTAATCCCAGCACTTTGAGAGGCCAAGACAGGCGGATCACAAGGTCAGGAGATCGAGACCATCCTGGCTAACACGGTGAAACCCCGTCTCTACTAAAAAACACAAAAACTAGCTGGGCGAGGTGGCGGGTGCCTGTAGTCCCAGCTACTCGGGAGGCTGAGGCAGGAGAATGGCGTAAACCTGGGAGGCGGAGCTTGCAGTGAGCTGAGATCCGGCCACTGCACTCCAGTCCGGGCGACAGAGCGAGACTCCGCCTAAAAAAAAAAAAAAAAAAAAGCTAGAAAGCTGGTCCCGGGGGACGACGGTCAACCAACTGCCAACTCCAACCTCATAAATGCGACTTTTCCTCTGTCCAGACTGGCGTGGGATTACAACACGGCAGAAGGTAGGGGACGGCTACACCTTTATCGCCAGACTCTAATGGCAGGTCTCCGGGCGGCTGCTCGCAAGCCCACAGATTTGGCTAAAGTATACTCTGTTCTGCAGGGAAAGACAGAAAGCCTGGCTAGCTACTTAGAAAGATTAATGGAGGCCTTTAGGCAGTATACCCCTATAGACCCAGAGGCCCCAGGAAGCCAAGCAGCTGTTGTGATGTCTTTTGTAAATCAGGAAACCCCAGACATTAGAAAGAAACTCCAGAAATTAGAAGACTTAGAGGGAAAACAGCTTCAGGACCTTCTTCAAATAGCCCAGCGGGTTTACAATAATAGAGATACTCCAGAGGAAAAAATGACCAAGGTCCTGGCAGCGGTTGTACAAAAAGAGCACCTACAGCCAGATAACACCCAACCTAAGCGGCCCCCCAGATATAACAACCTGAGCAAAGACCAATGTGCCTACTGTAAAAAGACTGGCCACTGGGCAAGAGACTGCCCCAAAAAGAAACAACAAGGACGGGGACCCCCTAGGCCTACACCCGTACTAGTCGCTCAAAGCGAAGACTAGGGAAGACGGGGTTCGGTCCCTCTCCCCGAACCTAGGGTAACTTTGCAAGTGGAGGGGTCCCCAGTTCAGTTCTTGGTCGATACGGGAGCACAGCACTCAGTCCTAGTTGAAACTGATGGAAAATTATCCTCCAAGTCCTCGTGGGTACAAGGGGCCACAGGAATTAAGAAGTACCCCTGGACGACACAAAGAACAGTAAATCTCGGAGCCAAAAATGTAACCCACTCTTTCCTGGTTATCCCTGAAAGCCCCTGTCCCCTACTAGGGAGAGAGCTGCTAACTAAAATGGGAGCACAGATCCATTTCCTCCCTGAGGGGCCCATCGTGATCGATTCCCAAAATCAGCCTGTGCCCGTCCTGACTATAACCTTAGAAGATGAGTACCGGCTCCACCAGGAGCAATCAGCCCCTGACCAGGACATAGCAACCTGGCTTCAACAATATCCAGGAGCCTGGGCAGAAACGGGAGGCTTAGGACTAGCAAAACACTGTCCTGCCTTGTTTGTCAAACTCAAGCCTGGGACAGATCCCGTTCGGGTGCGTCAATACCCGATGCCCCTAGAGGCCAAAGAAGGAATTATGCCCCACATCCGTCGGCTCCTCGACCAAGGGGTCCTTCGGCCCTGTCACTCACCCTGGAATACTCCCTTGTTGCCGGTACGGAAGCCTAATAGCGGGGAGTATAGACCTGTGCAAGACTTAAGAGAAGTCAATAAGAGGGTTAGGGACATACATCCAACCGTGCCTAACCCGTATACCCTCCTGAGTACTCTAAACCCTAAACACCAATGGTACACTGTTTTAGATTTGAAAGATGCCTTCTTCAGTTTGCCTTTAGCCCCTCAGAGCCAAAAGCTTTTCGCCTTCGAGTGGACTGACCCTGAAAGGGGCATAAGCGGCCAACTGACATGGACCAGACTGCCGCAGGGATTCAAAAACTCTCCTACCCTGTTCGATGAGGCCCTCCATGAAGACCTGGGTGAGTACCGACACAAACACCCTGAAATAACCTTACTACAGTATGTTGATGACCTCCTGATTGCTGCCGAGACCCTAGAAGCTTGCCTCCAAGGGACCAAGAGTCTCTTACAAGCTCTAGGGAGTTTAGGCTACCGGGCCTCAGCAAAGAAAGCTCAAATCTGTAAACCAGAAGTAACATATCTGGGGTACCTGCTAAAAGGAGGGCAGCGCTGGTTAACAGACGCCCGGAAGCAGACTGTTTTGCAGATCCCCAGGCCACAATCCACCCGACAAGTGAGGGAATTCCTGGGGTCGGCGGGATTTTGTAGACTATGGATACCTGGGTTTGCAGAGGTGGCTAAGCCCTTATATCAGGCAACGCGGGGACAGCAGCCATTTAATTGGACAGAAGAAGCCGAGTCGGCTTTCCAACAGATTAAAACCGCCCTACTCTCTGTGCCTGCACTGGGACTGCCTGACGTCACTAAGCCCTTCCACTTATACGTGGACGAGAGTAAGGGCGTCGCCAAGGCGGTGCTGACTCAGAACTTAGGCCCCTGGCGGAGGCCAGTCGCCTACCTGTCAAAGAAATTAGACCCAGTGGCTGCCGGGTGGCCCCCTTGCCTCCGAGTGATCGCAGCCACGGCCCTGATGGTACAAGATGCTGATAAACTTGTCTTGGGACAAGAATTACGGGTCGTTACCCCACATGCCATTGAAGGTGTACTCAAACAGCCACCTAACCGATGGATAAGCAACGCCCGGCTCACCCACTACCAAGGACTACTATTAAATCCCCTCAGAATAACTTTCCTGCCCCCAACAACCTTAAACCCTGCCTCGCTGCTGCCCAACCTGGACCTGGACGCGCCGCTCCATAATTGCACCGAGATATTAGCCCAGGTGCACGGAGTTCGAGAGGACCTGCAGGACCGCCCACTTCCTGACGCCGACCTCGTTTGGTTCACCGATGGGAGTAGCTTTATACACCAAGGCCAGAGGTGTATGCTGGAGCAGCGGTGACTTCAGAGACTGAGGTAATCTGGGCGGAACCCCTGCCCCCGGGGACATCGGCCCAGAGGGCCGAACTGATAGCGCTCACCCAAGCTCTTACCTTAGGGGCAGAGAGGAAACTGACAGTATACACAGACAGCCGATACGCTTTCCCTACGGCGCACATACATGGAGCCATTTACAGGGAGCGAGGGTTGCTAACGGCTGAAGGAAAAGAAATAAAAAATAAGCAAGAGATCCTAGCCCTGCTAACAGCCCTATGGAAACCAAAAAAATTGGCTATTGTACATTGCCCAGGGCACCAGAAGCCAACCACTCCAATTGCTCAAGGCAACTTTCTGGCAGATCAAACTGCAAGGAGTGTAGCAAAGGCTCCCAGTCAACTCCTTGCACTCCAGCTCCCTGATCCGGGCCCCCGGGACCTGCCATATCACCCTGATTATTCAGAACAAGACCTCCAGTGGATTGACAAACTTCCCCTGAAACAGATCCAGAATGGGTGGTGGACTGATACTAATGACCAAATTATCCTACCAGAAAAATTAGGGCAGCAAGTGTTAGAACACATCCACCGAACCACCCATCTGGGTGCCCGGCGGATGATAGACCTGATCAGACGCTCCAAACTTAAGATCAGACGCATAGCGGAGACGGCCAGCAGCATCGTGACGAGTTGCAAAGTCTGCCAGCTTAGCAACGCCTATCCCCAATCCCAGGCTGCTGCAGGAACAAGGCTCAGGGGAACCAGGCCCGGTATCTACTGGGAAGTAGATTTCACTGAGGTAAAGCCAGGAAAATACGGGTATCGGTACTTACTTGTCTTTGTAGATACCTTTTCAGGGTGGACTGAAGCATTTCCAACCAAAAGAGAAACCGCTCAGGTTGTAGCAAAGAAAATTCTGGAAGACATCCTCCCCAGGTATGGCTTTCCCATCCAGATAGGGTCAGATAATGGGCCGGCCTTCGTTGCTAAGGTAAGTCAGGATTTGGCTTCCATTCTTGGGGCTAATTGGAAATTACATTGCGCTTACAGGCCCCAGAGTTCAGGACAGGTAGAAAGGATGAATCGGACCTTAAAGGAGACCTTAACTAAATTGACTATGGAGACTGGCGCTAATTGGGTGGTCCTTCTCCCTTACGCTCTGTTCCGAGCCCGTAATACCCCTTACAGACTGGGCCTTACCCCTTATGAAATCATGTATGGCAGACCTCCACCCCTGGTTCCCAGCCTAAAAGATGATCTGCTCAAATCTGAAACAGAAAATGTCTCTGAACTCTTGTTTTCCCTACAAGCCTTGCAGAAAATTCATCAGGAAATCTGGCCTAAGCTGCAGGAATTGTATGAGACCGGTCCTCCACCGACACCCCATCCGTACCAGTCGGGAGACTGGGTCCTGGTCAAGCGACACCAGCAAGAGACCTTAGAACCCAGGTGGAAGGGACCACTCCAAGTACTCCTAACCACTCCCACCGCCCTGAAGGTAGAAGGCATCGCGTCGTGGATCCACTACACCCACGTCAAACCGGTGGACCCAACCTCTGATCTTCTCGGACCCGTCATGGCAGCAATAGAAGCACCGACCACGTGGACTGTGGACAAAGCTAAGAACAACCCCTTAAAACTCACCCTGCGCCGACAGCATAGCTCACTGCAAACATGCAGCTAGGTAGTCTAACTCTAATGTTAGTCGCCCTAGTGGCCGCTGGGGCAAACGCAAAACCAGTTTCTAATCCCTTTGTCTGGAGATTCTGGCTTTATGAAAACCGAACCCACCCTGGGCAACCTCATAAGCCGGGAAAATTATTAGCCAGTGCTGATTGCCCCTCCTCAGGGTGCAGTGCCCCAATTTTGCTGAATTTTACTGGTTTTCAGATAGCCAAACCAGTGGCACCAATGATATGTTTTGAGTTTGATCAGACTGAGTACAATTGTAAACACTATTGGTGACACCAAAACGCAGGCTGCCCCTACAGTTACTGTAAAATGCACTCAGTCAGAGGGTGGAACGAGCAATCCGGGTGGAACTTCTACCAGCAGGGTAGAGGCGGTACCAATACTTGGATAGTTAAGGATCCTTGGAACTCCCGCTGGACCACGCCTCAACATGGGGCTATATACTATTCCTCTTCCTCCACGTGGCCTAGTAGTCACCTCTATCTGTGGCGTGGCCTAGTTCAAGTACGGCCCCTGGTCCATGGGGATATCCAGCGACAGGAAGACAGACTAACACAAGAATTATGCCCTTTCTCCTGGTTAGAATTATTACAAGAAGGATGAGAACTTGCCAACCTTACAGGGCTTCACAGCTTGTCTGGCTGCTTTCTGTGTGCCACCCTAGGGCATCCACCACTAACCGCTGTCCCTCTGCCCTGGGAATCCTCCACCCAAACTAGGGACTTTCAGAATCTCACGGACGCCCCCATTCTTAATGTGCCACTGTACCTGAACCCCAGTCAGGAAAAGTTTCCCTACTGTTTTTCAAGCACTAACTCCAGTCTCTGTAGCATCACTGTAACGCCCCCTAGAACCACCCTACGAGCCCCGCCGGGCATATTCTTTTGGTGTAATGGAACATTATCTAAGAATCTACCTGGTCCCTCTGTTACCAACCTACTGTGTCTTCCTGTCACATTAGTTCCCCGGTTGACTCTACTAACTGCTGGCGAGTTCCTGGGGTACACTGGTAACTGGACTAGTACTGCTATTCACCCAGCCCCTAGACCGAGACCTGCACGAGCCATATTTCTCCCCCTCACTGCGGGGATCTCCCTCACATCATCCCTCATTGCGGCCGGACTGGCAGGGGGAGCCCTAGGCCACACCCTCATAGAAAGCAACAAATTGTACCAACAATTTGCTATGGCTATGGAGGAGTCGGCTGAGTCCCTTGCCTCCCTTCAGCGACAGCTCACATCCCTAGCTCAGGTGACCTTGCAGAACCAGAGGGCCCTAGACCTACTCACTGCTGAAAAAGGTGGTACATGTATGTTCCTGAAAGAAGACTGTTGCTTCTACGTAAATGAATCAGGGCTTGTGGAGAACCGGGTCCAACAGTTGCGTAAGTTAAGCATAGTAATGAGAAAACAGCAGTTTGCCTCAGCTGCAAATCAATGGTGGAATTCCTATATGTTTTCCCTGTTAGCCCCCTTCCTTGGACCCCTGCTGAGTCTACTATTTCTGCTTACTGTAGGACCTTGTGTTATTAACAGAATTTTGCGGTTTGTCAGGGAAAGGTTTGACACCATACAGCTCATGGTCCTCAGAGCCCAATACCAACCTGTAAATGCTGAAACAGAATCAGACTTATAAGACCCAAGATTGGCTCCAGAGGTACCTGAGAAAGGGGGGAATGAAAGAGATCAAATAAAAAGACTAAAAGGCAGACATGAAGTCCACAGGCAAACAGCCCGGGCGGCGCCCTGACAGCTCGGGGGGCGCCCTGAGCCTAGTTAAAGATCGACCCCGGACCTAACCGATTAGGTTATCTATAGACTCCAGACGCTGAAAGGACAAACGTTGTGAAAGTCTCTGTCCTGCTCTGTTCTGTTCTAATTACCGGTGTCTACCATATATCTTAGTTCTGGGCCCAGTACAAACATATTCCTCTATTTGTCCCAAACTTCCTGAGCCCAGTACAAACACATGCCCCCATACATCCTAGAAACACCACCTAGAGAGCCCCTGATAAGGTCACAACCGTTTGTAGTTTTACTAAATGCGCGGGAACAAATGGAAACTGTTAATTGTATAACTTAGAATATTAACCAATTACCAATTGTGATACTGTGACCAAAAGAATTTCTTTGTACCTCTGTAACCTTGCCTATCCTATCCTGCATGCATCGAGCTATAAAAAGCGGGCGCATGCATCATTCGAGGCCCTCTTGTATGTTGTAGAATGGAGGGACCAAGTTCGAACTTCCATTAAAGATCCTTGCTGCTTGGCTTTGACTCTGGACTCGGGTGGTCTTCTTCGGGGAACAAACGGTCTGGGCATAACAGCATGAGCTACTGCGCCCAGACCCCAAGATAGCGTTTCAAAGCAGGAAATGAGAGAAAGATATTGAGAGAGGAAAACCAGGTGGTAAGAAAACTCTAAAGGTGGCAGGATGGGGTCGCTCATGCCTGTGATCCCAGCAGGAGTTAGAGACCAGCCTGGCTAATTGGTGAAACCCTGTCTACTAAAAATACAAAAATTAGCCAGGCGTTGTGGTGCACACCTGTAATCCCAGTTATTTGGGAGGCTGAGGCGGGAGAATCACTTGAACCCGGGAAGTGGAGGTTGTAGCAAGCAGAGATTGCACCACTGCACTCCAGCCTGGGGAACAGAGTGAGACTCTGTCTCCACCCACGAAAACAAAACAAAACAAAATAAAAAAGCAGTTCCTGCAACAGTTAAAGCTGTTAAAGACAGGCAGTCTGCCATGCAATTCTTTGTGATGTTTCTTTTTTATTTTTGGAGTCGGGGTCTTGTCCTGTCACCTAGACTGGGGTGCAGTGCTGTGGTCATAGCTCACTGTGGCTTCAGAATCAAGCTCAACCCATCCTCTTACCTTGCCTCCCAAAGTGCTGGGATTATAAGCATGAGCCACTGCACCTGGCCTGTGTGATGCAATTCTGATGTCAACTCCCTGATGTCACATCAAAGGCCACAGGTTAAGGCCATAAGCCCCCACTAGGCTGCCCTCACTTTAGAGGAAGCTGCAAGCTTGGGTGTCCTCAGACCACATGTACTTCTCACCAACTGGCTACAAATTTGGAGATTCCCACAGTGAAGGGGTGGCCTACCCCTCCATACCTGTGGGCATTTCTCATTAGGTGGAACGAGAGACTTGAGAAAATAAATGAGACACAGAGACAAAGTATAGAGAAAGAAAAAGTGGGCCCAGGGGGCCGGCGCTCAGCATACAGAGGACCCACGCTGGCACTGGTCTCTGAGTTCCCTTAGTATTTATTGATAATTATCTTTACCATCTTAAAGATAAGGGAGTGGCAGGATACCAGCATCATTGTATGGAGAAAATGAGCAGTAAGACATATGAATAAAGATCTCCGTGACATGCATAAGTTTAAAGGAAAATGCTGTGCCTTGATATGCATATGCAAACATCTCCATAAACCTTTTAGCAGCATTGCTCCAGCAAGTTACACCTTTTGCCCTAAGGCGGTTTTCTCCTATCTCAGTAAACAGAGCATACATTGGGTTTTACACCGAGATGTTCCATTGCCCAGGGACAGGCAGGAGACAGATGCTTTTCTCTATCTCAACTGCCAACAACCGCCAAAAGGCCTTCTTTCCTCTTGTACTGGTCCTCCTCAGCACAGACCCTTCACGGGTGTCAGGCTGGGGGACGATCAGGTCTTTCCCTTCCCACGAGGCCATATTTCAGACTATCACATGGGGAGAAACCTTGGACAATACCTAGCTTTCCTAGGCAGAGGTCCCTGCGACCTTCGGCAGTGTACGTGTCCCTGGGTACTTGAGATTAATAGAATGGTGATAACTTTTAACCAGCAAGCTGCCTTCAGGCACTTATTTAATAAAGACATACCCTGCACAGCCCAAAATCCATCAAACCTTGAGTCACCACAGCACATGTCTCTTGCAAGGACAAGGTTGGGGGTAGGGTCACAGATTAACAGCATCTCAAATACAGAACAAAATGGAGTCTCTTAAGTCTACTTCTTTCTATATAACACTCTAGTAACAGTGTGATCTTTCTTTCTTTTCCCCACACCACAGTGGCCTGAGATTTGATAATTATAACAACTCGTAGAACTCAGAAAAGCATGATACTTTCTGTTTTTCTTCTTTTTTTCGAGATGGAGTCTCACTCTGTCGCCCAGGCTGGAGTGCAGTGGTATGATCTTGGCTCACTGCAACCTCCGCCTCCCAGATTCAAGCGATTCTCTTGCCTCAGCCTCCCGAGTAGCTGGGATTACAGGTGTGTGCCATCACACCCGGCTAATTTTTGTATTTTTAGTAGAGACAGGGTTTCACCATGTTGGTCAGGTTGGTCTCGAACTCCTGACCTCAGGTGATCCGCCCACCTCGTTCTCCCAAAGTGCTGGGATTACCGGCGTGAGTCACTGTTCTTGAAAGAACACATTCCTCAACACATCACAGCCTTGAGCACATCACATCCCCCCATATGCCTCCACTTCCTGGGCCCGACACAAACACATCACAGCCTTGAGCACATCACATCCCCCCATATGCCTGCCCGACACAAACACATTAAGAAAAACAACACCTGGAGAAGCTCCAATAAGGTTACAACAGTTTGTAAAAGTGCAGGAACCAATAAGAAGGCTGCTAAAAGCATAACTTAACATTAACATGTAAACCAATTGTAATGCTGTAGCCTAGAGAAATGCCTTGTTCCTCTGTAACCTGACAAGTCCTGTTTACCTCGAGCTATAAAAAGCAAGCGCACACATTGTTTGGGGCCCTCTTGTATGTTGTAGAACGGAGGGACCAAGTTCGAACTTGCATTAAAGATCCTTGCCGCTTGGCTTTGACTCTGGACTCTGGTGGTCTTCTTCGGGGAATAAACGGTCTGGGCATAACATTCTCAACCAAGCATGATACTTTCATTACAATTTCATATAAGAGAAACACTGACAAAAGTTAAGACCGGACAAAAGCAGAGACACATAGTGGAAACTCCGAGAGGATCCCAAAGATGACATTTCTGCGTCCTCAGGACGCATCAACCTCTCAGCACATTGATGCATATCATCGACCAGGGAAGTTCGCCTGGGCCTCCACGTCCAGGGGTTTGATTACAATGGCCTAGTTGACTCAATCACTGGCCAGGCAGTGGAGTCATCCTCCAGCCCCCTAGTTCCTTTCGGGACGTCGGCCTGATACCATATGGCTCAAAGTCCCCACCTTCAAATCACGATTGGTCATTCTGGTGTGGTTGACCAGAGTCAACCACACGTCCTCTGGTTGGCATGAACTCAGGTGTGACCCCGGGGGGTCACCATGAGTAACAGACATATCTATCAGCCAGGAAATTCCAAGGACTTAGAGGCTGTCTCCAGGAATCAGAGACAGAGGCCAGAAACCACTGGGAAAAGAAGAGCAGGGAAGTGTCCGAACAGTAAAGAGACATATAAATTCCTTTTTATGTGTCCACATAGATAATGTGTGTAAAATAGACATTTAATGTATTAATGTATTAAATATAGAGATTGCTTTATAAATATAAATATGATATATTTACATATAACTTATATATATAAATATTGTAAATATAGGCAGAAATATATAAATGTCCCTCTTTATTTGTTTATTTTTGAGTTGGAGTCTTGCTCTGATGACCAGGCTGCTCTGATGCCAGTGGCTCGATCTCGGCTCACTGCAACCTCCACCTCCCAGGTTCAAGCGATTCTCCTGCCTCAGCCTCCCGAGTAGGTTGAAATACAGGCACCCACCACCACGACCCGCGAATTGTTGTATTTTTAGCAGAGATGGGGTTTTACTATTATGGCCAGGCTGGTCTCGAACTGCTGACCTCATATGATCCACCTGCCTCGGCCTCCCAAAGTGCTGGGATTGCAAGCGTGAGCCACTGCGCCTGGTCAAATTTCGCTCTATATTTATATTTATAAAGGAAACACATGTGCTTGTGGTGGTGGTGGGGAGGGGGTCTTGGGCCACTATAACAAAATATCATAACTAGGCGGCTTAAATAGCAGAAATTCATTTTCTCACAGTTCTGGAGGCTGGAAGTCCAAGACCCAGGCACCATCAGAATTGGTGTCTGTGGAGGCCTCTCTTCCTGGATTGCAGGTGGCTGGGCAAACAGCAATGTCTGTCTCCGGCTCTGGGAGGTTGAGAGACATCCCCAGTCTGGAGAAAAGCAGTGCAATCCTTCTCGACTGTGGACCCAATGTCAGAACAGCGAGGGAGTCTTTAGAACACTGCTAGAATATGTTGTTGAGAGAAATGAAAGAAATGAGCAAATCCCCTTTTAATGGGAGTAAACTAAGTGGGAGGTTCAAATGATGAGAACATGGCAGCATTTCTAGAATGACTGAGAAAGTGTCTCCAGGACTTGGGTCAGGTGCGGTGGCTCATGCCTGTAATCCCAGCACTTTGGGAGGCCGAGATGGGGGGATCACAAGGTCAGGAGATTGAGATCATCCTGGCTAACACAGTGAAACCTCGTCTCTACTAAAAAATACAAAAAATTAGCCGGGCATGGTGGCAGGTGTCTGTAGTCCCAGCTACTCGGAAGGCTGAGGCAAGAGAATGGCATGAACCCAGGAGGCGGAGCTTCCAGTGAGCCAAGATCACGCCACTGCACTCCAGCCTGGGCGACACAGGGAGACTCTGTCTCAAAAAAAAAAAAAAATCTCTCCAGGACTTGATGTCCTGGGACCCCAAGGCAAAAGGTGTCAGGTGGTCCTCAGCACCAACTTCATATCTCAGAGTGTCCCCAGATAGCTCCAGAAAGCTCCACAAACGGCCATAGGCTCTGATATTAACCCCTCCCAGTAGTAGAGGCAGACATCCAGGTTTCTTTTTTTTTTTTTTTTTGATATTAAGTTTGCTGTCACCCAGGCTAGAGTTCAGTGGCTCAATCTCGGCTCACTGCAACCTCTGCCTTCCGGGTTCAAGCAATTCTTCTGCCTCAGCCTCCCTAGAAGCTGGGATTACAGGTGTCTACCACCACAACTGGCTAATTTTTGTATTTTTAGTAGAGACATGATTTTGCCATGTTGGCCAGGCTTATCTTGAATTCCTGAACTCAGGTGATCCGCCCACCTTGGCCTCCCAAAGTGCTGGGATTACAGGCATAGCCACCACACCCGGCTGAATTCTAGAGTTTCAATAACAGAGATGTGGTTCAAGGAAAAAAAAGGAAAACATGGTTTGTAGATGATAGGAACTTCATGAAAAGAGGCCAATGGGCCGGGCGCGGTGGCTCAAGCCTGTAATCCCAGCACTTTGGGAGGCCGAGACGGGCGGATCACGAGGTCAGGAGATCGAGACCATCCTGGCTAATACGGTGAAACCCTGTCTCTACTTAAAAATACAAAAAACTAGCCGGGCGACGAGGCGGGCGCCTGTAGTCCCAGCTACTCGGGAGGCTGAGGGAGGAGAATGGCGTAAACCCAGGAGGCGGAGCTTGCAGTGAGCTGAGATCCGGCCACTGCACTCCAGCCTGGGTGGCAGAGCAAGACTCCGTCTCAAAAAAAAAAAAAAAAAAAAAGAAAAGAGGCCAATGAAGGGCAGGACGTGTAGCTGTCTACCTACTCCTGGGAAACCAGCCAGGAGCCTCCCGCAGGGACTTCAGCACAGGTGGCCAGGAAAATCTGCATTAACCCGAGCCCTGGGCCTAAGAGAGGACAAGGCCTTGACTGTTTCTACAGACTCACAAGACGCAATCTCTGTGGTCCATGCCCATGGTGCGATCTGGAAAACAGGGGACCTTCTAACTGCCAACAACAAGGAAATCAAATGTGCAACAAACAGAAATACTGACATTGATGTGGGCCATGGAGAGGCCTAAACATATGACTGCAGTCAATCCATTTCCAAGGTCATCAAAGGGGTGACTCTGAAATAATAAATTTCAGACACCATGGTCCAAATAGCTGCATGGGATGGCGAAGTCCTCCACATGCCTCTGCTTCCTTCAGTACCTCTTTATGAAATAAGCGAGGTACTTCCTGGGAAATGTCCTCTTTTCTTCTCTTTTAATTTTTTTTTTTTTTTTTTTTTTGAGACAGAGTCTTGCTCTGTCAACCAGACCAGAGTGCAGTGGCGCAATCTCGGCTCACTACAACCTCTCCCTCCCGAGTTTTAGCAATTCTCCTGCATCAGACTTCTGAGTAGCTGAGATTACACGTGCATGCCACCATGCCTGGCTAATATTTGTATTTTCAGTAGAGACAGGGTTTCACCATCTAGGCCAGGCTGGTCTTGAACTCATGACCTTGTGATCCATCCACCTTGGCCTCCAAAATGCTGGGATTACAGGTGTGAGCCACTGTGCCTGGACTTTTTTTTATGTTTTTGGGATGAAATTTTGCTCTTGTTGCCCAGGCTGGAGTGCAATGACACAATCTCGGCTCACTGCCACCTCCTCCTCCCAGGTTCAAGCGATTATCCTGCCTCAGCCTCCTGAGTAGCTGGGATTACAGGCACCCACCACCAAACCCAGCTAACTTTTTGTATTTCTAGTAGAAATGGGATGTCATCATGTTGGTCAGGATGGTCTTGAACCCCTGACCTCTAATGATCCACCCAAATTGGTCTCCCAAAATGCTGGGATTACAGGTGTGAGCCACTTTGCCCAGCCCCTCCCATACCTCTTTTGGCCAAGGCAGTACAATTCAGAAGAATCTTGCCAGGGAAGACTGGCAAATGGACGTCAACGTGATGCCTATGGCTCCTGGTGGATTTAGATACCTCCTGGTGCTCACTGATACCTTTACCAGTTACACGGGGGCTTTTCCATGCCAGACTGAAAACGCAGGAGATCACTGATCAACCTTCAACTATTCACTAGCAGAACACGGAGGGGACTGTGAGGTCACCAATACCTCCTATTGCACTTGGATAAACACCTCACAGGAAATAGAGATGAACAGAAAGGAAACAGTCAAACAAGCAGAATGGCTGCATTCCTTTAACCAGAAGGATCCATTAGTGTGTTTTCACAGTGTTATAAAAAAACTACCGGAAACTAGGTAACTTGTGAAGAAAAGAGGTTTCATTGACTTACTGTTCTGCAGGCAGTACAGGAAGCATGACTGGGGAGGCCTCAGGAAACTGACAATCATGGCAGAAGGCAAAGGGGAAGCAGGCACGTCTGGCTATGGTGGAGCGGGAGAGACAGAGAGCGTGAAGGGGGAGGAGCTGTATGTTTTTCAACAGCCAGATCCCACTAGGGCTCATTCACTATCAGGAGAACAGCAAGGGGGAGTCGGCACCCATGAGCCAATCACCTCCCACCAGATGCCTCCCTCAACACTGGGAATTACAATTTGACATGAGATTTGGGTGGGGACACAGAGCCAAACTATATCAAGGGTAGTTCAACCACTGAGATTTATTTGTTTATTTATTTAGAGATGGAGTCTCGCTTTGTTTCCCAGGCTGGAGTGCAGTGGCACAATCTCGGCTCACTGCAACCTCCGCCTCCCGGGTTCAAGCAATTCTCCTGCCTCAGCCTCCCAATTAGCTGGTACTACAGCACACGCCACCATGCCTGGCTAATTTTTGTATTTTTAGTAGAGATGGGACTTCACCATGTTGGCTAGGCTGGTCTCCAACTCCTGAGCTCAGGTGATCTGCCTGCCCCGGCCTCCCTTTTGCTAAGATTACAGGTGTGAGCCATGGTGCCCAACCAAACACTGAGATTTAGAAAGCAGTCGAGTCCAGGCCGGGCGTGGTGGCTCAGGCCTGTAATCCCAGCACTTTGGGAGGCCGAGGCGGGCGGATCACGAGGTCAGGAAATCGAGACCATCCTGGCTAACACAGCGAAACCCCGTCTCTACTAAAAATACAAAAAGTTAGCTGGGTGTGGTTGCAGGCGCCTGTAGTCCCAGCTACTCGGTAGAGGCTGAGGCAGGAGAATGGCGTAAAACCCGGGAGGCGGAGCTTGCAGTGAGCCAAGATGGCGCCACTGCACTCCAGCCTGGGCGACAGAGCGAGACTCCATCTCAAAAAAAAAAAAAAAGAAAAAAGAAAAAGCAGTCGAGTCCACTATACCGCACCTCACCTGGTTTCTTCCTTTGTCAGGGCCCCTCGCGGTCACTGTTCTCCTGTACTTTTCAATCCTATGCATTTAAATTGACGGTAAGTTGTCTGTCCTCCAGGCTCCAACCCTTTCACCTTCAACTTGTGTTACGACAACAATACGAGCCCTTCAAGCAACTCTGGGTGACCCCAAAACTCATTTGAACTCAGCAGTCCATGAGTTTCAGTTCCTCTAACTTTAGGGGACTCAGTGCCCCTGGTCAGCATGAAGTAGATACAGAAGCATGACCTCCATCCCTAATCCCTCAAGAATGAGGGGTGGAAGGTGTCAGCAGGCGGGTGGGGGTGCGGTTTGTAAATCTATAACTGCATCAGACTAAATCTAGTTCAACTTTTTTTTTTTTTTGACGGAGTTTTGCTCTTGTCACCCAGGCTGCAGTGCAATGGCGCGATCTCAGCTCACTGGAACCTCTGCCTCCTGGGTTCAAGTAATTCTCCCGCTTCAGCATACCACTACCCCTGGATGTTTTTTGTATTTTTAGTAGAGATGGGGTTTCACCATATAGGCCAGGCTGGGCTGGAACTCCTGACCTCTTGATCTGCCCGCCTCAGCCTCCCAAAATGCTGGGATTACAGGCGTGAGTCACCATGCCCCACCCTCATTTCAACTTTTATGTAACGTAGTTGGCAGTTGTTTTTCAATTGCCATGGATCCACAGGTTGAAGGTCATATACTCTGAGCATGCCCAGATTAACCAAGCATGCAACCACAAAGTGGAACCTAAGTGCTCAGACTGAGGAATTGGGACCCATTTAAGAACTGGACACCCTGTGGCAGAAGCCAGGAACCAATCAGATTGAGTTGTGGTGTCACGCCCATGGCAGGATCCAGTCAGATCACAGCTCCCAGCATGACTTCATTGCAAGATCCAATCAAATCACACCTCCTTACCCTGTGTGTATAAAACCTGACACAGCCCCCAGCTGGGAAAGGGAGATTTGAGCATTTCCTCCTGTGTCCTTGCTAGTTGACTTACAAAAAAGCTTTATTTCTCAAAAGCTGGAGCCATGGTATTGGCCTCTGTACACATTGGGCAGTGAGTGCATTGACTGCTCAGTAACATATGTGTGAACTATGTGTGATCTTGAATTTCCAAAACATTTGATTTGGTTTCAGTAAAAAATACTTTTCTAGCACATTAAAGCAATAGAAGTTCCATTTCTCTTTTTTCTAAGAATTTGGGTAAATTCAATTTATATAAATACATACACACCTCTACAAGCCAATCAGAACAGTGAACCTTTAAAAACTCTATATCGTGGCTCATGTCTGTAATCTCAGCACTTTGGGAGGCTGAGGTGAGAGGATTGCTTGAGCCCAGGAGTTCGAGACCATCCTGGGCAACATGGCAAAACCCCATCTCTATAAAGAATACAAAAATTAGTTGGGTATGGTGGTGCACACCTGGAGTCCCAGATAATTGGGAGGCTGAGGTGGGAGGAACACCTGAGCCTAGGTAGGTTGAGGCTGCAGTGGTCTGTGATCGCACACACTGCACTTCAGCCTGGGTGACAGAGTGAGACCCTGTCTCGAAAACAAACTAACTCTGTATCTACTTTAATATTATTTAGAGGCGGAAAAACATTAGACACTCACACAATCAGAGGTAAAGACCTTTTGAAATTACAGACACATAGACATACAAAGAAATAGAACTTAGAGTTTCAATTCTAAAATTTCACACATGGGTCAAGAGTAAACACAAAAATGCAAAAACTCACCCTTCCAGATATCAAAGAGCTCTTCTCCTCCCAGTGGGAATGAAATTCTTAATTGATTTCAGCTCAAAGTAAACAGACAAATAGAATAACAAATCAGACTCTGTGGTCTCTCATCCAATAGAGACTAAGTCCTGCAAACATTTATCTCATTATAGAGATCACCATGTGTTCAGACCATAAAACCAAATTCCTAGCCCAGCGAGGTGGTTCACACCTGTAATTCTAGCACTTTGGGAGGCTAAGGCGGGTCTATCACCTGAGGTCAGGAGTTCAAGACCAGTCTGGCCAATATGGAAAAACACTGTCTTTACTAAAAATACAAAAATTAGCTGGGCATGGTGGCATGCACCTATAGTCCCAGCTACTCAGGAGGTTGAGGTAGGAGAATCACTTGAACCTGGGAGGCAGAGGTTGCAGTGAGCCGAGATTGTACCCCTGCACTCCAGCCTGGGTGGCAGAGCGAGACTTTGCCTTGAAACAAGAAAAACAAATTACCAAGCAGTGATGCTAGCACTGTAAACAAATCCAAACCAAAGTAAAACACAGAATTGGTAAATGGGGAAATTACTGAAAAATGAGAAGCAAGCAAATTTCTATTGGCACTTTGGACTCATTCCTGGGAGCCAAGAAAAGATTCACCTGGGCTTCAACCGTTCATGAGGCACTCCAATCCTGAGGTTTTCTTGGCTCAGTCATGTGATTCCATCGGGGACTTCTCCGAAGACCTGGTAAACCTTAAAACATGAAAGTAAAATCATGACTCTCATACAGATATATAGAAATGAACACATGCTGAAGATTTTATTTAATTCAAGAGGAAACCGGCAGATATTACAACTGGTTCAAAAGAGAATCTGAGGACTGGACATGGTGGCTCATGCCTGTAATTCCAGCACTTTGAGAGGCTGAGATGGGTGGATCACTTGAGGTCAGGAGTTTGAGACCAGCCTAGCCAACATGGTGAAACCCCCGTCTATACCAAAAATTCAAAAATTAGTCGGGCGTGGTGGTGTGCACCTGAAATCCCAGTTACTTGGGAAGCTGAGGCAGGAGAATTGCTTGAACCAGTGAGCCAAGATCTCCCCACTGAACTCCAGCATGCACAACGGAGTGAGACCCTGTCTCAAAACTTAAAAAAAAAAAAAAAAAAAAAAGAGAGAGAGAGATCTGAGAAACAGACATATTTGCAGATCAGGAATACTGAAATGATTATGTAAATGGAGAAATGCAGTCAAAACTGGATTTTCTCTAGTGGAGATTGTGGGAAGTCAACCAACTTCCACTAGACAGAACGTAACTTGCATCAATTACCTACAGTTTTCAAAGAGGTGTAAAGTACCTCAAAGATAATGAACAGTGTTGGAATCAAGTAACATGGTTTTCTAAATGTGCTTCGTTTCCATTAAAACGCAAACTTCTTCTGCTTGCCTCATCCTCTTCAGGAAGTAGAGTTCTGGGTAATTTTTTTTTCTTTCAATTCTGTACATATTCTCTGAGTTTTCTAGCTATCACAAATTCAAAGTGATTTGGAAAAGCTGGAATTCCTTTTTTCCTTGTTGTGGCTAGGATGGTATCCTGTCCCAGGCTAATCTATTATTTCATCCATGGGCTCTATTTACTAATGTTTTCGTTAAATGTGTCATTGTAATCATAAGCTAGCATGATGCACCCTCTTGTTCCACTTGTCGTGGTTGCACATGGACATTGATTTTAAGCCTTGAGCTCTCGGGTAAGGCAAGACTGGCCCGGGCATGGTCCACAAGACGCTACTTGAAGCAGAGCCTTTCTAGACGTTCCCTTAAAGATAGTAAAGACATCCCCATGAAGACGTTCCCTTAAACTAAGGAGAAATTTGAGTCTGGGGTACCGGGTTGCCAATCCTCTTAGCATAGAGCATTTCAACCGCTAGACCAGATAGAGACATTTAAGACGGTTCCTAAATTTGGGGAGCGCGTAGGCTTATGGGAAATAGAGTCACGGTATTTATCCTGGGACCCGCGGTGGGCCCCCGGAGGCGGACTTCCGATGCATTCCTGCGCGTGTGCACCCTGCTCTGTGTGCGTGTTCGCGCATGCGCGTCGCTGCCGCACTGCCCTCGCTTCCTGTGCCTCCCCAGGTCACCGCTCGCCCTAGTTCCCAGGCTTTGGCCTCCGGTGGGCGAGAATCGCGGAGTCTGCGAGGCTGGACGCGGAAGAGCCGGGCCGGCACCCAAGCGGGCGCAGGGCTGTGCAGGCCAGGGTTCGCGCTGGCCGGGCGGAGGCTCAAGCAGGGATCCCCGAGCACGACCCCCGGAGCCGAAGGCGCTGGGGCCCGAGGGGCCGGCCGGGCGGTGTCGGCGGCGGAGGCGAAGGGGCAGCGGGACCTGGGCCGGATCCGTGCACGTCCTCGACGGCCCGGCCCCGGCTCCGCAGGACGGTGAGCCCCAGGGAGACGGATCTGAGCTCCGGGAGGGACGCCCCGCCTGGATTTGTCCCGTAGGCCCGGCACGGGCCCCTCGGGAGCAGAACGGTCTTGGTGAGGTGGAGAGGAGGAGACCTCGCGAGCAGACGCGCGCCCGCGACAGCAGTCCCTCCCCGGCCTCTCGGGAGCGGTGGGGCAGAGGCTGCGGAGCCTCAGGAGGGTAGGTCGTGGGTTCGCGGGCCGGGGGCTAGAAGGGCCTGGGTGAAGTCACCGCGTGTCGGGGACCTTAGAGTGAGGGGCAGTGGAGGGTCTCGATCGCTTCCAGGAGAGATGTGTGTTTGGGTTTGAAGGCAGGGTCCGGCGAGGACGAGGCTTACGAGAACGGGGGGGGGGGGGGGGGGGTGTCACCAGCCTCAGCTGCGGACGTTGTCTCCACTCCCCGCTCACCCCAACAGCCCTTCCTGCTCTCCCTGCTCCAGATTGCGACCGTATCTCATTTAAGTGCTGATTCCCCCTTAAGTCTGCTCTTACAGAATCATGCATTGTAGCACAGGAACAGTCTGCAGGGATTATCTTGCTGCCTCATTTGCTAGGGGAAGAGACTGGGCCGTAGCAGGTGGGTGACTTGTCCGAGGTTTTGTGGGTGGAGTTGCTCATAGTAGAACTCAGGAGTTTTATCTCCCAGGCCAGTGTTCTGTCCCCTGTATCCTAGTTAAGTGAGACTAAGTTCTTCAATAAAAGATCCTTTTGAGCAGCCCACTGAAGTTTCTGCAAATAAAGACCTAAGCATGCCAAATGTATTCCTTTATTTAGGGCATTCTGTAGATTTTCTGATCTTTATTTAAAAGACTAATAGATGAGTATTACAGAATTCCTTTTTTGTTGTTTGTTTGTTTTTGAGACGAGTTTCGCTCTGTTGCCCAGGTTGGAGTGCAGCGGCGCGATCCCAGCTCACTGCAACTTCCGCTCCCAGGTTCAAGCGATTCTCCTGCCTCAGCTTCCCGAGTAGCTGGGATTACAGGCACCCGCCACCATGCCCGGCTAATGTATTTTTACTAGAGATGAGGTTTCACCATGTTGGGCCGGGCTGGTTACCAGAATTCCTTTTTAAATCTTACATTTAATGATGGCAGATTATTTCAGTAGGGTCCAGTATTCATTCACCATGACAATCTCATCCACTCAGTCACAAGGTAGCCATATGTGAGTTACAAATGTGCAGATGGGTGCTCCACCTGATCATTTTCCAGTCCCTTCTGAAGGCTTAAAGGGACAATCTCCCATAGGATGTCCTTCATGGACCTTTCTATATAGGTTTTAGGCGGGAGATGACTGCCTTGGCAGGCGAGACCTCTCATAACTTCATTTTTTTGGGTTTTCCTTCCCCAGACCTGCCTCCGCTTTCACAGTCCTCCAGATTTTTCCAAGAGCAGCAGAAAATGAATAAATCCCTGGTGAGTGTTTCTGTTCGTGTATTTATTCTCTACTCTGATTTACAATACTCCTTAGGAAGAGATTAAGAGTTCAAATTTTAAAATGAGAAAGTGGAAATAGATACAAGATTTGGTCAGACAAAACAGTGTAGCCATCAGCACCAAGCCTTTTTATCATATTCATATGCACAGATAGCGTGATCCTTAAAGAGTTCTTGAAGCCAGAGTACTAGCCTCTCATGTTCTCGGCATTTATCACAAAAAATGATAAATACCATCCATTCCTTGACTTACATTGACCGTAAGCAGAATCACTTTTGTTTTTGAATGAATTTTAAAGATTCCTTTGAGATCGTTATAAACAGCCGTCCTAAATAATAACCCTTAAACCATTGCAATTCTTGCTTTTTTTTGAGACCGAGTCTTGCGCTCTGTCACTAGGCTGGAGTGCAGTGGCGCTGTCAGCTCAATGCAACCTCCACCTCCCAGGTTCAAGTGATTCTCCTGCCTCAACCTCTCGAGTAGCTAGGATTACAGGCATCTGCCACCACACCCGGCCTTTTTTTTTTTTTTTTTTTTTTTTGAGACGGAGTCTCGCTCTGCCACCCAGGCTAGAGTGCAGTGGCCGGATCTCAGCTCACTGCAAGCTCCGCCTCCTGGGTTTACGCCATTCTCCTGCCTCAGCCTCCCGAGTAGCTGGGACTACAGGCACCCACCACCTCGCCCGGCTAGTTTTTTGTATTTTTTAGTAGAGACGGGGTTTCACCGTGTTAGCCAGGAAGGTCTCGATCTCCTGACCTCGTGATCCACCCGTCTCGGCCTCCCAAAGTGCTGGGATTACAGGCTTGAGCCACCGCGCCCGGCCTTTTTTTTTTTTTTTTTAAGTAGAGACCGGGTTTTGCCATGTTGGCCAGGCTGCTCTCGAACTCCTGAGCTCAGGTGATCCACCTGCTTTGGTCTCCCAAAGTGCTGGGCATGAGCCACTGTGCCCAGCCCGTAATATTTCTAGTAACTTAAACAGTGTTGTCTCAAAGGTAGATTCTTTTTTTTTTTTTCTTTTGAGATAGAGTCTCACTCTGTCGCCCAGGCGGGAGTGCAGTGGCATGATCTCGGCTCACTGCAAGTTCTGCCTCCCGGGTTCACGCCATTCTCCTGCCTCAGCCTCCCCAGTAGCTGGGACTACAGGCGCCCGCCACCACGCCCAGGTAATTTTTTATATTTTTAGTAGAGACAGGGTTTCACCATGTTAGCCAGGATGGTCTCGATCTCCTGACCTCGTGACCACCCGCCTCGGCCTCCCAAAGTGCTGGGATTACAGGTGTGATCCACCACACCCAGCCAAAGGTAGATTCTTTTTACTGCTCTATCCGTTGCAGAAATGGCCTTCTCACCCTTAAATTAGTCTCCCTAAATATTTCTTTCTTTTTTTTTTTTTTTTTAAAGGTGGAGTCTCACTCCGTTGCCTAGGCTGGAGTGCAGGGGTGCTATCAGCTCACTGCAACCTCTGCCTCCCAGGTTCAGGCAATTCTCCTGCCTTAACCTCCCAAGTAGCTGCGATTACAGGCACCTGCCACCATTCCCAGCTCATTTTTCCTTTTTTTTTAAACTAGAGACGGGGTTTCAGAAGCACTTGGGCCAGGCTGGTCTCGAACTCCTGACCTCAAGTGCCAAGCGATTTGCCCACCTTGGCCTCCCAAAGTGCTGGGATTACAGGTGTGGGTCACCATGCCCAGCCATCTCCCTAAATATTTATTTCTCTTAGTTTATCTGGGTTGCACAGCAGAAAGGACCATAATAAATCTCTGGCATAGATGCCCATTTTATCCCATAGCCTGTGGTCTTGGTCCTGTCCCTATCACTCCCCTGACCTTGTTAGAGTAAATGTTGCCAGGAGTCTAGCACACGCTCTTAGTGGACATTTATGTCTTTGCCTTGGTCCACTCTGCAGTTTGCTCTGTCAGTTTCACTGCCATTTCTCTTCTTGCCTGCTTCTTGAAATTGATGATTTCTTTGGTCTTCTTCATGTGTTAGTGTCCACTCTTGGCTCACGATTCTGTACCTATCTGATGTCACCCTCCTGTGCTTCTGACTACCAGCTCTGTGTGGGTTTTCCCACATAGAGCTGGCCAGCCACCTGCTCAGCATTTCTTTCTAGTGGTCCAAAGGACCCCTCAAGGTCATAGATGCAGCAGGTTCAGAATAAGTATTTGGAGCCCCCACCTATGCCTTCTCTTGTTCCTATTGGTTCATTGTTCCATCGTCCAGCCTGTAGCCCTATCGAGAAAGATGGGATTCTTTCTAAACTTGTCCATTTTCTGACCTCGTGATTGTTTGAGTTTGTTAATGTCACATCTAGATGGTTTTTTTTTTTTTTTTTTTTTTTGAGACGGAGTCTCGCTCTGTCACCCAGGCTGGAGTGCAGTGGCATGATCTTGGCTCACTGCAAACTCTACCTACTGGGTTCACGCCATTGTCCTGCCTCAGCCTTCCGAGTAGCTGGGACTACAGGCGCCGCTACCACGCTCGGCTAATGTTTTTTTGTATTTTTAGTAGAGACGGGGTTTCACCTTGTTAGCCAGGATGGTCTTGATCTCCTGACCTTGTGATCCACCCACCTCGGCCTCCCAAGTGCTGGGATTACAGTGTGGGTCACCATGCCCAGCCATCTCCCTAAATATTTATTTCTCTTAGTTTATCTGGGTTGCACAGCAGAAAGGACCATAATAAATCTCTGGCATAGATGCCCATTTTATCCCATAGCCTGTGGTCTTGGTCCTGTCCCTATCACTCCCCTGACCTTGTTAGAGTAAATGTTGCCAGGAGTCTAGCACACGCTCTTAGTGGACATTTATGTCTTTGCCTTGGTCCACTCTGCAGTTTGCTCTGTCAGTTTCACTGCCATTTCTCTTCTTGCCTGCTTCTTGAAATTGATGATTTCTTTGGTCTTCTTCATGTGTTAGTGTCCACTCTTGGCTCACGATTCTGTACCTATCTGATGTCACCCTCCTGTGCTTCTGACTACCAGCTCTGTGTGGGTTTTCCCACATAGAGCTGGCCAGCCACCTGCTCAGCATTTCTTTCTAGTGGGTCCAAAGGACCCCTCAAGGTCATAGATGCAGCAGGTTCAGAATAAGTATTTGGAGCCCCCCACCTATGCCTTCTCTTGTTCCTATTGGTTCATTGTTCCATCGTCCAGCCTGTAGCCCTATCGAGAAAGATGGGATTCTTTCTAACTTGTCCATTTTCTGACCTCGTGATTGTTGAGTTTGTTAATGTCACATCTAGATGGTTTTTTTTTTTTTTTTTTTTTTGAGACGGAGTCTCGCTCTGTCACCCAGGCTGGAGTGCAGTGGCATGATCTTGGCTCACTGCAAACTCTACCTACTGGGTTCACGCCATTGTCCTGCCTCAGCCTTCCGAGTAGCTGGGACTACAGGCGCCCGCTACCACGCTCGGCTAATGTTTTTTTGTATTTTTAGTAGAGACGGGGTTTCACCTTGTTAGCCAGGATGGTCTTGATCTCCTGACCTTGTGATCCACCCACCTCGGCCTCCCAAAGTGCTGGGATTACAGGCATGAGCCACCGTGCCCAGCAGAATCTAGATGGTTTTTATCCTGTCCCCTATCCCCTCTCTGCTGTCGTTAAAATAGCTTATTTTTTGGTTTCTCTACTGTTGTAGAGTTTTTTTCTATGCCGCTACTTTCCTCCACGAGCCCAGGCATATTGCATTTCCCATGTCAAGTATTTCTCCTAAAGTTTTCACCATATCATGCTTCTCCCATGGGAAAAGCACTTGCGACGCTCCCAGAGTGGCTACTACGGAAATGAGGTTGCCTCAAGCTGGGATGGGGAAAGACTGTGGGTAAAGCAGGCTTGAGAAAAGGCCAGAATTAGGTTTCAGATGTTTAAAATTTGGGCTGTGTTGGTATGCAGTGAGTGGCAGCATCAGGAAGGCAGGTGTGTGTGTGTGTGTGTGCGCGCACGTGTGTGTAGTTTGGGAGCTGTGTTAGTATGCCGTGAGTGGCAGCATCAAGAAGGCCAGGTTGTGTGTGTTTGTGGGGTTTGGGAGATGAATCTGGTGCTCTCCCATGTGCAGTCTGGTAGAGAAGTGGGGACTGGGAAGGTGCTACTGGTCAGGCTAGAGGAAGAACCAGGAGTGTGCAGTTTCTGAAGCCAAGGGAATGAGAAGCTTCAGGGACAGGTGATCAACTGTGTCAAATGCTGTTAGGAGTCCAGCCCAAGGAAGACTGAGAAATAACGCTGGTGATTCTGTCGAGAATGAAAAATAGTTCTTGCCCGTGGGGTGAGAATGGCTGTGGGGCCTCGAGTCAGCCAGAGGGGACAGAGGTGCAAACAGCTGGAGGCATCCCAGGAGGTGGTTAGAGAAGAGGGTAGACATAGCGTCCGTTTGCTTCTTTTCTTTTTTTTTTTTGAGATGGAGTCTCGCTCTGTTGCCCAGGCTGGAGTGCAGTGGCCGGATCTCAGCTCACTGCAAGCTCCGCCTCCCGGGTTCAGGCCATTCTCCTGCCTCAGCCTCCCGAGTAGCTGGGACTACAGGCGCCCGCCACCTCGCCCGGCTAGTTTTTTGTATTTTTTAGTAGAGACGGGGTTTCACCGTGTTCACCAGGATGGTCTCGATCTCCTGACCTCGTGATCTGCCCGTCTCGGCCTCCCAAAGTGCTGGGATTACAGGCTTGAGCCACTGCGCCCGGCCTGTTTGTTTCTTTTCTCAGGGAAATAGCTCATCAGCCAACAGTGAGGGGTGAGGGCCGGGTTTTGGGAGAGAGCAGCTCTATCCCAACCATCGCACAGATGTTCAGCCAGCCTCGAGGACCATCCTTTCCTTCTGTTTGAAATCCCATCTCATTTCTTGCCATGTAAATGTAACGTCCTACTCTTTTGGGAGCTTGTGTCATGATACTGGTGCTTCTCAGCTGAAAGTGATTAGAGCAGCGGCCAGTCTACCACGCAGACACCTGCTGTTCTGGGGCTTCCGGAGTCCCAGAGGAAGCTCCCGCCTGGCTTGGCTCTGTGACCTTCTCAGCTAGCATTTTGTCTTTTTTTTTTTTTTTTTTTGAGACGGAGTCTCGCTCTGCCGCCCAGGCTGGAGTGCAGTGGCCGGGTCTCAGCTCACGGCAAGCTCCGCCTCCTGGGTTTACGCCATTCTCCTGCCTCAGCCTCCCAAGCAGCTGGACTACAGGCGCCCGCCATGTCGCCCGGCTAGTTTTTTGTATTTTTTAGTAGAGACGGGGTTTCACCATGTTAGCCAGGATGGTCTCGATCTCCTGACCTCGTGATCCGCCCGTCTCGGCCTCCCAAAGTGCTGGGATTACAGGCTTGAGCCACCGCGCCCGGCCGCATTTTGTCTTTTTTTCTTAGACACTAACATCATTTGTCTTGGGGTTTGGGATATGATTTTAAGAGGCACTTGTTTCTCTCAAGGTGCTTATGTTCTCCTTGGAGGAGGTAATTTGTGGATGTAATTACGGGAGATTGTGGGAGTCGTTCTGGTCAATGCCTGGGAAACTCTGAAGTGACGATGAAGTAGAAGTCTGATTTTAAATGCATCCTCAGCTGGGCATAGTGGCTCACACCTGTAATGCCAACACTTTGGGAGGCTGAGGCAGGAGGATCACTTGAGCCCAGGAATATGAGGCTGCAGTGAGCTATGATTTTACTTCTGCACCCCAGCCTGGGCAACAGATCAAGACCCTGTCTTGAATGAATGAATGAATGAATGAACAAATAAACGAATGCACCATCAAAGTATTGTGATTCAGTCATTCAAGGAAGGGAAAGGTGGCATTTGCCAGCCCTGGAATAATTTGTGTTAGTGGCAGAGGCTTGTAAAGGCACTCAAGAGACCAGCATTGGGGCCTGAGTAGGAGTCCTGGAGGGCTGGTGCGATTTTTGCTTCCTTAGAATTTGAACTTCCTGTTAAGGGACTGAGGGATGAGAATGCAGATAAATACCCAGATGGACCCAGGAGCCCCCAATGCTGGACTGAGTTGTGGTTTTGTCCTACAGAGAACTTCAAGCCTTCTAATTGGGAAAGCGTGTCATCTGTTGGAAAGATGAAATTCATAGAGACTGACAATGTGAAAAACAAGAAATGCAGTGGGGGTTTGAGGGGATTGAGTCAAGGATACTCAAGGGTGTCTAGCTGAAATGCTAGAAAGAGGAGGACTCTCCTAGCTCATAGGATTCTAAAAAATTAAATATTAGGAAGATCACTTAGAATCTCTTAATGGAAAGACTCAAAAACAAATATATTATATACAATCTATAGGACAGAAGTGTGACTGAAATGGTTTGCTTATGTCTAAGTATGTTTTTGGTCAAGATCGTGTCCCTGGCATGTTTTTATTGTAAGAGGGATTCTGGTTTATAATAGAGATTTTTAAAAAATTGAAAATAAAAAAGAGATTTTTTATGTTCACACTTATTGTAGTCATAGATAGATGTGGTCTCGTTACTCCTTTACTTTCATTTGTTTGCTTTCCTTTTGTGACTTCCCCTGAGCTGATGACTTTCATCCCATTTTTCCTCTTATGAGTCCTTCTGGAAAGTCCTTTGCCCGTTTTCAACCACTGCACAGTGACCATCCTGACAGACACCAGGTGGACACACTAAGCAGAGGTCTACCACTTGCATAAAGGAAACCAGGCTTATTTCCTAAGAAATAAACAAGTTGCTATTGCTCAGCAAGGCAGGGCAATGCCATGTGTGAACTTCCAGACTCCCCTGATCCTCCTCATGGCAGGCAATGTCTGAACAAAGTGTGCACAGAGTTTCTGGAAGCTCAGCTATTGCTCTCCAGAGGTTCTCATCACCTGCTGGGACAGTCTTGCACCTGGATTCATCTGGCTGGGGCGGGACCCACTTCTTCCCCCAGTGTGTGTCCCGTCAGCAGCTGGACGCTTTCAGCTCTGATCCTTCCCAGGCCGGTCAGGCCTGTCTGTGGATACCCCTGTATCTAGAGCTGGGAGAGAATGGCAAGGCATCTCAGGGAGTCTGTAGAACCCATCTTGCACTCATGGATCATTCCACATATAAAACCTAAGATGTTCAGTCAACATCAGGAGTTTGTCATCATCTTACATAGCTCTGAACATGACATAGCCTTTCCTTCCACATCTTCTTCACCATTCCTGCTACCATATTTTCTTGAAATCATCTCGGCCTCTTTGTTCTTAACACAGATACTGTTTTACGATTCTTTCTTGCCAATTACATAAATAACCACATAACCTTCAGTTGTTTAAAATTCTGTTTTGCCGGGCGCGGTGGCTCAAGCCTGTAATCCCAGCACTTTGGGAGGCCGAGACGGGCGGATCACGAGGTCAGGAGATCGAGACCATCCTGGCTAACACAGTGAAACCCCGTCTCTACTAAAAAGTGCAAAAAACTAGCCGGGCGAGGTGACGGACGCCTGTAGTCCCAGCTACTCAGGAGGCTGAGGCAGGAGAATGGCGTAAACCTGGGAGGCGGAGCTTGCAGTGAGCCGAGATCCGGCCACTGCACTCCAGCCTGGGCGACAGAGCAAGACTCCGTCTCAAAAAAAAAAAAAAAAGAAATTCTGTGTTTTACAGTAAATTTTCTGTCCTAATTTGGAAAGTGGTCAGAGGCACAGTAGAAGGTCGACAATAACAGTAGATTTCATTGATAAGTATGTGTTTTATCCAAAAAACTTTGCTAAGTGCTTTCTGTGGATTAGTCCATTTAATACTGGTATTATGTATAGGTAGCATTATTCTCTATTTTAGAGGGGTGATATTAAAGGAAACAGTTCTAATGGCTAGTGTGAGTACTTGTGAATGGGACACTTTATGCAGAAGATATACATTTCTAGATGCGGTTTTGACAGTTTCCAGGTCAGCTGTCTGTTCCTCCTCAGGAATGTTCCTTTCTCCTAGAACGTGCACCATGGGAAGAAAGGAAATTTGGGGTTCCCAGCTGGGAATTAGGAAAACCTGGTGAACCAAGCTATTACTGATCATTCACATAGCAGGCTGCATTCTGAACTGCTATAGGCTTGGTAACTCAGCAGTAAAATACAAAACTAGAATGTGTGTTGCTCAGCCTGTTGGTTATTTTGGTAATTGTGGCAAATACTGTGGGTTGGTTCCAGTAGTAGCCATAGGAGGAGCAGGTTTGAACAGGAACAGCAATTGAATTTCAGGGATGTTGAGTTTGCCATCTGGGACGTACGTTTCTGGAATTTAGGAGAGAGGCCTGGGCTGATGATGTAAATTTGGAAAATGTTGGTGTATAGATGGTAATTAAATTAGCCAGGAAGCAGGTGGGCTCACCATGAAAGCAGCAATTATAGACAGCAAAGAGAAAAAGACTCAAGACAGTCGTAGGGCTGACAACATTCAGGATGACTTGGAGTAGAGGAGGAGCCAGCAAAGGGCTGAGGAGTGGCCAGGGAGGTAAGAGGAGAAACAACATTATTAATGTTCTAGAAGCAAACTGAAGAATGTGCAAAGGAACAGGGTGCATCCTGGGGTTCTGTGAGTGTCCCCAGGCCTGTGCTCCTCAGGGGTGAGATTCGTGCCTGCTGGTGTTAGAGTCCCCAGCAGCCAGGATTGTTCCTGGCTCACCATGCAATCCCAGTGTTTTGTTTTTTTTGTTTGTTTTTGATGTATACCGAATGAACCCCAGAACAGTGTATTTCTGATGTTTGTTTTCCTTCGACAGTCTGTAACATAAAATAAAGGTATACAATGTTCATGGTTAATTTTGCCAGTGAGCTTGTCCCTCTGTGCTTCTTTCACGTCACCCAATTCCAATCATGGTGCCATTTCAGGGGCCAGTGTCATTCAAGGATGTGGCTGTGGACTTCACCCAGGAGGAGTGGCAGCAGCTGGACCCTGAGCAGAAGATAACTTACAGGGATGTGATGCTGGAGAACTACAGCAATCTAGTTTCCGTGGGTGAGGATAGCTTGCTTTCTCAGTTGCTAAAATACATGGGATTTCTCACAAATTTAATGACTTTAACTTAAAGTCATTAAAGTTAATTTTATTTGATGGGACGAATGTGAGTAATCTGCTTTGGGCACCAGGCAGGGCATTTTGGTCTTGATTTTCCCTGTGAAAAGTTCTGATTTTGATAAAGCACAAATGGCCTTTTCCCCATGTGACAGAGACCCTGAAGCCAACCGGCTGGGCTCAAGTTCTCTTTCATTTCTCATTAACAGGGTATCACATTATCAAACCGGATGTTATCAGCAAGTTGGAGCAAGGAGAAGAGCCATGGATAGTAGAAGGAGAATTCCTACTTCAGAGCTATCCAGGTGTGTTAGTGGAGGCAGTGAGGAGATTGGTAACTTGGCAGTGTTTTTCCCAGGGATTTTTTAATGGTCCTAAACCTTCAGAAGTGACTAGAGATAGTTGCTTATATGCTCCATGAACCTAAATCTCACTCCCAAAGCCTTCTTCCTTACCCGTAAGAGCTTACATTGATGGAGCTTTTCTGTGCTTGCCACTCCCCAGAATACAATTCCAATCACTACCGTTGTTCTCTTAAACGTTGGGTCTTTGCTTGCTCTTCTAGCATTTTCAGAAACCATTATCATGGCTTATATTTTAGGTGTTATAAGTCTGACATTTAAAAATAACTTATGTGATTCTTGTGTTCTTCGTAACTTCAGGGTTTTTTATCTTTACCGTGCAGTGCCTGAGACTTGTTTCTGGACCCTGTTCTACTCTGTACTTTTCTTTCTTTGAGGTTAGACTCCAAAGTCCCCATCCTGTGCCCTAAGCCATTGGATTCTGCCACTTGTCATGTGCACCTGTACTTCATTGGACAGTGCTGCTCATTCCTGAGACCCAGCCCTCCTGAAATTTGGTGACTGCAGTACCTGCGTCTCCCTCTTTAACCAAGTGCTCCTTTTCATCTTGTTTCTTATTTTCTGTTCTGTTCCCAATGCCTTGAATGATACCCTGTCATGGCAGGTGCTTAGTAAGTATGATATGCATAAATGAAGTCTGGTCTATGCTTCCACCACCTCCAGAAATGTCTTTAAAGGGTCTGTTTCTACCCACTGTGATTTCCTCGCATTATGAGTTTCTCAAAGGGTGCCTCCAGTGCCAAGTCTTTAGGGTTTATTTTTTATTTTATGTTGCTCGCACCCGGGATGACATCTTTACCACCAAAGTGTGGGCTTTTCTGTGATAGCAGTTACAGAGCTGCTCTTGTTCTCATCAGGCCTGGAAATTGATCATGACCTTTTCCAAATTATAATTACTAATCACCTTTCCACTTCCCTTTGTTTACTAAACTATACTAATCTCTTCTTTTTCTATAGTGGTCTCTGTGAAACCACTGAAATTCTCATCAGATATTACTAATCTCTCTGGATTACTGGATTTTGTCCAGTGTGAAATGTCTTCAGTTGTCCTCTATATATTCTCAGTTTCCTTTGAGTTAATGTAAATAAGGACTAGATTCTGTCATGCCTGGATTACTATGAGTCCTAGTTGGATTTGCAGTATGTCTTCATCTAAAGTTTCTAGTTGCTATCACCGCTAGCCTCACAAGATAAGCCTATAGCTGGTGATATCACCGCTAGCCTCACAACCTAAGCCTATAGCTGGTGATATCACCGCTAGCTTCACAAGATAAGCCTATAGCTGGTTACATTTTACTTCCTAAAGGGAATTTAATTCCTTATCCCTTAAGGAACTCAATAATATTAGCCCTGTATTGCCTGGAAAAAGTAATTTTCTGTTGTTCCCCAAAACTCTCACTAAACACCATTTGGTCCACACTCCTAATGTCTTCTCTTCATGAGACTATTGTCCCTACAGCTTTACATTTCCTTAGGGTGTGCTTTCTTTCCCCCAGATAACACATTCTTTAAGTCTGATCTCAAATCTTCAACCCCTCCCTGAAGTTTTTCCTTCCTGACTTTTATCATGACTTCTGTATCTCCCTTCCCTCACCTTCAGTTTCACCCAGGGGTGATATGATAAAGAGGTGAGTCTGATTAAGTAATCTGTTATTTGATAGTGTCTATGTTTTGCTTGAGCTGTTTTGCTCTTGGATCATAGTCCTGTAAGGAAAAGGGCATGTTAACCCTTGATGTAGTGTGTAACATAGAGAGACATTTATTTTTTTCTTTATCTGAGAAACTAGGCAGGTGAAAGAACTTTCTTATCCATCCATTCAGAAATAATTTGCAGGCAGTTATTTCTGAATATGCATGCCTGGGCCAAATGTGGTGGCTCACACCTATAACCCCAACCCTGGGAGGCTGAGGTGGGAGGGTCGCTTGCGACCAGCCTGAGTAACATAGTGAAACCCTGTCTCTACCAAGAAAAATAATAATAATAATAATAATGCATGCCTGGGTCACATCCCCATATATTTTGCAAGTAGTGGAAAAACACCTATATGATTCAGATTAAGAACAGCTCATCTGATTTTTATTCAGAGGTTCAAAGGAAATAGGACCATCCTTCCTAGGTGAAAGGTTGTGGTTAAGAGAACAAGGGCTGGGTGCAGTGTCTCATGCCTGTAGTCCCAGCACTTTGGGAGGCCGAGGCAGGCGGATCATGAGGTCAAGAGTTTGAGACCACCCTGGCCAATGTGGTGACACCCTGTCTCTACTAAAAATACAAAAATTAGCCAAGCCTGGTGGCACATGCCTGTAATCCCAGCTACTTGGGAGGCTGAGGCAGGAGAATCGCTTGAACCTGGGAGGCGGAGGTTGCAGTGAGCTGAGATCGTACCACTGCCTCCAGCCTGGGTGACAGAGCAAGACTCCGTCTCAAAAAATAATAATAAAAATAAAAAGAGAACAGGGCTGCATGAAGTAATTAAAACTCAGCATTTTACATGGAGTGCTGATGTCCCAATGCAAGGCTAAGTCACTTTGTACTAAAATGATTCTGTAGACAGTATTCTCAACTTCAAGGGGAAATGGAATTAATTGAGGTGAGAAAGGATTGAGAATTTTTTTTTTTTTTTTTTTAAGCATGGAAATCACCTACAAAGGTAGGTTTTGAGAAGATGAAGGCAGGAAGTCAAGCAAACTGAGTGAAACAATAAGGGTGGAGACTGGAGGTGAAATGCGCTGGGCATTGATCAGACACACAGTGATCTTAGCATAAGGCAAGGATGCCTTAGATCATGACCTGTCTCTCCCAACTTGATGTAACATGAGAAGGTGTAAAGTGCAGACCCACTTCCTCCAAAACACCTCTCTACTTGGATGTATCTTAGGACCCTCCTTGTGCAACAAATAGCTTGCTTTTTCTGCAACAGAATATTTTTGGTAGATGACTGTCATCCTAGCTTGGAATCATATAATGATCCCAGGTGGCAAAAAGTATTGTTTCTCAGATTTTTTTCTTGTTGGGTCTGTTGATATTTTGGCAGTGGGTTCAGGGAAAGCACAGGTTATAGTGGCTACGGTTAATACTGTTTCACTTAATGTGCATGATACCAAGTACAGTAGTCAGGTTCATCCAGACACTTCTAATAAGTAAAAATAAAACTGCTATTTTAGGAGCATGGTAAGGGATCTCATTTGTTTTGGCTTTTTTGTTTTGTTTTGTTTTGTTTTTTGAGAACAGATTCTCACTCTGTCGCCCAGGCTGGGGTGTAGTGGGGTGATCTCGGCTCCCTGCAACCTCCGCCTCCTGGGTTCAAGCAATTCTCCTGCCTTAGCCTTCCGAGTAGTTGGGACTACAGGCGCCCGCCACCACGCCTGGCTAATTTTTGTATTTTTAGTAGAGACAGGGTTTCACGATCATGGCCAGGCTGGTCTCGAACTCCTGACTTCAAGTGATCTGCCTGCCTTGGCCTCCCAAAGTACTGGGATTACAGGCATGAGCTACCATGTCCGGCCAGGGATCTGATTCGTAAGGTTTGTACACTAAATGCTACTCAGGAGTGGGAAAGCACTCACATTGAGAATTAAGTGATGGTAGTATGTCAGGGTGGGACTGGCTTAAGGAAATGGTCAGGAGATTGAAAGATGGGAAGAATAATTGCTAAGCTTATCAAGCATGTGTTTTGTGCCAGATGCTGCTCTGAGCATCATTAACTGCTGCAATCTTAAAACCACCTTCTGAGGTAGGTGCCATTATCTCCATTTGGCAGGTGAAGGATACTGACTACAGAGAATTACTAAGTAGCTTGCTCTAGGCCACCTCACCAGAGTTCATGCTATTAAATATACTGTTCAAATAGGAACAAGAAGAATGTCATGGTCAGAATGAGTTTAGCATTCAATCATAGCATCATTAGAATACTAAAGTTTCCCGTTGATCTCATCGCTATCCGCACAAGAGAAGTCTATAGCACTGCAGACTATTTTATATTTCCTGTAGGATATATATATATTCCTGAGATTCTTCATCCAAGTGAAACAGAACTACAGGGCGAATGCCCTGGTTATAGGGCTCTTCTGTTAAACATGAGGAGATTTAGTTTATTCTACTACGTGGAATGAGGAAAGAAGCCAAAATAGTTTGGAGGGATGTAGTCTACTGAAAATGCTACCACAAAAATCTTAGTATACAGTGCTAACGCCTTCAGTTGTAATCTCTCTCAACTTGGTATCAAGTGATGTGGTATAAAGTACAGTTTTCCCACCCCCTAAAGAAATCCCTGATTGAATACATCTTTTGACCCTCCTTGTCCAACAGCACTCCTCATCGCTCTGTCGGTATCTACCCCGTCAGCCATTCATCCAGCATTCTTCGCCTACCAGTCATCGTTCTGTGTTATATTTTATCTTCTATACCCAGTTTTGAACAAAATATAAAGTAGATCAAAAGTGCATGTGTTTTTGTTGGTTTACTTCCCCCTTTCTCCGTTCCTAGAGGGGTGTGTGTGTGTGTGTGTGTGTGATTTTAAGCAAAAGAATAAAGGAGAAAAGTACACTTGGAATTATTTTCATCTGTTCATGAAGCTAGCATCTACTCACAATGAGATGCTTGTGTACAAGTCATGTGAGTCTCATTCCATATCTCATATATAGGAAGATGTACAAAAGTTGGCTAATTTTGTCTCTCTTTAGATGAAGTCTGGCAAACTGATGACCTGATAGAGAGAATCCAGGAAGGCGAAAATAAACCTTCAAACCAAACTGTGTTCATTGAGACCCTGATTGAAGACAGAGGTAATGTTCCTGGTAAAACTTTTGATGTAGAAACGAACCCTGTTCCTTCAGGAAAAACAGCCTATAGAAATAGCCTCTGTGACTCATGTGAAAAGTGTTTAGCATCTGTTTCAGAATATATTAGTAGTGATGGAAGCTATGCAAGAATGAAAGCTGATGAATGTAGTGGATGTGGGAAATCGCTCCTCCATATTAAGCTTGAGAAAACTCATCCAGGAGATAAAGCTTATGAATTAAATCAAAATGGGAAACCTTATACTCTAAACGAAGAAAGTCTTTATCAGAAAATTCATATTTTGGAGAAGCCTTTTGAATATATTGAATGCCAGAAAGCCTTCCAAAAGGACACTGTTTTTGTTAATCACATGGAAGGAAGGCCCTATAAGTGGAATGGATCTGAAATAGCCTTTCTCCAGATGTCGGGCCTCACTGTACATCAGGCATCTCATTTGGAAATGAAGCCCTATGAATGCAGTGAATGTGGGAAATCCTTCTGTAAAAAGTCAAAATTTATTATACATCAGAGGACTCACACAGGAGAGAAACCTTACGAATGTAATCAGTGTGGGAAATCCTTCTGCCAGAAGGGAACCCTAACTGTGCATCAGAGAACACACACAGGGGAGAAGCCCTATGAATGTAATGAATGTGGGAAAAACTTTTACCAGAAGTTACACCTCATTCAGCATCAGAGAACTCACTCAGGAGAGAAGCCCTATGAATGTAGTTATTGTGGAAAATCCTTTTGCCAGAAGACACACCTCACACAACATCAGAGAACACATTCAGGAGAGAGACCTTATGTTTGTCATGACTGTGGGAAAACCTTCTCGCAGAAGTCAGCACTAAATGACCATCAGAAAATTCACACAGGTGTGAAACTCTACAAATGTAGTGAATGTGGGAAATGCTTCTGCCGCAAGTCTACTCTCACGACCCACCTGAGGACCCACACAGGAGAGAAACCCTATGAATGTAATGAGTGTGGAAAATTTTTCTCTCGGTTGTCATATCTCACTGTACATTATAGAACTCATTCAGGAGAGAAACCCTATGAATGTAATGAATGTGGAAAAACTTTCTACCTGAATTCAGCCCTCATGAGACATCAGAGAGTGCACACAGGAGAGAAACCTTACGAATGTAACGAATGTGGAAAGTTATTCTCCCAGTTGTCATACCTCACTATACATCATAGAACTCATTCAGGAGTAAAACCCTATGAATGTAGTGAATGTGGGAAAACATTCTACCAGAACTCAGCCCTTTGTAGACATAGGAGAATACACAAAGGCGAGAAGCCCTATGAATGTTACATATGTGGAAAATTCTTCTCTCAGATGTCATACCTCACTATACATCACAGAATTCATTCAGGAGAGAAGCCCTATGAATGTAGTGAATGTGGGAAAACCTTCTGCCAGAATTCAGCCCTTAATCGACATCAGAGAACACACACAGGAGAGAAAGCCTACGAATGTTATGAATGTGGGAAGTGCTTCTCTCAGATGTCCTATCTCACTATACATCATCGAATTCATTCAGGAGAGAAACCCTTTGAATGTAATGAGTGTGGAAAAGCCTTCTCTCGGATGTCATACCTCACTGTACACTACAGAACTCATTCAGGAGAGAAACCCTATGAGTGTACTGAATGTGGAAAAAAATTCTACCACAAATCAGCATTCAACAGCCATCAGAGAATTCACAGGAGAGGGAATATGAACGTAATAGATGTGGGAAGGCTTCTCTGAAGTCAGACCTCACTGTATAACAGAGAACCCTTTCAAAATAGTGAATCAGAAACTCCTGCCTGAAGTCAAACACCTTGTACATCACAGAGCTCACACAGGTTACTGTGGACATCCCCTTGTGTGTTGGACTCATAATCTGAAGACTCACAGAATGGAAACCATGATTATAACAAGACCACATGGTATAACAATACTAGACTACAGACAAGTGACAATTTATAAATATTAAGAATGTATATACACGTCGCCACGGATTGGAACTGTTTTGCATATCAGGGAATTCATAGCCAAGGGGAAATCTACCAATATAAGAAATGTGGAAGACAGAAACCTTTGGAAACTGTTAATACTAAAAGATGTGTTTCTGATACAATAGTAAACTTGAAAAGTAAAAAAAGAAGATTCCTGCTGTGAATAAACATACTCCTTGTGTAAATAGAAGCTGTAACGTCATCAGGATAGCTAGTTAAGTCGGTAACCTTAAACTCATGTAAGCAGTTCCCAAAGAACATAGGACTTAGGTTTGGGGTAGAGAGTTGTTTGTTTTTATTACATTACCTTATAGGAACTGTATGTTCACTTTGAATCATGTTTGAAAAAACAGTGTATCCTTATTAATTTTGTAATTAATGTGGTCAGAGTATTCTAAACAGCACTAAGTTAATATCATTTCATAGGTATAAAGTATACTTTTTCTTGCACTCTTCTCTAGGATGTAATGCATTTGATCATTCTTAATGAACAATATCAGCCCTAAAGGACCAATGCTTTTTTAATGTTTTCAACTGTACCTGAGTCAGCCAGAGAGATAATATCCATGTATAAAAATAGATAGAAAACTTTGTTTAGGTAATTTAAAATTGTTGGCTGGGTGCAGTGGCTCAAGCCTGTAATCCCAGCACTTTGGGAGGCCAAGACGGGCAGATGACTAGGTCAGGAGATTGAGACCATCCTGGCTAACACTGTGAAACCCCGTCTCTACTAAAAAATACAAAAAAATAGCTGGGCAAGGTGGCGGGCGCCTATAGTCCCAGCTACTCAGGAGGCTGAGGCAGGAGAATGGCGTAAACCCGGGAGGCGGAGTTTGCAGTGAGCTGAGATCTGGCCACTGCACTCCAGCCTGGGCGACAGAGCCAGACTGTCTCAAAAAAAAAAAAAAAAATGTTAACGCACAGTTCTCCAGGAGTGAGAAAATCATTGCACTCTATACAGTTTTAAGACATATATAAAATATTCCCATTTGTATCTATTTTTTTCCTACTATTTTTTATTTGGACACTTACATAACAGTGCACAGCACGATGCTGTGTAACATAGGAATTAACTGTGTTTTCATTTGATATCATAGTGCTTTTAAACCTTGTGCTCCACTCCTTCCTGTTACTGAATGAAATAAGAACACATTCTAATAAGGGTTTGTGGCAGACAATGCTGAGTGACTTTCTTAGTCACTTCCTTCTCACTCCACTGGCTGAGTCTGGTTATCCATTTATCCTCAAAAGGACGTTAAGACAAATCCTGATTAGTTTTCACCAATGACACTCCCCTTCTCGTTGCCAGCAGTTGGTTTACAGTGGTCACAGGGCCCAATTCTAGACATAAAACAAACGATATACCTGACAGACCATTTTCAGAAAAGGTTTTCTCAAAAGCCCAATAATTCAAGCAAAGGGAAGTGGAATATTTTGGTGAACAGTACCTTGTCTGGATGTGGTGCCTGGTAACCATCTTTGAACAACGGATTATAGTTTCATCATGGCCTGAGCAGAAAGACCGAAAGACCCTGAGACCTGGATGATGTCTTTGAGCCACTAAACCAACCAGCCTTATAGCCACTCCTCCTTTGGACTGTTTCTTTTGTGAGAGACTAAACTTATTTTTAAGCCAGTTGATTTAGGATGCTCTGTTACTAACAACTGAAGACATTCTAATTGGTACAGACTTAAACCTTCATAGGAGTTACACAGTTCAGAAGTGGACTTTAGGTAAGTCATTTATTTTAAGCTGTTGATATAGAGATTTATTTTCTGTAAATTTTGACGTAAATAGTTTGAGCATTAGAAATCAATTTGAAACAATTAGATGTATGCTTCCTTGAACTGTCATATCGTTGACCTACAAAATTCACCTTTGGAACGTGACACGATGTTAGGCATACCTCCTTTTTTCTAATACATGGGATAAATTTTGTTTGAGAGAAGTTAATTTATGTGACTCATGTATCACTGCTACAGTGTTAGTTGACAACATATAGTATGAGGTAAGGATCTAATTTTGTTTTCTCTCACATGATTACTTGATAGCTGATCATCTGATTTATTTATTGCTTTACCACTGAGCTGAAATGCCATGTTTTTCATTTATTAAAATCACACATGGCTCCTGTTTTTGTTACCCAGCACTTTTTCTCCATATTCTTTAAGATGATTGTGAGTATGGTACGTAACAGGAATTACATCTGGTAAGTTGTATAGTTTTCTGTAGGAACTCTATATTCATAGCATATTTGTGGAAATGATATCTACAGAGGTTTCCCACACTGGCGTGTCATTATACCTTAATTGTACAATATGCATTTTCAGTAAAATATTTGAAATCTTTAAATGGCTTGGCATTTTCTTCTCCTATGGATCGCCTGCACATCAAAGGTTCTGGTACATATATAAGTGGTCCTGAACTGCCTCTTCAGTAATGTAGCCAGTGTTCATAGTAACATGTTTATAGTTGAAAAGATGCCAATGTTTTCATAAATTAATATTTTTGGCCCATCTTAAAATGAAGCCCACCAGGAAATACATTCTTAAAATTATGTTGCTTTTTTCTTCCTATCACAGAGATAACTACATCAAAAATAAATTGCTTTTCCCTTCATTGACTATAAAGTGTATGTTTCCTGCCAAATTGATGCACTAGCATGGGCTGTTGGCTTGTGATAGCACAAGCCTGGAGGTGCTGTGGAAATAAGGGCGGTGTTTGGGTCCAGAGAACTAAGGACGTGAATGGGGCCCTTCTGTGGGAAAGGTCATGGCAGACAGAACAAATCTTAAAGAGCAGTTGAATTGTAATCTTTTCCCCTATACTTTCACGGTCCTCTGTAGTATGCCCAGCAAATTATAGCCCACCACGGAGCCTTCATAAGCTAGGAGAGCAGCTCGGTGCTATGGGAGCACTTAGGTTCCATTAGAGCATCCTCTGCTCACTTCCAAAGCCAGTCATGGCCAGGTGCGGTGGCTCACGCCTGTAATCCCAGCACTTTGAGAGGCTGAGGCAGGTGGATCACGAGGTCAGGAGATTGAGACTATCCTGGCTAACATGGTGTAACCCCATCTCTACTAAAAATACAAAAAAAAAAAATTAGCTGGGCGTGGTGGCAGGTGCCTGTGGTCCCAGCTACTCAGGAGGCTGAGGCAGGAGAATGGCATGAACCCGAGAGGCGGAGCTTGCAGTGAGCCGAGATCCACCACTGCACTCCAGTCTGGGCAACAAAGTGAGACTCCGTCTCAGGAAAAAAAGCCAGTCATTGCTGTGACTGGAGACATTCTTTTTTTTTTTTTTTTTTTTATAAGACAGACTGAGCCTTGCTCTGGCATGATCTCAGCTCATTGCAAACTCTGCCTCCTGGGTTCAAGCGATTCTCCTGCCTCAGCCTCCCAAATAGCTGAGATTATAGACTCTTGCCACTGTGCCCAGCTAATTTTTGTATTTTTAGTAGAGATGGGGTTTCACCTCGTTGGCTGGGATGGTCTCAATCTCTTGACCTCGTGATCTGCCCACCTCGCCTTCCCAAAGTGCTTGGATTACAGGCGTGAGCGACCACGCCCAGTCAACTGGAGACATCTGAAGGAGGCAGTGCTTAGTGTGATCATGTCAAGTGGCATCCTGAGGGTCAGTCAAGGAGGGCGGTCTCGTTCCAGGCAGTGGTGATAGGGGATTTTTTTCTGTAACACACTCCTCCACTTAAATCCACCCAAGAGGAAGAAACAGGAGGATTAGGCCTTCTCCCTGGTACTCATTCTCAGCCAGGATTTGCAGTATTCAAGTAAAACTTCAGGAAAGTAGTCAGACACATGAGGAATTGGGACTAAGAGACAGTACACAATACCCTCTACATGAAAAGGCCTAAACTAACGTAATGAAATACAGGCATCCAGACAGATTTCAAAATGTTCTTAATACTTATCTTTATTTTTTGAGATGGAATCTCACTGTGTCACCCAGGCTGGAGTACAGTGGTGTGATCTCAGCTCACTACAGCCTCCACCTCCCAGGTTCCAGTGATTCTCCTGTCCCAGCCTCCTGAGTAGGATTACAGGCACATGCCGCCATGCCTGGCTAATGTTTGTATTTTCAGTAGAGATGGGGTTTCACCATATTGGCCAGGCTGGTCTTGAACTCCTGACCTCAAGTGATCCACCCATCTTGGCCTCCCAGTGTGTTGTAATTACAGGCTTGAGCCACTGCGCACAGCCTTAATACGTATCTTTGAAGAACAATATAAAGATGAATGGGATGTGTGTAAAAATATAGTTACCAAAAGAAAAGTGTATTGTTGAGCATGCGTAATCGACATGAAGGAAATAATAGATGAGACTGATAGAAGCGATACACCCAAAGAACAAGTTAGTAGGCTCTGTTTTAATGGCAGATATTTCTTCTAGGACACCAGAAGAAATAAATAAATGGAAAGTGAAAAATCAAAAGCTGAGACATAGCAGATAGTAGAAATAACCATATACTAGGACTCCCAAAAGAAAAAGAGACAACATGCAAGGAAAATATATAAATTAAAATTTTCTTGTAATTGAAAAAGAGATTGATGTGGTGCCAAATGGAAAAGTAAAGAAAATCTTTTTCCATCCTTTTTTTCATTCATAACCTAAATGATTTTATCAAATGTTCTACCTGCAAAACCAGCACTTCTAACTGCTGCCCCATCGTCATGATGAAATTCCTTATATATACATCCTTATGTGAATGAACTTCCCTGGCACATATAAACTGATGGTATACATTGCATAAGGCATAGATATTAATTTTTTTTGTTTTGTTTTTGAGGCAGAGTCTCACTCTGTCACCAGGCTGGAGTACAGTGGCCAGATCTCAGCTCACTGCAAGCTCTGCCCCCCGGGTTCAAGTGATTCCCCTGCTTCAGCCTCCCGGGTAGCTGGGATGACAGGCACACACCACCACACCCAGCTAATTTTTTGTATTTTAGTAGAGATGGGGTTTCACCATGTTGGCCAGGATGGTCTCAATCTGTCCTCGTGATCTGCCCGCCTCGGCCTCCAAAAGTGCTGGAATTACAGGCATGAGCCACCACGCCAGGCCGACATTAATTTTAAAAGGTATTGCCTGGTCACTTCCTTAGAGTGGGTGTCATTTTATAGCACAAAATCTTTTCAATTACCATTCACATCTTCACCAATATTTACTGTATGTACCTGTAATTTTTGCTGTTCTGAAGGATGTGAATGGGGTATTTTGTTGTTTCAACTTGCATTTTCTAACCACTAATTTCAGGTATAGATTATATCCTTTTTTTTTTTTTTTTGTATACTTCCCTCTTATTAATTACTTGCTGAATATCCTCATATATTCTATTTGTTGGTTTTACTTTAGATTAAGCTAATTTTTCTTTTTCCTTTTTTTTTTTCCTTCCTTTTCTGAGACAGAGCCTCACTCTGTCGCCCAGGCTGGAATGTAGTGGTGTGATCTCAGCTCACTGCAAGCTCCGCCTCCCGGGTTCACGCCATTCTTCTGCCTCAGCCTCCCGAGTAATTGGGACTACAGGCACCTGCCACCACGCCCAGCTAACTTTTTGTATTTTTAGTAGAGATGGGGTTTCACCGTGTTAGCCAGGATGGTCTTGATCTCCCCACCTCGTGGCCTAGGCCTCCCGAAGTGCCGGGATTACAGGCATGAGCCACCATGCCCGGCTGCCAATTTTTCTTTATAGACTGGAATTTCTTCATAACAAGATTTGTGAGCCTAGATGAACATCCTTAGCAGAGATAAGTAAAATGTGATACAAGCAGTAGAAGCTGTGAGCAGTTAGAAGTAAAATGCTAGACTGGCATGTAGCACATTTGATAAAAATCTCTTAGATACGAGTGGGAAAATTGATAGAAGATTTAATATAACTAAGCAAAATGTCAAAATTTCTCATATATACACACTCATCTATTATATAGGCTTAGAACACTACTTAACATCATCAATTTCATGTATTGCCTATGGGGGAGGGAATGAGGTGGGGTCTGGTATGAAGAGGAAAGAAAATCAAGTAAAATAGGAGAGGGGTTTGTCTGAATCTACTGTTGCTGTAACTGAGTAGCTAAGACTGGGTAATTTATAAAGGAAAGACATTGATTTAACTGTTCTGGAGACTGGCAAGTCTGAGGTCTAGGGGCTGCGTCTGTTAGCAGCCTTCATGCTGGCGGTGACTCTGCAGAGTCCTGAGGGGCAAAGGGCCTCACACTGTGAAGGGGCTCATGAGAGCCCACCTGGCTTTTTCTAGTGATCACTCACTCACTCTTGATAAACCATTAATCCATTAACCCATTAATGCATTAGCTTCTTCATAGGGCAGAGCCATGAGGGCTCATTGGGTCATGAGGACCCAATCTCTCTCAAAAATGCCACCTTTAGTTCTGTAGGGGACAACCATTCAAATCATAGCCAGGTCCTCGCAGAAGCCAACGTCGATCACGCCTGGAATCCCACCCAGCACTTTGGGAGGCCGAGCTCGGTGAATCACTTGAGGTCAGGAGTTCAAGACCAGCCTGGCCAACATGGTGAAATCTCGTCTCTACTAAAAATACAAAAATTAGCCAGGCATGGTGGTGCACGCCTATAGTCCCCGCTACTCGGCAGCGTGAAGCAGGAGAATCGCATCACTTGAACCCAGAGGAAGAGGTTACAGTGAGCTGAGATTGCGCCACTGCACTCCAGCCTGGGTGACAGAGTGAGACTCCATCTTTAAAAAAAAAAAGTAACCAGTGTTGATAATAAGTACTCTGTTCAGTTCTAGCCAGATTTTCATGGCTCAGGTGCCTAAGTAAAGTCTGTGCCTTTTTTAGCAGCTTTGCCCTGTGCCAGCCTTCATGGGAATGCTTGGACTGCTCAAACTGCTGGACACATCCTTGCTTTGTTGAACAAATACTCCCATCGATGAGTATCTGCATCGCATGACAGAACTCTGTAACAGATGCTAATTGCATGATAGTGTTCCCCCTCTTTTGTAGGATTCCCCCTTCTTCAAGTTTCAGCTGGGCACCTAATGAGATTTCTTTTATTTTTATGTTTTTTTTTTTTTTTTTTTTTGAGACGGAGTCTTGCTCTGTCGCCGGGGCTGGAGTGCAGTGGCCGGATCTCAGCTCACTGCAAGCTCCACCTCCCGGGTTCACGCCATTCTCCTGCCTCAGCCTCCCGAGTAGCTGGGACTACAGACGCCTGCCACCTCGCCCGGCTAGTTTTTTGTATTTTTTAGTAGAGACGGGGTTTCACAGTGTTCGCCAGGATGGTCTCGATCTCCTGACCTCGTGATCCGCCCGCCTCGGCCTCCCAAAGTGCTGGGATTACAGGCTTGAGCCACCGCGCCCGGCCTATTTTTATGTTTTTAGAGGCAGACTTACTCTACTTCCCAGGCTGGAGCACAGTGGTGTTCACTGAAGCCTCCAATTACTGGGCTCAGGTGATCCTCCCCACTCAGCCTTCCAGATAGCTGGGACTTCAGGTGTGTGACACCATGCCCAGTTTTTGTTTTGTTTTTGGTAGAGAAAGAGTCTTACTATGTTGTTCAGGCTCTAGCTGGAGAGTTCATTTCTCCACTTTCCTCTTCGCTAGCTGTGGCCAGGTGACTCGGTTTTGGCCCTCAGGACGTGAGTAGACAGCTGGACAAATGGACAGGTAAGATGGGAAAGCAAAGCCTTAGGATGTGACAGAGTTGTCTAGATGCCTGTCAGGACCAGAGCAGGGGGAAGATGACAGAGACAACTGTCCGGGCAGATATGATACCTGCCAGCCATTTGCACAAATGGGGCCCTCATGACACATTGTCACCAGTGGGGTTGGGTGGAATGGTTGCATCACTTGCCACAGGTGAGGTGGCCAAAAAGCCAGTGTGCCTTCTCCATCCTCTCTCCCTTTCTGCTAATGAGGAGACTGACCTTGGAAACCTTATGAAGGAGAACTGAGAAGCCACTGATAGAAAAACTGAAGTCCCTGGAAGCCGATTGAAAACTGAAGTTCTATTGTGTGAGCTGTTAACGTTTGCATTTGTTAAGAGGAAATACCACTCAAACAATGGAGAAGGCATCCAGCAAATGCCTCTAACTTCAACGAAAAAGTCCTCCTACCCCATCTGGAAGCTGCAAGTCCCTGGGTAAAGCAGGTAGGTAAAAAAGTCAACCTCTAGGGCATTCAAATTAGGTGCCACCTTCCCCAAAGAAAGCTAGAAAGGAGACAATTGGAAGGAAGATGAGGCAGGCCTGGGGCCCCAGGAATGCTCAGTGGGGCATGGTGATGTCCCTGGGGTCGGGGAGAGCAGCTGGAGTGACCCCCCCCAGTCTCTGGTCATCAGGGATTGTTCAGGCCAGCTGGATTGAGTGGCCCCCCTCAGTGGGCAGTTCATTGAGGTTAAATTGAAATGCAAACTTAATCACAATCCCTATAGGCTTTGGAAAGAAGAGCCTGGTGAGTCTATTCTAAAAGTCATCTCTCAGAATGAATTGCAGGAAAAGCGAAAAAGTTTGAAAAACAGGATTGTCCTTCGATGTACTGAAAAGATTAGAAAGCAAGAGGAATTGGAACATGATCTTCTTTAGCATAATTATAAAGTATTAATGGTTCAGTAAAATAGAATAAAACTCAGAATTAGAGTATGGTCACACACCACATAACATTTTGATCAGTGATGGACCAGATATACAACAGTGGTCTCATAAGATTATAATACGGCATTTTACTGTGCCTTTTCTGTGTTGAGATACACAAATGCAACTGTGTTACCGTTGCCTAGCGTATTCAGTACAGTCACATGCTGTTGAGGTTTGTAGCCTTTTTTAGCAGCTTTGCCCTGTGCCAGCCTTCATGGAAGGCCATCCCATACAGCCCAGACGGTAGGCTTTACCATGTAGGTTTGTGTAAGCACGCTGACGTTCACATTTCTCAGAATATATCCCTGTTAAGCAAAGTGTAACAGGACTCACAAGCTATGTCTAAGCAGGACTAAAACTGTAAATTAGACAAAAACCAATAAAACCAAGCTGCTGACAACTCCCGAGTGAAACCAAACCAAAAAAAAAGGCTCTACAATGACCCATTACAAACTCCCGACAACTGTCATTAGCCTTTCTTACATTGAATGTCCTTCCCTGGTAAAATCAAGATGAGCCAAAAGGATGGTGGAATGAATGAATGGGCACCCAGAGAACTCTCAGCTCTCGGGGTTTTCAGCTTCTCCTTCTACAAAGATTTGAGAAAGAGTGCTGAGCACACAAAAAGCAAAGACACTACTAACAATGACCTACCCCATGATAAAAATACTATTTCGGACGGGAGCAGTGGCTCACGCCTGTAATCCCAGCACTTTGGGAGGCTGAGGTGAGTGGATCATCTGAGGTCATGAGTTTGACACCAGCCTGGCCAACATGGTGAAACCCCATCTCTACTAAAAGGAAATATATAAAAATTAGCCAGATGTGGTGGCAGGTGCCTGCAGTTCCAGCTACTCGGGAGGCTGAGGCAGGAGAATCGTTTGAACCCAGGAGGCAGAGGTTGCAGTGAGCCGAGATCATGCCATTGCATTCCAGCCTGCGGCACAAGAGCAAGACTTCATCTCAAAAAAAAAAAAAAAGGCCGGGCGCGGTGGCTCAAGCCTGTAATCCCAGCACTTTGGGAGGCCGAGACGGGCGGATCACGAGGTCAGGAGATCGAGACCATCCTGGCTAACACGGTGAAACCCCGTCTCTACTAAAAAAATACAAAAAATTAGCCGGGCGAGATGGCGGGCGCCTGTAGTCCCAGCTACTCGGGAGGCTGAGGCGAGAGAATGGCGTAAACCCGGGAGGCGGAGCTTGCAGTGAGCTGAGATCCGGCCACTGCACTCCAGCCTGGGCGACAGAGCGAGACTCCGTCTCAAAAAAAAAAAAAAGTACTTTAAACCAGGGACAAAGAGATGGATTTCTTAAATGGTATAAGAACAACTAGCAATTCATTGCAAAAGTAAAGATGACATCCATACGTGAATCCAGACCTTGTCAAGAAAAAAAGGCAATGAATAATTTGATCAATTAAAAATGACATTTGAGATGAAGAGAAAGAATACTTAATATGCAACTAATTTCCAAAAGAACATTTTCTGCTCTGGATTCTTACAAATAAGAAATGATATCACAGTTGTCCCTTAGTATCCTTGGGGGGGACTGTTTCCAGCACCCCCTGTGGATACCAAACTCTGTGCATACAAATGTTTCGAAGTTGACTTTTTGAACCTGTATACAAAGTTGGCCCTCTGTATCCTCAGGTTTGCATTCTGTGAATACTATAGTTTTGAGCTGTATATGGTTGCAGATGTGGAACCTGCAGATAAGGAGGGCCACCTATTGGGAAAAAAGAAAAAAACAAAAACTACTTACAAGTGGACCCGCTCAGTCCAGACCTGTATTGTTCAAGGGTACCTGTATTTCCTTATTACATAGAAATTTACAGAGCAGAAAGCAGCGCTGAATCATTTTTTCAAAATCATTCTTGCCCCCAAATCACTGTGGCTACCACTTCTGAATTACACAACTTCTTTTTAAAAATGTATCCTGTCATCACAGCAATTTAGGAGGCCAAGACGAGAGGATCACTTAAGCCCAGGAAATCAAGACCAGCCTGGGCAACACAGAGACTACAAACAAAAACTATCCCTCTTCAAAGTCAGGATGCCTTATAGCTCCAAGTCACAGAAAAATCTCAACTCCAACAGGCTTACGCAATCAGAAAAATTAATTACCTCAAATGCCTAATCCAGAGCCACCTCAGTGTGGGTTAAATCAGTGTTTCATACCATCAGTGGCCAAGCTCTTCTATCTCTGCTCACCAGCCTCCAACTACAGCCCTGGGCCACAAGACGCAACCAATGGATGTATTCAGAAGGGCGATGTGATTCAGCTCATGTCTTTTATCAATGATAAATCCTTTCCCACAAATCATACAGATCACTTCCCTACACATCCTAGAGGTCGTATGCCCAACCCAAACAATCTCTGTTGTGGAGGGGAAACAAGCCCCATCAAGGCTTTCATGCAACGAAGCAGCAGAGAGCAGTCTGCCCCCCTGCTGCAAGGAAATCCAGGTAGAGGAGGGAGAACGAATGAGAGCACGACAGCTGCCACCCTGTTGGCAAATGGTTCCTGGGCTCCTACCGCTTGGGCTATGCCATGTACCTCTGGAGGCACCACTTAGAAATGTGTCAGTAGAAGGCCGGGCGCGGTGGCTCAAGCCTGTAATCCCAGCACTTTGGGAGGCCGAGACGGGCGGATCACAAGGTCAGGAGATCAAGACCATCCTGGCTAACATTGTGAAACTCCGTCTCTACTAAAAAATACAAAAAAAACTAGCTGGGCGAGGTGGCGGGCGCCTGTAGTCCCAACTACTTGGGAGGCTGAGGCGAGAGAATGGCGTGAACCCGGGAGGCAGCGGAGCTTGCAGTGAGCTGAGATCTGGCCACTGCACTCCAGCCCAGGCAACACAGCGAGACTCCGTCTCAAAAAAAAAAAAAAAAAAGAAAGAAATGTGTCAGTAGAAAGAGAAGCGCGTTTTCTTTATACAATACTATTTTCACTGTCAGTGTAATGAGCACTACTGTTTGCACCTAGTTCTTAACACAAGCTTGAGTTGTTAATGGTATACCCTGCCTTTGCATTATTTCTTTTTTTGTGATAGAGTCTTGCTCTGTTGCCTAGACTGGAGTGCAGTGGCACGACCACAGCTCACTGCAAACCCAAACTCCTAGGCTCAAAGATCTTCCTGCCTCAGCCTCCCAAGTACCTGGGACCACAGGTGGACACCACCATGTCTGGCTAATTTTTCAATTTTTTATGGAGACGGTGGTCTCGCTGTGTTGCCCAGGCTGGTCTTGAACTCTTGAGCTCAAATAATCCTTCTGCCTCAATTTCCCAAAGTGCTAGGATTACAGGCATGAGCCACCATGACCAGCCTTTGGTTACGTGCTGTTTTTATTGAAGTGACTAAAACCCAAAACAGTTGAACACTTTAAAAGGTACTCTTTGGCTTCTTTATTGACAAGAAGATCAATAACCACGGGCAGAGCTATTTATATATGCCAAGGAACAGTAACAGAATTGCTAAGTGGTGTAGTTCTTCTCCAAAACTTTTTATCATAAAATTTGTCAAACACAACTCTTTTAAGAAAAACAGCCATGTGCCTGCCACATCAACACTCGCTTTATCTATGCATGCATCTTTTTCCTGAACTACTTCAAGGCTGCAGACATCAAGCCAGTTCATCTTTCTATATTCAGCACGTTTGCCCTTGAAAAACAGTGCCTCCACCTTTTCTCTCTTTTTAAAAATGATGTCAGCGGCCAGGTGTGGTGGCTCACACCTGTAATCCCAACACTTTGGGAGGCCAAGGTGGGCGGATCACGAGGTCAGGAGATTGAGACCATCCTGGCTAACATGGTGAAACCCCATCTCTACTAAAATACAAAAAATTAGCCGGGTGCAGTGGTGGGTGCCCGTAGTCACAGCTACTCAGGAGGCGGAGGCAGGAGAATGGCATGAACCCGGGAGGTGGAGCTTGCAGTGAGCTGAGATCGTGCCACTGCACTCCAGCCTGGGCGACAGAGCCAGACTCCATCTCAAAAAAAAAAAAAAAAATTTCAGCTTTTTGAAGAGACCTAGTCAGGTGTCTTCTAAATGTCCCATATTCTGATTTGTTTTTTTGACTGAAGTTGTTCCTCTATCTCCTGTATTTCCTGAAAACTAAAAGTTAGGTTGAAACACCTGATTCAATTCAGGTGAAATATTCTGGCCAAAATACTACCAGAAAATGCAACTACTTTGTATTGTATTTCATCAAGAGGCACATAATGTCACTAACATTAATAATGTGTTGCTTGGCCGGGCGCGGTGGCTCAAGCCTGTAATCCCAGCACTTTGGGAGGCCGAGATGGGTGGATCATGAGGTCAGGAGATCGAGACCATCCTGGCTAACACAGTGAAACCCCATCTCTACTAAAAAAATACAAAAAACTAGCCGGGCGAGGTGGCGGGCGCCTGTAGTCCCAGCTACTCGGGAGGCTGAGGCAGGAGAATGGCGTAAACCCGGGAGGCGGAGCTTGCAGTGAGCTGAGATCCGGCCACTGCACTCCAGCCTGGGCAACAGAGCGAGACTTCGTCTCAAAAAAAAAAAAAAATGTTTTGCTCAACTGGTCAAAGTGGGACAATCGTTGCATTGTAAAGGCACCTTTCTTTCCACATTCAGTGAGGCATCTGCAGGTGATACTCTGGCACTACACAAGCATCCTGTTTCCCTCACATCTAATGACCGTAGCATCCATTGATCAGTGCCTAAATGCACTAAGCATTGCAAATTAATGGCTTTTCAAAATCTGTCATTCCATCTGCATTTATTAGCTGACATTATTCTATAACAAGTAGCTTTCCATGACTGGAGATAAACAATTGATCCTACTAAAAGGACAGAGTGAAAATCTAATTCCTTCCCTCTAATTAAAAAGTAAGGAGTTTGTGTGCGATCCACCACCAATCATGGAAATGCCTTTAGTCTCTCTCTTTTTTGCATCACTATGGACTTCAAGGTTTTTTTTTTTTTTTTTTTTTTTTTTTGAGGTGGAGTTTTGCTCTTGTCACCGAGGCTGGAGTGCAATGGCACAATCTCGGTTCACTGCAACCTCTGCCTCCCAGGTTCAAGCGATCCTCCTGCCTCAGCCTCCCGAGTAGCTGGAATTACAGGAATGCGCCACTGTGCCCAGCTAATTTTGTATTTTTAGTAGAAATGGGGTTTCTCCATGTTAGTCAGGCTGGTCTCGAACTCCTGACCTCAGGTGATCCACCCGTCTCAGCCTCCTAAAGTGCTGGGATTACAGGCGTGAGTCACCCCGCCCGGCCTTTTTTTTGGGTTTTTTTTTTTTGAGATGGAGTCTCCCTCTGTCGCCCAGGCTGGAGTACAGTGGCGCGATCTCGGCTCACTGCAAGCTCTGCCTCCTGAGTTCACGCCATTCTCCTGCCTCAGCCTCCCGAGTAGGTGGGACTGGCCCACCACCACGCCCGGCTGATTTTGTATTTTTAGTAAAGACGGGGTTTCACTGTGTTAGCCAGGATGGTCTCGATCTCCTGACCTCGTGATCCGCCCACCTCGGCCTCCCAAAGTGCTGGGATTACAGGCATTAGCCACTGCGCCCGGCCAGAATTTTCTTTATTCAGAATGTTATTGTCAGTTACTGTCATTGTTTTTATTCACCAAAGCGCTTCGCGTTTGGCCAGGGGAGCCCCTTCTAGCTATAGCTTCTGTTCCCGTTCTCACATTACTGTGAATCTTTGAGTGCTTCCCTGGTTTCTGACCCAGGACGTTCCAGGCTTACCTTGAGCACTTCAGGACCCAGACCTAGACCAGCTGTTGCTCCAAGGAGTCCTAGTTCCTTGCATGGCCATGTTGAGGGCTGAATTTGCTCATCATTACAGGGGAACCATTGGTTCTGCTCCCTCCCGTGAACAGACCTAGGAAATAAATGTATTTTAAAAATCATGAGTGATATTTTCAATATATATTCATCATTATGGGGAGTTTTATATAACTACTTCGAGTTGTTATAGTCATGTCTTAAAGTGGACATTTTGGTCCCCCTCAGTAACTTTCACAATTTATTTTTGCTTTATCCTAGAACTATTTGAATCTATTCCCACAAAATAGGTTGGAAATAACACCAATATTACTAACGTGGAAATTAATGAGTGACACCTGTCATTTTTTTTTTAGTTCTTTTTGTCCCAAAACAGAAAAAAATCCCACTAAGGAAGTGCTCATAATACTGCATTTAAAAGTCTATTGAAAGAATGAGCTCTTCTACTTAGTGAAGTTACCCATTTGATATAAACTTCACTTGATTTCTTCTTTGCTTTCAATTTCAAAATGTGCTGAGTATGTAAATTACTCATATTTATCCAAAAGTCAAAACTTCACAAAAAGGTATACTTGAAGAAGCCTTGTCTCTATCCTCAGCCCCGCCACCCTGTTCACTCCTGTTTCCATATGTATTCATTTTTTAGTTTGTAACTTACTCTTCAGGTTTGTAGTTTGTAGTTTATACTTATTTGCAAAATATATGTATTATATAAAATATATTGGCCAGGCACAGTAGCTCATGCCTGTAATCTCAGCACTTTGGGAGACTGAGGCAGGAAGACCGCTTGAGCCCAGGAGTTCACGTCCAGCCTGGGCAACATAGTGAGCCCCATCTCTACAAAAAATTTAAAATTTTTAAAAATAAACATATATAATAGAGAAATATATACACAAAATATCTATGTAAATTTTACATATTATTTCTTCCCCTCAATTCTCACACAAAAGACAGCAAGCCACATAATTTTCTGTACTCTGCATTTCTCAATAACATATTGTGTACTTCAAATTTGTCATACATGTCACATATCAAGTATACTGTACTATTAAGATACAAAGAGGCCAGACACAGTGGCTCATGCCTGTAATCCCAGCACACTGGGAGGCCAAGGCGGGCAGATCACTTGAGGTTAGGAGTTTGAAACCAGCCTGCCCAGGCCGGGTGCGGTGGCTCAAGCCTGTAATCCCAGCACTTGGGGAGGCCGAGACGGGCGGATCACGAGGTCAGGAGATCGAGACCATCCCAGCTAACACGGTGAAACCCCGTCTCTACTAAAAAGATACAAAAAACTAGCCGGGTGAGGTGACGGGCGCCTGTAGTCCCAGCTACTCCGGAGGCTGGGGCAGGAGAATGGCGTAAACCCAGGAGGCGGAGCTTGTAGTGAGCTGAGATCTGGCCACTGCACTCCAGCCCGGGCAACAGAGCCAGACACCGTCTCAAAAAAAAAAAAAAGAAACCAGCCTGCCCAACATGGAGAACCCTGTCTCTATTAAAAATACAAAAATTAGCTGGGCATCGTACCAGGCACCTGTAATCCCAGCCACTCCTAAGGCTGAAGCAGGAAGAATCACTAGACACCGGGAGGCAGAGATGGCAGTGAAGCGAGATTGTGCCATTGCACTCCAGCTTGGGCAAAAGAGCTAGACTCTGACTCAAAAACAAATGAACAAACAAAAAGATACAAGGAAACACTGGAGGCATTTCCTGTGGTAGATCTGTTATAACAGTTCTTAAGCTATGGAGAGAGATTTCCTGCTGACCACTCTGTGGAGTTTCACTATGTAAATCAAACACAGGCCATGTATTTATCTTGTATGTTTCTCACTAACACATGTACCCATCTTACCTCAAGTACTCAAATGTCTAATACTGTCAGCCGGCGGCAACAACTTGTTTTTCAAAAGCCTTCATATTCCAACAATGAACGTCATTAGCATTAGATGTATCATATATTACATTTTCTAAATGTGGTACCTGAAATGTGACTTCTAGTATTACAGTATTTGTAGAGAAAAAAAAAAAAAGTATCTCAGCCGGGCGCGGTGGCTCATGCCTGTAATCCCAGCACTTTGGGAGGCCGAGGCAGGTAGATCACTAGGTCAGGAGATTGAGACCATCCTGGCTAACATGGTGAAACCCTGTCTCTACTAAAAACACAAAAAAATTAGCCAGGCGTGGTGACGGGCACCTGTAGTCCCAGCTACTCGGGAGGCTGAGGCAGGAGAATGGCATGAACCCAAGAGGCAGAGCTTACAGTGAGCCGAGATCACGCCACTGCACTCCAGCTCAGGTGACAGAGCAAGACTCCGTCTAAAAAAAAAAAAAGCCAGGTGTGGTGATACGCGCCTGTAGTCTTAGCTACTCAGGAGGTTGAGGTGGGAGGATCACTTGAGCCCAGGAGGTCGAGGCTGCAGTGAGCTATGATCGTGCCACTGCCCTCTAGCCTGGGTGACAGGTTAAGACGTCTTCAAAACAAAGACCAAAAAAACCAAAGGCAGTGGGAACGTTCTGTGTTATCAATGGGGAAGTGGTCACATGAGTGTAACCATTAGTCAAAACTCATCAGATACTGCCCTTAACCCACGTTATTTTACTGTGTGTAAATCATACCTCAGGGCCAGCTGCAGTGGCTCACACCTGTGATCCCAGCACTTTGGGAGGCTGAGGCGGGTGGATCACTTGGGGTCAGGAGTTTGAGACCATCCTGGCCAACATGGTGAAACCCCATCTCTACTAAAAATACAATAACCAGCCAGACGTGCTGGCACATACCTATAATCCCAGCTAGTTGGGAGACTGAGGCAGTAGAATTGCTAAAACCCGGGAGGCAGAGGTTGCAATGAGCTGAGATTGCACCACTGCACTCCAGTGTGGGCAAAGAAGCGAGACCCCATCTCAAAAAAAAATATATATATATATGCCTCAATAAAAAAGGACAAGGACAGGCACAGTGGCTCATGCCTGTAATCCTAGCACTTTGGGAGGTTGAGGCAGGAGGATCACTTGAGCCCAAGAGTTTGAAACCAGCCTGGACAAGATGGTGAGACCCTGACTCTACAGAATTTTTTTTTTTTTTTTTTTTTTTTTTGAGACAGAGTCTCGCTCTGTCGCCCGGGCTGGAGTGCAGTGGCCGGATCTCAGCTCACTGCAAGCTCCGCCTCCCGGGTTTACGCCATTCTCCTGCCTCAGCCTCCCGAGTAGCTGGGACTACAGGCACCCGCCACCTCGCCCGGCTAGATTTTTGTATTTTTTAGTAGAGACGGGGTTTCACCATGTTAGCCAGGATGGTCTCGATCTCCTGACCTCGTGATCCACCTGTCTCGGCCTCCCAAAGTGCTGGGATTACAGGCTTGAGCCTCCGCGCCCGGCCCAGAATTTTTTTAAAAAAATTATCTGGGTGTGGTGGTACACACTTGTAGTCCCAGCTACTCTGTGGCTGATGCAGGAGGATCTCTGAAGCCCAGGAATTGCAGACTGTGGTGAGCTATGATCGTGCCACTGCACTCCAGCTTGGGCAACAGAGCGAGAGACCCTGTCTCATAAAAAAGAAAGAAAGAGAAATAAAAATAAAAAAGGACACAGAAAAAGAAAAAGGGGGCCAGGCACGGTGGCTCACGCCTGTAATCCTAGCACTTTGGATGGCCGAGGGGGGTAGGTCCTGAGGTCAGGAGTTCAAGACCATCCTGGCCAACATAGTGCACCTGTCTCTACTAAAAATACAAAAACTAGCCAGGCGTGGTGGTGGGCACCTGTAGTCCCAGCTACTCAGGAGGCCGAGGCAGGAGAATGGCGTGAACCCAGGAGGTGGAGCTTGCAGTGAGCCGAGATCACGCCACTGCACTCTAGCCTGGGCAACAGAGCGAAACTCCGTCTCAAAAAAAAAAAAAAAACTATCTCTATCTCCTAAATTGATAGATGTCCCCTCAGTATTAATTCTCTGCTTACATTTGAATTTTTCCTGAAAGCTTTCATGCATAGCAAACATAGTTTTACACCAAATGAATCACCTGACGTGTAAATGTGCTGGAACTTTGTAAATGCTTTTATATTTCTGTTATGTTGGTTTTTCCCTGTGATTTATGTGAAACATACCATATTTGATTTCTTAGTAGATACTAATACACAAGCCGTTCTCCGAGGTCTCTTCCCATGTGAGTTTTCTGTTTTTTTTTTTTTTTTTTTTTTTTTTTTGAGACAGAGTTTTTGTTCTTGTCACCCAGGCTGGAATGCAATGGCATGATCTTGGCTCACCACAACCTCCGCCTCCCGGGTTCAAGTGATTCTCCTGCCTCAGACTCCCAAGTAGCTAGGATTACACGCACCCACCACCATGCCTGGCTAATTTTTGTATTTTTAGTACAGATGGGATTTCCCATGTTGGCCAGGCTAGTCTTGAACTCCTGACCTCAGGTGATCCATCTGCCTCAGCCTCCCAAAGTGCTGGGATTACAGGCGTGAGCCACCGTGCCTGGCCAGTATTTTCTAAAATAACACAAAATGTTCCCATATCCATTTCATTTGTGGAGAGGCCTCCAGCCCCTGTATCTTGTGTTTTCTGATGCCAACTAATGATTTAATTTACACAGAAGGAGACCCCTACATTATTTACACTCATAAGGTTTCTACCATGAATTTTGGTTTGAAAAACAAATGGACTTTACACATGAGGATTTCCCACATTTGTTACAATTCAGAGTATCACTCTTGTGTGGGGGATGACTTCACACAGAAGGATTTCCCCCATGTATTGCATTCATATGGCTTCTCCCCTGTGTGAGTTCTCTGATGACTGATGAGGTTTGACTTCATATAAAACATTTTCCCACATTCATTACACTCAAAAGGGTTCTTCCTGGTATGAGGTCTCTGATGCACAGGGAGGTGTGATTTCATACAGAAATATGTATCACGGCCAGGCGTGGTCGTACAAGCCTGTAATCCCAGCACTTTGGGAGGCTGAGGCGGGCGGATCACGAGGTCAGGAGATCAAGACCATCCTGGCTAACATGGTGAAACCCCGTCTCTACTAAAAAAAGACCAAAAACTAGCCAGGCGAGGTGGCGGGCACCTGTAGTCCCAGCTACTCGGGAGGCTGAGGCAGGAGAATGGCGTAAACCCGGGAGGTGGAGCTTGCAGTGAGCTGAGATGTGGCCACTGCACTCCAGCCTGGGCAACAGAGTGAGACTCCATCTCAAAAAAAAAAAAAAAAAAGAAATATGTATCATACTTGCTACACTGATAGGGCTTCTCTTCCATGTGAGTTCTCTGCTGAATGGTTAAGGGTGACTTATAGTAGAAGAATTTCCCATGTTTATTACATTCATGGGGTTTCTCCCCTGGGTGTGTCCTCTGATGTTCAATGAAGTGTGACTTCTGGAAGGTTTTTCCACATTCCTTATATTCATGGAGTTTCTTGCCTGGTGTATGTTTGATGATGTTTAGTAAAGTGTGACTTCTGGTAGGCGTTCCCACATTCTTTACATTCACAGGGTTTCTCCCATGTATTTATTCTCTGATGCTGACTGAGGGCTGACTTCATATAGAAAGATTTTCCGGCCGGGCGCGGTGGCTCAAGCCTGTAATCCCAGCACTTTGGGAGGCCGAGACGGGCGGATCAAGAGGTCAGGAGATCGAGACCATCCTGGCTAACACGGTGAAATCCCGTCTCTAAAAAAATACAAAAAACTAGCCGGGCGAGGTGGCGGGCGCCTGTAGTCCCAGCTACTTGGGAGGCTGAGGCAGGAGAATGGCGTGAACCTGGGAGGCGGAGCTTGCAGTGAGCTGAGATCCGGCCACTGCACTCCAGACTGGGCGACAGAGCAAGACTCTGTCTCAAAAAAAAAAAAAAAAAAAAAAAAAAAAAAGAAAGATTTTCCACATTCATTGCATTTTTAAGGCTTCTCCCCATATGAGTTCAATGATGTCCCGTCAGGGTAGATTTATGGTGAAAAGTTTTCTGACATTCAGTACATTCATAGGGTTTCTCTTCTCAGTGTGTTCTCTTATGATCAGTGAGGTTTGACTTCCCAGAAAAGGCCTTCCCACATTAATTACATACATGAGGTCTCCTTCCTGTGTGAATTCTCTGATGAATATTAAGATGTGAATTCAGGCCAAGTGCAGTAGCTCATGCCTGTAATACCAGCACTTTGGGAGGCTGAGGCAGGCTGATCACTTGAGGTCAGGAGTTTGAGACCAGCCCGGCCAACATGGTGAAACCCTGTCTCTACTAAAAATACAAAAATTAGCTGGGTGTGGTGGTAGGCACCTGTAATCCCAGCTAGTTGGGAGGCTAAGGCATGACAATCGCTTGAACTCAGGAGGTAGAGGTTGCAGCTAGCCAAGATCATGCCACTGCACTCCAGCCTGGGTGACAGAGTGAGACTCCATCTCAAAAAATTAAAAAAAAAAAAAGATGTGACTTCAGATAGAAGGATTTTTCACATTCATTACATTTGTAAGGTTTCTCTCCAGTGTGAGTTCTCTGGTGTATAACTAGGGTTTTAAGGACTTCCTACATTCATTACATTTATGTAGCCTCTCCCCTGTGTGAGTTATCTTATGTTTAGTGAGGGCATCCTTGTTGTAGAAGGACTTCTCACGTTCATTGCATCCATAGGGTTTCTCCCCAGTGTGAGTTCTCTGATGCACAATGAGGACTGAATTCATAGAGATTTTTCCACATTCACTACATTCATATGGCTTCTCCCTGGTGTGAATTTTCTGATGTTTACTGAGACTTGACTTCACACAAAAGGGTTTCACACATTCATTACACTCATAGGGTTTCTTACCTGTGTGTGTTTCCTCATGTATAATTACCGCTGATTTATAGGAGAAGCATTTCTCACACTCAGTACATTCATAGGGTTTCTCTTCTGTGTGCTTTCCCTGATGTACATTTAGGGTTGACTTATAGTAAGATTGATTTTCCACATTCATTAAAAAAAAGTTTTTTTCTGAGACGGAGTCTCGCTCTGTCGCCCAAGCTAGAGTGCAGTGGCGTGATCCTGGCTCACTGCAAGCTCCACCTCCTGGGTTCACACCATTCTCCTGCCTCAGCCTCCTGAGTACCTGGGACTACAGATGCCCACCACCACGTCTGGCTGATTTTTTCTATTTTTAGTACAGAGAGGGTTTCACCGTGTTAGCCAGGATGGTCTCGATCTCCTGACCTCGTGATTCGCCTGCCTCGGCCTCCCAAAGTGCTGGGATTACAGGCGTGAGCCACCACGCCCGGCCCTAAACTTGATATGGAAATACAAAGGGCTTCTACAGACAAAACCTGGGGTTTTTATGGGCACAGGATGAGGGGGTGGGGTGGGCCATGGGTGGTTTGGGAAAAGGCAACATTTGAGCAGGAAAACAGGGATGTAAATTCTCACTTTGGACCATGGTGTCAGGCTTTTCAGCTTGAGGGTGGGGCCCTCGCCAGGGACATGCCCTCTTCTGCCCAGAATTTCCCTGCCTCCTGTCCCTACCACTACAGAGGGCATGAAATACTCAGGAAAGACTGGCAGAGTAAAAAGATGAGGGAGTCAAGGATGGACATCTGGACATAAGCCATGGGAATGAGCAGAAGGAAGACACAATGAGGGGCACCAAGAAATCTGAGCAGCAGGAATAAAGCCACAAGAAGCATGTCACAAGACACCAGGGAGAGGGGCCTTTCTAGAAGGTGAAAGCAGTTCAATGCCAATGCAGCAGAATATTCTAGGAAGGCCAGGTTGGAAAAACATGCACTGCAGTTAGGCTTTATCAGGACGTGCCGGGCAGGTGGCGGGGAAGTGGCAAGATTACACAAAGCAGACTAACATGCGAATGAATGAACAGATGCCTGTACCCCAATGCTCGCAGCAGCATTATTTACAACAATGAAAACGTGGAAACAGCCTAAATGTCCATCTGCAAATGAAGAGGTAAAGAAAATGTGGTCGATCTATACAATGAATAAAACCTAAGTTCTACCCTCCACTTCCAACAAAGAACAGTTACAGGCAACAGGGAGGTTGACTGCAAGGTTCTTTGCTCTATGAAAATGTTCAGACATTTTTTTCAGACTCCAGGAAATCTTTCCGTCCCAAGAGTAACTAGTTCATTTCTTCTGGCGGCCAGTGAAAATGAAGTGCAGATTAGGAAGATAAAAGACAAATCAGGGCCCGGTGCAGTGGCTCATGCATATAATCCCAGCACTTTGGGAAGCCCAGGCAAGAGGGCTGCTTGAGGTCAGGGGCTCCAGACCAGACTGGCCAACATGGTGAAATCGTCTCTATTAAAAATCCAAAAATTAGCCGGGTGCGGTGGTGAGCACCTGTAGTCCCAGCTACTCGGGAGACCGAGGCATGAGATTTGGTTGAACCCCAGAGGTGAAGGTTGCAGTGAGCCAAGATCACGCTACTGCATTCACGCCTGGGCAACAGAGCAAGACTGTCTCAAAAGAAGACCAATCTGCCACTCCCCTTTGACGACTGTACGATCACGTGACCACAGGGATCCGCAGCTGCCTCTGCCTGCTGCTCAGCTGCCTCTCACTCCCCCTTTACCCTGAAGTAGCTTTCTAAATGTCCATCTGAATCAACGAATTTTATGAAAGCCAGCAAATCCCCTGAAAAACGAGAAAGAATCGAAAAAAAGAAACTCACCTGGGGTTTGTTCATTTTCTGATGCTCCTCTAAGAGCATGGAAACCTGTTCTTCAAATAGCATACCTGGAAGAAGGGGGAAGAAAGAGAATGAGGGATTTGGCAGCTCTGCACCCACCTAACTCTCCTAAAAGCACCCCCGTCCGCTGGGTAACCTTGACCCTGCAGAAGGAAAGGAGGGAACCACATCCCCGCATCCCTTTTTGACTCGAATATGACTTAGTGGAGCTTAAACCTGCAATGTTTCCCATTGCTTCAACAATTTTTGTCTCACTTCACAAACACAAATATTTAAAACAGAATTGAGTAGGCCAGGCAAAGTGGCTCATGCCCATAACCCCAGCACCCTCGGAGGCCAAGGCGGGAGGATCACTTGAGGCCTGGAGTTTGACACCAGCCTGGGCACTGTTTGCTCAGTCTGGCCCCTGCTATCACCCTCTGCCCAGTTCCCTTCCTCTGCTGGGTCTTTCAGGGCTTCCCCTAAGCCCGGGCCCCTCCGCACCACACGCTCCCCTTATGCGTCTCTCGGCCCCTTCTCTGAAGCCCTGATGGGCCTCCCTTCGCAGGAGGGGTTGTCTTCCCGCTGAGATTCCTGTTCCTGAGCCCCCTCCTTGTCAACGCAGTGGAGCCGCTCTGTCCAGCAGAGCCTAGGGGACAACTCAATTTAGCAAGAACCTTGTTCGAGGCCCAAGTCCGCCTGTGAGCGCGCACGGTTCCCAGAAGCTGTGGGATGCAGCGCCCCGAGGCCCCAGGCGGGAGCCAGGCGGCCCAAGAGCTGCCCAGACTCAGCCGGCCCTGGCACGGGCCTCACGCGAGGCAGCGCGGAGGAGGGCCCAGGGCGGCGCGCGACACCCGTGACCCTGCCCCCTCCGTACCTGCTGGGCCGACAGCTCACCGCCGCCGCAGCCAGTTGAGGAAACCCGAATGCGGCCCCGGCGGCGCCCTGTTGCGGGCGGACCACCCCGCCCCCGCCCCCGCCCCACCTAGTCGCAGAGCCCAAGCCCAAGCGGGGAAGGCAGTCCCAGGGGCCCGGGGCTGCGACTGTCCGGACGCGCCCCGCGCCCGCTCTACAGCCCCCAGGCTCACCCGCAGCCCCAGCATGACCCTCAAGCGGAAGTGCACGGGAAGCCCCGCGAGGGCACAAGCGCCTGCGCAAAGCCCACCAGGCTCTGCCGCGACGCAGGCCCGGCCAGGAAGCTCCGCCCATATGGGGGCGGGGACTGTGCTGGCCCCATCCCTTCACCCTCCACCTTCACACCCTCTCCCCATCCCCTTCACGCCCCACCTCTACATCGCCACCCCCTCCCCCACCACCCCTCCCCCATCACCCCCACCTTCACATCCCCTCCCCGCCCCTTCACCTCCCACCTCCACATCCCCTCCCATACAGGCAGTGGCTCACACCTGTAATCCCAGCACTTTGGGAGGCCGAGGCTGGCGGATCACCTGAGGTCAGGAGTTCGAGATCAGCTTGGCCAACATGGTGAAGCCTCCTCTCTACTAAAAATACAAAAATTAGCCTGAGTGTGGTGGTGCATGCCTGTAATCCCGGCTACTGGGGAGGCTGAAGCAGGAGAATCCCTTGAATCCAGGAAGCAGAGGTTGCAGTGAGCTGAGATCACGCCATTGCATTCCAGCCTGGGCGACAGAGCAGGACTTCATCTTTTTTTTTTTTTTTTTTTTTTTTTGAGACGGAGTCTCGCTCTGTCACCCAGACTGGAGTGCAGTGGCCGGATCTCAGCTCACTGCAAGCTCCGCCTCCCGGGTTCACGCCATTCTCCTGCCTCAGCCTCCCAAGTAGCTGGGACTACAGGCGCCTGCCAACGCGCCCGGCTAGTTTTTTGTATTTTTTAGTAGAGACGAGGTTTCACCATGTTAGCCAGGATGGTCTCGATCTCCTGACCTCGTGATCCGCCCGCCTCGGCCTCCCAAAGTGCTGGGATTACAGGCTTGAGCCACCGCGCCCGGCCAGGACTTCATCTTAAAAAAAAAGGTTGGAGCGGGTTGAGGCTCTGCAGCTCAGCAAGAAATTGTCATTAGCTGGGGACCGCCCCAAACCTGATGTCTCTAGGTCTACACGTCACCTTTCTCCAGTCAATGACCCATTCATCAAACATGTTTATTATGCAGATAATTTTTTTTTTTTTTTTTTTTTTTTTTTTTTTTTTTTTTTTTTTTTTTTTGAGACGGAGTCTCGCTCTGTCGCCCAGGCTGGAGTGCAGTGGCCGGATCTCAGCTCACTGCAAGCTCCGCTCCCGGGTTTACGCCATTCTCTCGCCTCAGCCTCCCGAGTAGCTGGGACTACAGGCGCCCGCCACCTCGCCCGGCTAGTTTTTTGTAGTTTTAGTAGAGACGGGGTTTCACTGTGTTAGCCAGGATGGTCTCGATCTCTGACCTCGTGATCCGCCCGTCTCGGCCTCCAAAGTGCTGGATTACAGGCTTGAGCCACCGCGCCCGGCCAATTTTTTTTTTTTTTTTTTTTTTTTTTTAACTAGGCACTGTGCTGGTCCATGGGGAGAAGAACAACAAAAAAAAAACCTTCCTTGTTGGATCACACTGTCTCTTGGAGGAAACAGTCATTCAACCAGTAACACACATAATAATGTAATAACCAAAGCTAAGAACTATGAAAGTCAGAGCCCACAGGGGACTATGAAAGAACAGAGCAGGGATTGGGAGGCCGAGGCAAGTGGATAGCTCGAGCCCAGGAGTTCGAAAGCAGCCTGGGCAACATGGCGAAACCCTGTCTCTACAAAAAATACAAAAATTAGCTGGTGTGGTAGTGTACACCTGTAGTCCCAGCTACTCAGGAGACTCAGATAGGAGAATCACCTTATCCCAGGAGGTGAAGGCTGCAGTGACCCGAGTTCGCACCACTATACTCCAGCCTGGGGGACAGAGTAAGACCCTGTCTCAAAAAAAAAAAAAAAAGGCCCGGGGTGGGGGCGCTGGGCACAGTGGCTATGCCTGTAATCCCAGTACTTTGAGAGGCAGAGACAGGTGGATCACTTGAGGTCAGGAGTTCAACACCACCCTGGCCAACATGGTGAAACCCATTTCTACTAACTCCACTAAAAATACAAAAAATTAGCTGGGCGTGGTGGTGGGTGCCTGTAATCCCAGCTACTCCGGAGGCTGAGGCAGGAGAATCGCTTGAATCTGGGAGGTGGAGTTTGCACTGAGCCAAGATCATGCCATTGGACTCCAGCCTGGGCAACAGAGCAAGACACCATCTCAAAAAAAAAAAAAAGAAAAGAAAAGGAACAGAGAAACCTAAATTAGATTAAGGGAACAGAGAAGACCTGAGAAACAGACACTTAGGCTACACTCTGAAGGATGCTTTGCCATCGAGGGCCTTTTCTGCTGCAAATGTAGAAACCCAACTGAAATGAGCTTACGCTAAAAAAGTAAAATTGTTGTCTTTAAGTAACTTTAAAAGTCCGGAATGGCTCTTGCTAGCTTCAGACACAGACAGATGTAGGGGCCCAAACAGCAACATCAGGATGGCGTTTAGTTCTGTCTCTTGGCCGGTTTGCTTTTCTCTTGTGTTACGGGTTGATTGTGCCCCCCAGCAGCCCGCCCCCCACCTCCCCACCCCCCCGCAAACAATAACAAAAGATTTGTCAAAGTCCTAACTCCCATCTCAGTGTATCAGAATGTGGCCTTATTTGGGAATAAAGTCATTAGAGATGTAATTAGTTAAGAGTAGGGTGGATCTGGCCAGGCACGGTGGCTCATGCCTGCAATCCCAGCACTTTGAGAGGCTGAGTTGGGAGGATTGCTTGAGCCCAGCAGTTTGAGACCAGCCTGGGCAACATAGTGAATGAAACCCCACCTCTACAAAAGATACAAAAATTAGCCAGGCTTGGTGGCGCATCCCATAGCCCCAGCTACTCAGGAGGCTGAGGCAGGAGGATCGCTTGAGCCCAGGAAGTCGAGGCTGCAGTGAGCTATGACTGTGCCACTGCACTCCAGCCTGGGCAACAGACGTGTTCTGTTCCTCCCTGCTTATTGAATTCCTATTACCTGAGTGTGGAGATTCTTGTGTTAATCCTCCGTATCATTATTTCTGCCTCTTCCTCTTTTTGCTCTGTGGTTTTTTTTTTTTTTTTTTTTTTTTTTTTTTTTTTTTGAGGCGGAGTCTCGCTCTGTCGCCCGGACTGGAGTGCAGTGGCCAGATCTCAGCTCACTGCAAGCTCCGCCTCCCGGGTTTCCGCCATTCTCCTGCCTTAGCCTCCCGAGTAGCTGGGACTACAGGCGCCCGCCACCTCGCCCGGCTAGTTTTTTGTATTTTTAGTAGAGACGGGGTTTCACCGTGTTAGCCAGGATGGTCTCGATCTCCCGACCTTGTGATCCGCCCGTCTCGGCCTCCCAAAGTGCTGGGATTACAGGCTTGAGCCACCTCGCCCGGCCTGCTCTGTGTTTTAAGAGGGAAACTTTACCTTCTATTCTTTCTTTTTCTTTTGGGCTATTATGTTTCATTTCCAAGTTTCCCACCATCCCGTTCTGATTTTAAACAGGCAATATCTTTATGAATCTTGGAAGATATGTTTTTTGTTGTTGTTGTTGTTGTTGTTATCGTTTTTTTTTTTGAGACAGAATTTCGCTCTTTTTGCCCAGGCTGGAGTGCAATGGCGCGATCTCGGCTCACCGCAACCTCTGCCTCCTAGATTCAAGCGATTCTCCTGCCTCAGCCTCCTGAGTAGCTGGGATTACAGGCATGCGCCACCATGCCTGGCTAATTTTGTATTTTTAGTAGAGATGGGGTTTCTTCATGTTGGTCAGGCTGGTCTTGAACTCCCGACCTCAGGTGATCCATCCGCCTCGGCCTCCCAAAGTGCTGGGATTACAGGCGTGAGCCACCGCGCCCAGCCGATACTGTTTTTTACTTTTAATTTTTGTGGGTACATAGGAGGTGTATATATTTATGGGGTACATGAGATATTTTGATACAGGCATGCAATGTGAAATAATCACAGCAGAGCTGGAAGATGCTAAAATTTTTAGTCTACACTGGAAAGAAGGAAGATACTAATTTTCTTTTTTTTCCAAGACACAGTCTCGCTCTGTCACCCAGGCTGGAGTGCAGTGGCGTGATCTCGACTCATTGCAACACTACCTCCCAGGCTCAATTGATTCTCGTGCCTCAGCCTCCTGAGTAGCTGGGATTACTGGGGTGTGCCACCATACCTGGCTAATTTTGGTATCTTCAGTAGAGACAGAGTCTTGCTCTGTTGCCCAAGGCTGGTCTCAAACCCCTGGGCTCAAACGATCCGCCCACCTTAACCTCCCAAAGGGTTGGGATTACAGGCATGAGCCACCACAACCAGCCTTGTTTGCTGATACTAAAATTAAAAAGTTGGCTCTGGAGTGAATTCTGAAAATGACTACAAACCTCTTGAATAAAGAAGACAGAACTGGGCTGGGCGCAGTGGCTCACGCCTGTAATCCCAGCACTTTGGGAGGCCGAGGTGGGCGGATCACGAGGTCAGGAGTTCGAGGACATCTTGGCTAACACGGTGAAAAAGACAAAAAAATTAGCCAGGCATGGTGGCGGGCGCCTGTAGTCCCAGCTAATCGGGAGGCTGAGACAGGAGAACGGCGTGAACCCGGGAGGCAGAGCTTGCAGTGAGCTGAGATCGCGCCACTGCACTCCAGCCTGGACAACAGAGTGAGACTCCATCTCAAAAAAAAAAAAAAAAAAAGACAGAACTGTCTGCAAAAGAATTTCAAACTTCTAAGAGACTCTCCTTTCATTTTATACTTTGTTACTAATTTGGATAATTCTATTACATGGGTAGGATTTCACCCAATCATAGTGGGGTTTTTGGTTCTGTTTTGAGGTGGGATCCTGCTCTGTCACCCAGGCTGGAACGCAGCAGCGCGATCTCAGCTCACTACAACCTCCCTCTTCCAGGCTCAAGTGAGCCTCCCACCTCAGCCTCCCAAATAGCTGGGCCCACAGACGCATGCCACCACACCCGGCTGTTGTTTATTTTTTTGTAGAGACAGGGTCTTGCTTTATTGCTCAGGCTGGTCTTGAACTCCTGGGCTCAAGGAATCCTCTCACTTCTGCCTCCCAAAGTGCTGGGATGACAAAACCTCACACCTGGCCTCACACCTGGCCTCACTGCTGTGTCTTTAAAACTAGATCCTTTGGTTCATGTTTTAACTTTTCAAACATGTGATGGCTCTCCAGGGGCTGAATATAAAAGTATTTGTGCTTTAAAAAAATAATAATGACCATGAAATTTTGTGACATTCTTACCATTGAGAATTGGGGTCTGTGTCCCACCCTTTGAATCAGTTCCAGTCAGTAGAGTATGGTGGATATGGTGGTGCACAACTTCTAAGATGAGGCCATACAGCTTCTTTTATTTTTTTATTTTTATTTTTTATTTTTTGAGAGAGTCTCACTCTGCAGCCCAGGCAGAAGTGCAGTGGTGTGATCTTGGCTCACTGCAAACTCCACCTCCTGGGTTCAAGCAATTCTCCTCTCTCAGCCTCCTGAGTGGCTGAGACTACAGGCATGCACCACCACGCCCAGCTAATTTTTGTATTTTTAGTAGAGACAGGGTTTCACCATTTTGGCCAGGCTGCTCTTGAACCTTAGGTGATCAGCCCATCTCAGCCTCCCAAAAGTGCTGGGATGACAGGTGTGAGCCACCGCGCACGGCCCGAGGCCATACAGCTTCTGCCTCATATGTGGGACATGCTCAGATCTCAGGGCCACCATAGAAGAAATCCAAGTACGCTGAGGAAGCCACGCCACACAGGAGGACACCTGTGTGCAAGCCAGCGGACAGTCCTAGTTGCCAAGTTACTGCAGCCCCAATTACAGGTGCATGATGCCGACTGCTAAGTCCCTTCCCTGCTGAGGTCCTAGAAGTGAAGAAACAGGGAAAGAAAGCCAGCCCTGGCCGGGCGCGGTGGCTCAAGCCTGTAATCCCAGCACTTTGGGAGGCCGAGACGGGTGGATCACGAGGTCAGGAGATTAAGACCATCCTGGCTAACATGGTGAAACCCCGTCTCTACTAAAAAATACAAAAAAAAAAAAAACTAGCCAGGCGAGGTGGTGGGCGCCTGTAGTCCCGGCCACTTGGGAGGCTGAGGCAGGAGAATGGCATGAACCCGGGAGGCAGAGCTTGCAGTGAGCTGAGATCCGGCCACTGCACTCCAGCCTGGGCAACAGAGCGAGACTCCATCTCAAAAAAAAAAAAAAAGAAAGAAAGCCAGCCCTGCTGTGGCCACCTGCATTCCCGATCCCTGGAATCTTTGCACATTGTCAAACGGCTGTGATAGTAAACCACCAAGTATGTGTGTGTGCTTTGGGGGAGGTGTCATTTGTAACGTGGCAGGCAGAACTGAAACAGACAACAGACAGCTTCCACCCCACTACATGCCTGCAGCAACACAGCCTGGCTGCACAGGCTCTTGTATGCAACCATCATGCTTGCAGTAGCCTGGTCTTTGCACGGCTACCTCTAGAGTAAATTCGGAAATGCCCTTAAGCATGCTGGGGTCACATGTCATTCAAACCTGGGGCAGATGACTGAACCTCTCTATGCCTTGGTTTCTTCATCTGCAAAACAGGAATGACAATAATATTGTGAGAACTAAATGGAATTAACTCACATAAAGCTCTCAGGACAGAGTCTGGGACACACGTGTTAGCAGCCATTCTTTTTTTTTTTTTTTTTTGAGACGGAGTCTTGCTCTGCCACCCAGGCTGGAGTGCAGTGGCCGGATCTCAGCTCATTGCAAGCTCCGCCTCCCGGGTTTACGCCATTCTCCTGCCTCAGCCTCCCGAGTAGCTGGGACTACAGGCGCCCGCCTCGTCGCCCGGCTAGTTTTTTGTATTTTTTAAGTAGAGACAGGGTTTCACCGTATTAGCCAGGATGGTCTCGATCTCCTGACCTCGTGATCCGCCCGTCTCGGCCTCCCAAAGTGCTGGGATTACAGGCTTGAGCCACCGTGCCCGGCCAGCAGCCATTCTTATCTGTCCTAGAATCTCTCCCTGAGAGGGGATAGGTCAGGGAGGAGGACAAGGGGGAAAAGGAAAGAGCCTCGAGTTCCTGGGTCCCCAGAAGCAGCAGCGACCTCAATACCCACTCCCTGGAGAGAAAAGGAGCCCTGGGCCTGCAGGCAGGTGCACTGTCCTGGCTGCCTCACTCCCCCAGTTTACCAAGGGCTGCCCCATGTCCCTCCACGGCTAGCACCTCCTTAAATGCACGTAGCTCAGACAGAGGTGCTTCGGCACCAAAGCGTTTCCTGTTATGCGTCCCACCCTGGCCTGTCTTTGCTGAACGCTGGGCAAGCCCTCTTCCTGCAGCTGGGTGCAGGTCCTGCTCAGAAGGGGGTGTGATGAGCTACAGCTTAGAGGGATTCAAACCATGGCTTTCACACTGCAGATTCTGACTCATCATGAATTGAGATTGGCTTTAAAGAAAATGAAGGCCGGGCGCGGTGGCTCAAGCCTGTAATCCCAGCACTTTGGGAGGCCGAGACGGGCAGATCACGAGGTCAGGAGATCGAGACCATCCTGGCTAACACGGTGAAGCCCCGTCTCTACTAAAAATACAAAAACTAGCCGGGCGAGGTGGCGGCCGCCTGTAGTCCCAGCTCCTCGGGAGGCTGAGGCAGGAGAATGGCGGAAACCCGGGAGGCGGAGCTTGCAGTGAGCTGAGATCTGGCCACTGCACTCCAGTCCGGGGGACAGAGCGAGACTCCGCCTCAAAAAAAAAAAAAAAAAAAGAAAATGAAATAGATTGAAAGAGGTGGAATTTAAAAACGCAGTAAAGGTAAGTTTTGGTGCACTGAGTGTGTGTACGCACGTACGCACGCTCAGGTTCAATGATGGAAAGTAGGTTTCTCACTGTGGATCACGAGTCAGAAATGTTCAAAATCACTGAGTTAGAGAATTCGCTTTTGTTTTTGAGACAGGATCTCACTCTGTTGTCCCAGCTGGAGTGCAGTGGTGGGATCTTGACTCACTGCAGCCTCAGCCTTCCATGTAGCTGGGACTACAGGTGCATGCCACCACACTCAGCTAACATTTTTTTTATGTTTTGGTAGCAATTTCACCATGTTGTCCAGGCTGGTCTCGAACTCCAGGGCTCAAGGGATCCACCCGCCTCAGCCTCCCATTGTGCCGGGATTACAGGAGTGAACTACCGTGCCTGGTCCTAGCATGTATTTTTATAACCAGGAAAAAATAAAAAAAGAGAGCAAAGATCATAAAGCTTTATTTAATAGATATAACCCAGTAATTCAAAATACTTTATTCCATATGTAGCCAATTAGAGAAAGAAAAAAAGGAGATAGAAGGAAATGTTGGATGAGTTAAGTGGAAGATCAGGACAAAAGGAATCAGAAAAGGAAGAAGGTTGGGGAAACCGCCAAGAGAGAAAGGAAGTAACAAAGGTAGGTGGAGGGGAAAATGATGCTCAGGGCTGAGGGACCCCTCTAAGCGCCACCTTTCGGGACTCACATTTCATAGGTCACTAGGGTTTAACTCCTCCTTGGCAATAAAGGGTGTCTACTTCTTTTTTCTATGACCATTGGATGGGGGGTGGCAGGTATTTTTCTCCCTATATATATAAAGTATTTGGCTGGACAGTCAATTTTAAGTTGTATCGGGAAATTTTTTTTTTTTTTTTTTTTTTTTTGAGACGGAGTCTCCCTCCCGCCGGGCTGGAGTGCAGTGGCCGGATCTCAGCTCACTGCAAGCTCTGCCTCCCGGGTTTACGCCATTCTCCTGCCTCAGCCTCCGGAGTAGCTGGGACTACAGGCGCCCGCCACCTCGCCCGGCTAGTTTTTTTGTATTTTTTAGTAGAGACGGGGTTTCACCGTGTTAGCCAGGATGGTCTCGATCTCCTGACCTCGTGATCCGCCCGTCTCGGCCTCCCAAAGTGCTGGGATTACAGGCTTGAGCCATTTTTTTTTTTTTTTTGAGACAGAGTCTCGCTCTGTCGCCCAGGCTGGAGTGCAGTGGCCAATCTCAGCTCACTGCAGGCTCCGCCTCCCGGGTTTACGCCATTCTCCTGCCTCAGCCTCCCTAGTAGCTGGGACTACAGGCGCCCGCCACCTCGCCCGGCTAGTTTTTTTTATTTTTTAGTAGAGACGGGGTTTCACCAGATTAGCCAGGATGGTCTCGATCTCCTGACCTTGTGATCCGCCCGTCTCAGGCCTCCCAAAGTGCTGGGATTACAGGCTTTTGAGCCTCCACACCCAGCCTTTTTTTTTTTTTTTAAAGTATTTGGCTGGACAGTCAAGTTTAAGTTGTATCAGGAAATCTTTTTTTTTTTTTTCTTGGTGAGATAGGGTCTTGTTCTGTCACCCAGGGTGGAGTGCAATGGAGAGATCATAGCTCACTGCAGCCTCTGCCTCCCAGGCTCAAGCAGTCTTCCCACCTCAGCCTCCAGAGTAGCTGGGACTACAGGCATGTGCCACCACATCCAGCTAATTTTTGTATTTTTTATAGAGTTTTGCCATGTTGTCCCAGCTGGCCTCGAACTCCTGAGCTCAAGGAATCCACCTGAGCTCAAGGGATCCACCTTGGCCTCCCATAGTGCTGGGATTACAGGCATGAGCCACCACACCCAGCCTCATTTAACTTTTCTGAATAGACTGTAAGATCCTCAAGGGGCTCTATTTTTTAAACTTGGTCTTTGTATTTGTCTGCCACTCAAGTCTGTTTCAGACATGGGGTCTCAATATGTTGCCCAGGCTGGCCTTGAATTTCTGGTCTCAGGAGATCCTCCCAAGTAGATGGGACTACAGATGCATACCACCATGCCCAGCTTTATTTTTTTTCTATTGAAATGTTAGGTTGCTCTGGCCGGGCACGGGGGTTCACACCTGTAATCCCAGCACTTTGGAAGGCCAAGGAAGGCAGATCACAAGATCAGGAGCTCGAGACCAGCCTGGCCAATATGGTGAAACCCCATGTCTACTAAAAATACCAAAAAACTTGCCAGGCATGGTGGCACATGCCTGTAATCCCAGCTACTCGGCAGTCTGAGGCAGGAGAATTGCTTGAACCCGGGAGGCGGAGCCAAGATCGCGCCACTGCACTCCAGCCTGGGTGAGAAAAAAAGTATTAGGTTGCTCCGTTCTGATGCCTCCAGATCACATTTGATTACAGCAGTTCTTATTTTTCAGACCCATAGAGAAAGGACAGGAGAGTCAGAGCTGATCGTGGGTTACCATGTGATAAGAATAAAGAAATCAACAAATCAGCTTTAAGGCAGGCATTTTGGGGCCCTGGGGATGTGCACCTTGCCCTGGCACTGGAGCAGGTGAGCCCTGGATGAGCCACATGGTGCGGAGGCCTCTGAGGAAAGGGCTGGGAATGTGTTTGGACCACCAGGAAGGGCACCTGGCCCCTCGCTCTGGCCTCCGGAAGCCTGGCCAACACCTTCACAAACAGTAATGGCCCAAGACAGGTGTTTGCACTACATCAAGTGTGAAGAGGGTGAGGGCCACCAAAGACGACAGTGGGCATGAGCAGCACAGGGCCACACTGGCCTGGGGCTGACTCCTCATGGGCCATCCTAGGACCGATTCTAATTTCTTAGAAGAGAAAATCTTTTAAAAATATTTGCAGAAGCAAGTCGGACCTGAGGCCGCACAAAGCCTCCCCGACGGGTTCCAAGAAGTGGCAACAGCATGGAGTCCAGTCAGAAGCTCAGTTTGTCCACTCTTTATTAAAGCCAGGCCCTCCTGCCAACGGCTGCAGGACAGCTGCTGGGGCCCAGGAGGGACAGGGACAGCAGATCCTGGCCATATAGGGCTAGAGCTGAGATTCCCAGAGCCCCCGAGCCCACCTTGCCCTTGGCCCTTTCTGAGACTCCTGTCCCGCAGGGAGAGGAGAAACCCAGGGCTGAGGCCATTACCCAGCACACCGATGCCTCCCTGGGACCCCTGCTCTCCTCACCACCCCGCCCCGCAATCGCACCCAGCCAGGCTAACTGACCACCACCACCCAGGCCCTCTTCCCACCCACCAACTACCGTGCCTCCTACCCGCCCCCAGCCCAGGCAGCCTGGCTGCTGCGCTCAGCCCTCAAGGCCATGTCTACACTAATGTGGAAGGAACTAGGTCTATAAGGAAATGCAGCTGCACCAAAAATCCGTTTCCTGGCCCCACTCACAGTGGCCCCAAAAGCATGAGGGGAGGGGGGCCTTCACATGAACTACACCCCAGTTGCCTGCCCAGTGGCTTCCATGGGCCCAGTCCGGAGGGTGGGGCGCCCACCAGGCAAGGGCCTTGCATAGTTGGGTGCCCGGTTTGTCACTGAGCCACGGCTCAGGTCCACACCCCCCAGAAGTGGACAGCCACTGTGCAAGCTGCCAGGACACGGGTGCCTCAACTAACCAATTTGTGAAATGGGACTCTAAACAGAAACACTACTTGTTCTAGTGTAATGACAGAAGCAGAGTTAAAGGGACCTGCGAGTGTCCTAGGGCCCCAATTATGGGATGTGGGGGAAGATCCTTCAACCAATCTCAGTCGCTCTAAGTGAGCGCTGGGCTCCGAGGACGGAGCGTCTGCCTGCTCCGGGAGACGGGCAGCCCAGGGAAGTGAAAGCTGGGGCTCAGGGCTGCGAGGGCCTCGGGCGCCCAAAGATGTCTGAGTTTGCCACCTCCCGCTGAGGGAGGTGAAAGTACCAAAGGACTGAGAGAAGCAGAGACCAAAACCGAACCCGTGCGGCGGGCGCCCGGGTGCCCTCTGTGCCCGTGTGGAGAGAGGACAGCAGGCGGCTCGAGAATAAGGCTTCAAACTCCTTCAGGACCCTGTCAACACCCGCGACTCGTCTGCCTGGCCGTAAGTTTGGTATCTGGCTTTTTTCTCCTCCTAGATTCTTTAGGCCATACGAGAGGTGGAAATAAATATCTGCAGACGACAAATTTCAAGTTTCCCCATTGGAGCTCCGCCCTTTGGAAACCTACAAGGCCTCCCCTCGCCTCTGGCAATTAAACCTTCGGATGACCGGGAGGCCCTAAGTCTCCCACTGAGGAATGGGAGGAAGTGGTCAGCCAAACCCACCGGCCTCCCAGGCATCTCGCCGGCCCACCTGCGTGGCTGGACCCCACCCTCCCGTGGAGCAAGGGTTTTCCCCTCCCTCGCCGCCACACCCGGTTGCAAACGCACATGTCCCTTGCTCCCTGGGCCACCCAAGTCGGAATCCAGGTGAAATAAATAGCATCGCCCGCCAACTACCGCCCTGCTTCACAGCCCAGGCCCACCCAGGGGATACCGCAGTCTCCGTGTGGGTGGCGCCCAGGCCTCACTGCCTCCGCGCTGCTCTTCTCTCCAGAGCTCCCCACGTCTGAGCTCACGGACCCGGCGGGCAAGAGACTCGGGGCCGCAGGGCGGGGGCTGAGGGAAGGCACCGCACCCAGGACTGGGACCCTCAGCCTCCCGGGGCCCGAGGAGCGAGGGGCCGGTGGCCCTGCAGGCTGCGCTGCCGTCGGCCCCGGGCCCCTCACAGGACGCCCTCCCTGTAGGCGCCCGAGGGCCCGGCGAACGCGGCCTGGTGCTCGGAGCCGAAGCTTGTGCCGCCCGCGAACTCCAGCAGGGCGCTGCCGCGCTCCCCCGGGCCAGCGCTGGACGGCCCCTTGGCGGCCGCCTCGGGCTTGGGCGCGGGGGCTGGGGCCGAACCCGAGCCCGCCGCTGCGGCGGCGCCGCGGTGCGTCTTCATGTGGGTGAGCAGGTGCGAACTCTGCGAAAAGCGCCGGCCGCAGTTGGCGCAGGCATAGGGCCGCTCGCCCGTGTGTGTACGCTGGTGCGTGACCAGCACAGAACGCTGCGAAAAGCGCTTGCCACACTCAGGGCACGGGAAAGGACGTTCGCCCGTGTGGCCGCGACGGTGCTTGGCCAGATTGGAGCGCTGCGCGAAGCCGCGGCCGCAGTCGGCGCAGCGGAAGGGCTTCTCGCCCGTGTGCGTGCGCCGGTGACGCTTGAAGTCCGAGCTGTGGCCAAAGCCCTTGCCGCAGTCGGGGCAGCGGTGCGGCTTCTCCTCGGCGTGAGCCCACTGGTGCCGCGTCAGCGCCGCGCTCTGTCCGAAGCGCCGGCCGCACTCTCCGCACGCGTAGGGCCGCTCCCCGGTGTGCGCGCGCCCGTGCGCTGTCAAGTGCGCGCGACGGCTGAAGCCCGCGCCGCACACGCCGCACACGAACGGCTTCTCGCCGGTGTGGCCGCGCACGTGCGCCGCCAAGTGCGAGCCACGGGCGAAGCGCGCGCCGCACTCGGGGCACGGGAAGGGCCGCTCGCCGGTGTGCGTGCGCCGGTGGCGCGCCAGGTGCGAGCCGTACACGAAGCTCTTGCCGCAATCGGCGCAGCGGTGTGGCCTCTCGCCCGCGTGGTAGCGCTGGTGCTTGGCCAGCGCGGCCCGGCGCCCGAACGTCTTGCCGCAGTCCGAGCAGATCCACGGGCTCTCCTCCTCCGCCAGCGCGGCCGGCGCGGGCTCCGCAAGCAGACTCCCGACGGCAGGCCCGAACGCGCGCAGGCCGCCTCCGCCGCCCCCGGCCCCGCCGGCGCCGAAGGGGTCGCAGGCCAGCCCTGTCCCCTCCACCAGGGAGAGTGGGCCCCCCAGGGGCGCCGGGAGCGGGCGCCCGTCGACCGGCAGCCGCTCTCGGAAGTCGGGCAGGCCCAGGAGCGGGAAGCTGTCTGGGTGCAGCCAGGACTTGGGGTGCACGGGGAAGTGGAACCCCAGCGGGTGGGAAGAGGGGCCTTCGCCCTCTCCCAGGCCATTGCCCAGCTCCAGGAAGCGCCGGTCCGGCGCGGGGTCAGCCTTGCCGCTGGGGGTGGGCGCCGCCTCCTCTCTCTCTTCCGCCGCGGCCTCCGCCTCTCCGTCCGCTTCACCGGCTTCAGGTCCCCCCGGCCCCTCTGGCCCAGGGTCGGTGTCCTCCGGCCCCGCGGCGGCCGCCGTCTCGCCGGGCTCCCGCCGGGGGCCGTCACCACCCGGCTCCGCACAGCCCCCGCCGCGTCGGTGGCGCTGGAAGTCGGCGCGCAGGCGGAAGGCCTGGCCGCAGTCGGGGCAGCAGTGCGGGCGGTCGGCCGTGTGCACCGCCTGGTGCCGCGCCAGCGCCGAGCTCTGGCTGAAGCTGCGGCCGCAGTGCGGACACGGGTAGGGCCGCTCGCCCGTGTGCGTGCGCTGGTGCGTGACCAGGTAGGAGCGGCGTCCGAAGCCCGCGCCGCAGAAGGCGCAGCGGTAGGGCCGCTCGCCCGTGTGGATGCGTCGGTGCGTAACCAGGTGCGACTTGTAGACGAAGCGCTTGCCGCAGTCCGGGCACGGGAAGGGCTTCTCGCCGGTGTGCGTGCGCTGGTGGATGGCCAGGTGCGAGCGGTACACGAAGCCCTTGCCGCACTCCTCACAGCCGAAGGGCTTGACTGCCGCGTGGTAGCGCTGGTGCTTGGCCAGCCGCGAGCGGTGCGGGAAGACCTTGCCGCACACGTCGCACGTGGTCTCGGGCCGCCCGGCCAGCGGAGCCACTGCGGCGGGGAACGCCCAGGTCGACAGCAGGTTCGCACCCGGCTCCCGGCCGTGCAGGAAAGGCTTCGCTTCAGAGCCGTCGGCCAGTACCCCGAGGCCGCCTTGGTCGGGACCCCACCCCTCTGGAGTCTGCGCCGAATCCGAGTCGTCGGGGCCCCACGTCCCAGGCACGTCGCCCACGCCGTAGGCCGCCGACCAGAGCCCTGGGGGCTCGTTCTCCTCCTCAGCCACCTCCGCCAGGAAGTCCTCATCGTCTTCCTCATCGTGGTCCTCTATGTCGTCCGTCCAGAACCAGGCTCCTGAAGACGACAAAGGCAGGCCAGAAGACAGAAGTAAGTGAACTTGACAGGAAACTTTGGAAGGTTCCTGTCCCGAGAAATCAGGGCTTCTGAGACACCACCAGCAGGACCTTCCTTCAGTCGGACAGGGCACTTCCTTTCGCCGAGTGAGTGGTTGCCCATGCCCCACTACCAGTCCTGAACAGCCACAGGGCAGGAAAGCCGCCGCCCCCAGCTAGGAACCTGGGGACACGCAGCTCACAAAACTGTCCCTCCCAGGAAAGCCAGGGCTCCCGTCCAACATCTCTTCCAGACTGCAGGCTCCCTCCAGGGCTTGCCACCTGCTGAGGAATGGGGCAAACTCTAGCAAGGGGTGAGACCCAAGCAGGGATCCTGTGCTGAGAAAACCAGGTGGAGACGCTGGGGCCGTTTTCCCGAGAGCTCCCCCTCCCTGGCTTTCCTGGAAGACAGCGAAGCCTGCGGGCCCCTGCACAAGAGAACCTGCCTTTGTCAGCTCTAAGCCTTTTTTTTTTTTTTTTTTTTAAAAGACGGGAGTCTCACTCTGTAACCCAGGCTGGAGTGCAGTGGCTCGATCTTGGCTCACTGCAACCTCTGCCTCCTGGGTTCAAGCAATTCTCCCATATCAGCCTCCCGAGTAGCTGGGATTATGGGCTCATGCCACCACGCCCGGCTTTTTATTTGTTTTTTTAAAGCTCACTGCATCCTCCACTTCCCAGGTTCAAGCAGTTCTCCAGCCTCAGTCTCCCTAGTAGCTGGGATTACAGGCGCACACCACCACAGCTGGCTATTTTTTTGTATTTTTAGTAGAGATGGGGTTTCGCCATGTTGGCCAGGCTGGTCTCGAACTCCTGACCCCAGGTGATCTGCCCGCCTCAGCCTCCCAAAGTGCTGGGATTAGAGGCGTGACCCACCACACCTCGTCTTTTTTAAATTTTGTTTTGTTTTGTTTTTTGAGACGGAATTGCACTCTTGTTGCCCAGGCTGGAGTGCAATGGCGGAATCTTGGCCCAAGGCAACCTCCACCTCCCAGGTTCAAGCAATTCTCCTGCCTCAGTCTCCTCAGTAGCTGGGATTACAGGCGTGTGCCACCACGCCCGGCTTTTTTTTTTTTTTTTTTTAAAGTAGAGATGGGGCTTCTCCATGTTGGTCAGGCTGGTCTCAAACTCCTGACCTCAGGTGATCCGCCTGCCTCGGCCTCCCAAAGTTCTGGAATTACAGGGGTGAGCCATCGTGCCCGGCCGTTTGTTTTTTTTTTTTTTGAGGCGGAGTCTCGCTCTGTCGCCCAGGCTGGAGTGCAGTGGCCGGATCTCAGCTCACTGCAAGCTCCGCCTCCCGGGTTTACGCCATTCTCCTGCCTCAGCCTCCCGAGTAGCTGGGACTACAGGCGCCCGCCACTTCGCCTGGCTAGTTTTTGTATTTTTAGTAGAGACGGGGTTTCACAGTGTTCGCCAGGATGGTCTCGATCTCCTGACCTCGTGATCCGCCCGTCTCGGCCTCCCAAAGTGCTGGGATTACAGGCTTGAGCCACCGCGCCCGGCCTTTTTTTTTTTTTTTTTGAGACGGAGTCTTGCTCTGTTGCCCAGGCTGGAATGCAGTGGCGTGACCTCGGCTTACTGCAACCTCCACCTCCCAGGTTCAAGTGATTCTCCTGCCTCAGCCTCCTGAGTAGCTGGGACTACAGGCGCCTGCCACCATGCCCAGCTAATTTTTATATTTTTGGTAGAGACAGGGATTCACCATATTGGCCAGACTGGTCTCGAACTCCTGACCTTGTGATCTGCCCGCCTCGGCCTCCCAAAGTGCTGGGATTACAGGCATGAGCCACCGCACCCGGCTACTTTTCTTTGTATTTTTAATAGAAACGGGTTTCACCACGTTGACCAGGCTGGTCTTGAACTCTTGACCTCAGGTGATCCACCTGCCTCGGCCTTCCAAAGTGCTGGGATTACGGGTGTGAGCCACCACGCCCGGCCTGTCAGCTCTAAGGTTTGCTCAGCCTCCCCCATTCAGACCCTCTCCCAACCAAGCTGCACCCGTGCCCTCTCCCTTTGGCCCTCCGAGGCACCTGTGCGGGCAGCAAAGAGCATGTAGATGGAGTTGGCTCGGTGGGGCTCCTATAGATGGCTGATACACCTAAGACACCATAGGCTGGGCGCGGTGACCTGTAATCCCAGCACTTTGGGAGCCTGAGGCAGGTGGATCACGAGGTCAGGAGATCGAGACCATCCTGGCTAACATGGTGAAACCCCATCTCTACTAAAAATACAAAAAACTAGCCGGGTGTGGTGGCGGGCGCCTGTAGTCCCAGCTACTCAGAGGCTGAGGCGGGAGAATGGCATGAACCTGGGAGTCGGAGCTTGCAGTGAGCCGAGATCGCGCCACTGCACTCCAGCCTGGGCGACACAGCGAGACTCCGTCTCAAAAAAAAAAAAAAAAAAGACACCGTGACACACCCAGGAGGGAACTGATGTCTATGGAGCAGGCACTAAGTCACAGGGAACACAGGGATGACATCTGGCCTGTGGCCCCATATGCTCCAAGGCACCTTCATGGACCCTGCCCAGTGTCCACCCCACAGTCTCAGCATCTGGAAGGTTCCAGCTCCCACAGCTGGTGTGGGAATCTCGTCCTCACCCCACCTGGGTCCCCTGCCAAGGCACTGGCCCATTTCAGCCATCACCTCGCTGGATAAGCTTGGACCACTGAGTCCTGCCCGTAGGGGGGAAGTCAGAGCCCAGGAGGTCCCAGTGCGCCTCGGGTGGCCCCTCATGTCGCACGCTGGCCCCCACCAGGCTGCATGACCTTGGCACTGCCTTGTCCCACATGCATTCCATATGGAGACCTAGAGCCTCAGGAAAACAGACCCACACAGGCCTGGCTTCACTGTGAAAAAACAGGCATTGGCCGGGCGCGGTGGCTCAAGCCTGTAATCCCAGCACTTTGGGAGGCCGAGACGGGCGGATCACGAGGTCAGGAGATCGAGACCATCCTGGCTAACACGGTGAAACCCCGTCTCTACTAAAATATACAAAAAAGTAGCCGGGCGAGATGGCGGGCGCCTGTAGTCCCAGCTACTCGGGAGGCTGAGGCGAGAGAATGGCGTAAACCCGGGAGGCGGAGCTTGCAGTGAGCTGAGATCCGGCCACTGCACTCCAACCTGGCGACAGAGCGAGACTCCGTCTCAAAAAAAAAAAAAAAAAAAAAAAAAAAAAAAAAAAAAAAAAAAAAAAAAAGAAAAAACAGGCATATAGAAAAGGGTCAGAAAATGGGTACTTCCTCTTTCCCATTTCATGATACTTTCTCGGTTTACTATTATAGTAAACGTAAGCTTGAAATAAAAAGGTTTCTTGTCACTAAGTTGAGTCTACCTCGAACTGCCACCCACAGCCACTCTGTGCACAGAGCAGCAAAGAAAAGCCCAGTCCCCATCAGCCCAGTTCCCGTTTGGCAGCAACACTCCCCAGGTCCGGGAAGGCTGCTGCACCCCAGCCCTAGCCCCAACCCTACAGGGTAGGGAGGCTGGCAGAGAGCTGGAAAGGATCTGACCCTTAGGCTCTGATGCAGGTCTTGGGTTTAGAGATGCCTCCAAACGGGGAAGGTTCAAGCCTAGGAACAACTACGATTTTGTAGCAAGACGCATCGGCACCTCAGGAACCAGCCAAGACTCAACGAGCATTTACTGTACAATAAGCCTCAAAGAAATGGACTCCCAGGCCAAGTGCAGCCTTGCCCATAGAAGTCTCAGCTGCCCAGAGCTGGGAGGCTCCTCCCAGCACCTCTCCCTTGATCCTGAGTGCAGCAAGGAAGCCTCTCACTTGGGGAGGTAGGCAGGGAGCCCTCCTCCCAGTAGGCTCTGTAGAGAGTGTACCTCCCACCAGCTCTGGAGCTGGCATGGCCGCCTGTCCAACAACTGAGACAAGGCTGGGCCACATTCCAGCATATGGCATGGTGATAGGCCACCACTGACACCGAGTGTGGGACAGGAAGGGCATCCAAGTCCCTGGGAAGTCTGAGCTGGCTGCACTCTGAGGGGAGCTTCCAGGAAGTAGCAGGGCCCCTGGGAAGGGTCCCAGAGGGAGACCAGCCTGCCCCAGGCCAGGCTCTGTCGAAGTGGATGGGAACATCCTTGACTGAGGGTGTTCAGCCAACAGGACTCCAGGGACATGGCCCCAAGGGCGTTTGCTGGCTCTCAGATCCAAAGCCTTTTTTAGATCTAAGTGAGGCCTCCTCACAGCTCAACTCATCAGACCCAAGACTGGAGGCTGACTAGGAGGCGTTGGCACATGTTTCTCAACAGCTGGGGGGCACTGGGGCAGGAACCATATACAGCAGCCCAGGGTGCCCAACACCTGCTTCCTCCAGAACGCAGGGGACAGGAGAGGAGACCCTGGGGCTGGCGGTCCCTCTCCCCTGCACCTCACCTTTAGGCCTGAGGACTCTGGCCTAGCAACATTCAGCTAGGCTTCCGGGAAGATCCCGAGGGACCACAAGGCTCAGCGGTCAAAAGCAGAGGCCGACCAGAGGCTCAAAGTTAGCTGTCTAGGGAGGGAGAAGCTTCCAGAGTGTAGCCACAAGGACCTTCACAGCCTGTGTCCTGAACTGGGAACACTAAGACCCCCCCATCCAGCGGCAGGTGACAGGAGCTGATGGAGGGGAGACCCCAGCTGGTTGGGTGCCAAGGGAATGAATGAAAGGCCTCAGGGCTTTCACAGGAACTATCTCCCCCATCTCCCTCCACAGGCGCCAGCACCGGGCACAGCTGCTCCCTAGCACGAGTAGCATCTTTAGAGGCTTCCCTTCAAATCTTAATGCTGAGATGTTCTTCAAGGGCTCACTACTCCACTGTGCCCACCATAGTAACCCTCCTGCAGGCTGAAGCCCCACATCTGCTCAGTTGCATCAGGACGGCAGGGGCCAGGCCGGGATGCTACACCATCTCTCCCTTGGCTTCACCTGGAGGGCCCGGGCTCTGCCTGGGTGTGAATTCCACTCCTACGACGCACTGGCCATGGACCCTGGGCAAGGCCTTAAATCTGAGTTTCCCTATCTGTAAAATGGGTCGATAACAGCACCAGTGGATAAATCCCCTTGGTGGGACTGCTGCAAGGATGAAATGCACATCCATAAACACCTGCAATGCGGCTGCAGAAGCACCTCCCAGGGTCGGGTGGTGCTGCTGCCACCACAGGTCCCTGCAGATGCCGAGGCCCCTGCTGTCCATCCCATGCTTTCTGTTGGTCATCGCTCAAGTTGTCTCCCAAATGTCAGGCAATGCTCCTTTCCTGCCATCAGGCCCTGGTGGCCACAGATCCCCACCAAGGCCTTTCCTCTTGAGGCTGGGCCACAGTCCCTAACCCCAGACAGGGCCCTGGCCAGCCCTGTGCCCAGGAGGCAGGCTGCCTCCTGGACTGGACAGGAGGGGCGGGGCACCCTCCAGCCCACACTAGGGCCTTCCTGCTCACCAGTGACTGGTGCGTGCCAAGGCCCTCAGGGAGGCCCTGGATGCACAAAGATCCCTAGGGAGGGTGGTCATCGGCATCACCAAAGCCGAGCATTTACCCAGAATCCCACCAACACAACTGTAGGCTCTCCAGCTTCTATCCCCAGGCCCTGGTTTAACTATGCAGGAGGCAGTGGTAATCCCAGGGGCCAGCCAATGCCCCCAGCAGCAGAGCCCCCGGAACACGTCCAGTAAGTGTCCTGCCCTGGGCAGAGGGTGGGGGTCCTATGTAGGACACTAATCACAGGGGCTGTGGGGAAAACAGTGGCCCCACAGCCACATGCCTGACCCAGAAGACACGGTCCCAACCTGCCATGGGATGCCACACACATCTCACATCACTCAGGGATGCTGCTTAGTGTAGCCCATACACATCACCCATGGCAGCAGGCGCCACCATCTACAACTCCCACCCCTGGGCAACCTCTGCCCATCTCGGAGTCTGGAACCTGCCCTCCAGGCCCAACCTGACCTGGGCCGCACGGGGAGTCTGCAGAGTGAACTGACTAAACAGCCCCACTTCTCTCCCTTTGACAACCCATCCGCTAGGGCCTGGCCTGGAGTGCAGGCTGTGGAAGTCAGTTCTGAGTGAGGCCAACACCTGCTCCCTCCCCTCCCCCGGCTGGTGCAACTTTCTCTATCCAGACACAAACTCCAGATGGCCTTAGAGAGACCCTCCCTCATGGGGGACAGCAAAGGGAGGGGGTGGAGAACAGTGACACGCCCAAGTTCATAGGCATTAGCAGCCCTCCCTTCTGCAAAATGTCAAGGAGATGAGGGTGGCACTGCCCCACACATTGGTGCTTGGGGGAGGTAGGGCTCTCGGGCACAGCTTCTGCACTGGGATCTGAACCAGCCACATAGCCCTGGCCAGGCTGCCAGGTCTGTAAGGAGGGGGCCTCCTCTGAGGACAGGCACTGGTCCTGCCCCTCACTGGGGCAGGTGATCTCAGAAGGGCCAGTCTGCAGTGGCTGAGGGGGTCATCTTGGAGGGTGGAGAGGCAGCCCCACAAGTACAGGGCTGGCCTGCCAGGCCAAGGCCACTGGCAGCCACATGAGGCCTGCAGGCACCCACAGCCACAATTTTCTCCAGGCACATTCTTGCTCCAGTGCAGACCAGAGCCGGCAAAAAAGAGTTCAACCAGGGTGGGGATCTAAGCCAGGTAAGGAGAAAGACAGGACAGGGGAGGGGCAGGAGGGGAAGCGTGGGGCTAGAGCATGGCTGAAGGGCAGGTGGGGGCTTCAGCAGCCCTCAGGAGGGGTGGGTCCTGATGAGCGCAGTGCCAGAGCCCAGATGTCATTGTGGCCCAGCTCATCAAGGAGCCCAAGAAAGGGACACACTTGGCTCTTGCAAGACTCCAGTCTAGAAACAAACTCTGTCAGCCTGGGCACAGTCAGCCTCTGTCCTGCCCCAGCGATCTCAACCAGCTCAGCTGGCCAGAAATGAATGCAGGGGAGGCAGGGAGCACTGGGGGAGTGGGGAGCACTGAGGGAGTGGGGAGCATCGGGAGGGTAGCTACTCAGTACACAGGCTATGGGTCACATTTCAGAGGCCACCGTGACACACTCACTCAGGGCCAGGGGCATCCCAGGCCTACCAGCCCCAGCACGATGAGCAGCCAGAGGGGGTGCAGGGGGCACTGGCCCAGCCAGGTGCACAGGCCACAAGGGTCCTGTCGCCTGGACTGAAAGGGAACCACTCAGGCTCAAGCCTGCACAAGGCTCTACCCCTAACCCTTCAAGAGGCACAGAGAACAGGAGCACAAGTAGACCACATGCTGAGGGACGGGCCCCACGGGCCTGTGTCCCCTTCTCCTGAGAGCGTCACCCACGTCCCACACTCATCCCGGGGGTAGCAGTGATCTTTCTTGCCAACCAGAACACTCCTGACTGAAGCCTGGGAAATGTTCCAAGAGGGTCCCCAAGTGTCTGGAGAATGGCAGCAGGAAAGGCCTCCTACAACGACACAGAGAGGAGGCTTCAATGACAGTTCAGCTCTGTCTCTCTACCCAAACCTTATCTCCAATGGTAATCCCCAAGTGTCATGTCAAGGGAGGGACCTGGTGGGAGGTGATCAGATCATGGGGGCCGTTGCTTCCATGCTGTTCTCATGATGATGAGGGAGTTCTCACGAGATCTGATTTTTTTTTTTTTTTTTTTTTTTGAGATGGCGTCTTACTCTGTCACCAGGCTGGAGTGCAGTGGTGCAATCTTGGCCCACTGCAACCACCACCTCCTGAGTTCAAGCGATTCTTCTGCCTCAGCCTCCCAAGTAGCTGGGACTACAGGCGCATACCACCACACCCGGCTAATTTTTGTACTTTTAGTAGAGATGGGGTTTCACCATATTGCCCAGACTGGTCTTGAACTCCTGACCTCGTGATCTGCCTGCCTCAGCCTCCCAAAGTGCTGGGATTACAGGCATGAGCCACCGTGCCCAACCTATTTGTTTTTCTTTTTTAATTTTTGACACAGAGTCTCACTTTGTCACCCAGGCTGGAGTGCAGTGGTGCAATCCTGGCTCACTACAACCTCTGCCTCCCGGGTTCAAGCCATTCTCCTGCCTCAGCCTCCCAAGTAGCTGGGACTACAGGTACACGCCATCACGCCCAGCTAATTTTTGCATTTTTAGTAGAGACGGGGTTTTGCCACGTTGGTCAGGCTGGTCTCAAACTCGACCTTGAGTGATCTGCCCGCCTCGGCCTCCCAAAGTGCTGGGATTATAGACGTGAGCCACCACACACCAGTATTTTCATTTGAAAACACATCTATGCGGTGCTCCCAGTCTACCCATTGCCCCTCCTGACTGGCATCACCCAGCCCCAAACCAGACACCTGTGGGCCAGGAGCCTCTGCATAGCTCTCTGATGCTAGGAGCCCCTCAGACACCACTAAGAACTTCCACGCAACTGACAGTGTGGCATCCTCCAGTGGGAACCTGAGTTCAATTTCTTCAGATGAGTAAAGGGAGCCTTAGAGTTGAAGGAGCAGAATCAGAGCTGGGCCTGAGATTTCCAGGAAAATTCACCACCCTGAACGCCTTCTGCACCCATCACTCCAAAACCTCCTCTCCAGAATGCCCCAAGCTGCCCACCCTGTTCAGAGTCCTGCCCACGGTGCTCCAGGGAGAGCAAGGGAGACTGCAGGGAGCCTTTTCCCAGACACAGCGGCCAAGTGGGCAGAGAAGCAGAAGGACCAGCTAGCACTGTGTCATCAGAAGGGCCTCCGCGATGGCGTGCTGGGCTCCTGCGCCTGCCCTGGCTCAGCCACCACCTGACAGCTGGCCCCTCACATGCAAAGAAATTCACAGGCTCCAACGTGGGACAGGGAATCATTTTTAAAGGTTCCTAGGAGGAGCCTCTAGGTTCTCTAAGGACCTTAGAGCCCTCAGACCTCTCTGGAACTTGAACCACCAGAAGCCAGGCAGCAAAGGCAGAGGTTGGCACAGGCCGGCCACCCGCATATCCACAGAGCCCCCTCCATACCTCACTCCTCAGCACAGATGGTCAGAGGTGCAGTCAGAGGCACCAGGTACCAGGTCTGCAGAGAGCTCAGTGAAGGCCAAAGTTTGACAACAGCTCCGAGAAGCTGTCAGCACAAACCACGAAATTCCATCCGCGCTCACCTGTGTAGACACCAGTGACGATGTCTCCTTCCTCAGGTCGGGGGCTATCTGGGACCCAAGGTTCTTCCCCTTGTTCCAGCCGGAAGATCAGATCAGGCTTGGGGATTGGGTATCCTGCCAGGAGAACAGACAACGGCTACAGGCGGCTCCCGTGGGCCCTCCGCTGCCCTACGGCCCGTGCTGCGCCACCGCTCAGTACCCCTCCCCCTCCCCCTTCCCAGCATCAGCCCTCCCCACCCCTCCCTGCTCCGAAGGGTCCAGGCATTCCCTTCCCTCTGAACCCTTCCCTGTCCTCCCCTGCTCTCCTCCCACCAAGCCCCCCCAACACCTTCACCTGCAAGATGCCCACACTCCTCCTCCTCCCTCTCCCTCCTCACCCCCAGAGGCTTCAGGGGCCATACCGCAGAGACCAGAGTCAGACTGCCTCCACAGATGTATCACCTGGCTCAGGGCGTTGCCTGGCCAGTGACATCCCCCGCCCCACCCAGAGGCCATGGGGTCCTAGGACTTCTCTGGGAGGTGGGCTGGGCCCAGCATCCACCTTTGCAAAGACCCTGGGATTCGAAAGCCCCCCTGTCAGACAGCTAAGCCCCTGGCAGCCATCACACCCTCTTGGGGACAAAAGGTCCCATCCTTACCCAAGGACACCAGAATCCCATAGTTCTCCTGCATGACTTCCTGATAGAGGCCCCGCTGGTCTGCTTCCAGCCTTTCCCACTCCTCCAGGGAGAAGTACACAGCCACGTCTTCAAACGTCACCAGCCCCTGGGAAACAGAGCCCCAGGTGAGAGGCTGAGGGAGCCCTTTACAAAGAGCCACAGATGATTGAGGCCACTGAGGCCCTCCAGCGTGGGTGTCAGGGGGACACAGATGCCCAGACGGCACTGAGGGCTTTCAGGCCTTGCTGCAGCCCTGGAAAGCAGGGGCCAGATCCCAGCCAGAGAATGGGGACTCAAGCTCAAAGAGGGTGAATGACCCAGCTCATAGGGCAGAGCTGTGGCTCATGCAGAGGTCAGGAGACAATAAGCCCTGCCCCTAGTTCCTCCAGGGCAACGGCCACGTCAGCCATGGAGGGCCCACTCCTGTGTGGACAAGCAGGAGCAACTAAACTGAGCATGGGCACTGGCGCCTGACCTGACTGGGCAGCAGGAACCCAGACCCTGGACATGTGACAGGCACTCCAGGTGCGGGAGCGGCCAGCCTTGGGGGACAGCCAGGCCTCTGAAGTCGCTGTGCACAGTGCCGTTGAGTGGGTGGCAGCCAAAGCGATCAGGACAACCCAACGCCCAGGAGAGCAGGACCACACCCCTGGGCTTGGGGCTGGACACCCAGCCGCTTCCTGTGGCCCCTCCCAACTCAGGGCCACGGCCCAGCCTGGGGACCCCAGTGCCGTGGCCGCTGCCAACAGATGTCTCCAGACAGCAGGTGCCGAGGCCCTGGGGGGAACCCTGCCTAGGTTACCCAAGCCCCATACGGAGAGGGCAGCTCACCTGAGACCCAGCCTTCAGCAAATCATCCTCGTCCTCCTCTTCCTCCTCCTCCTCCTCCTCCTCCAGGTCCTCATCCCTAGGAGTGGCCGGAGCCCAGGAGGCCTGCAGGCCTGCGGGGAGAGATCTCTTAGGGCCAGCTGCCCTGAGCCCCCAGCCTGCAGGGCCAGGAGCCCCAGAAACACCCTCATTGCAAAGCTGGGCTTCAGCTCCACCCTATCGGCCCAAGAACCCTCCTGACTTGACCAGGTCCCTGGCCTGGCCCACCTCAGCCCCATTCACCTCCTCCCCAAGGCTGGCTGCTTTTCTTACCCTTTTCCTGAAGAACTGGGGACTTGGCATCACCACCATGGCTAAGTCGCTCCTGGGTCCCCAATGCCGGAGGCTGCTCCTCTGCCAGCACCTCCTTCACGTCCTCCTCCTCCACGTCCGCCTCCGCCTCCACCTCCACCTCGGCCACCTCCTCCACCTGCGTGTCCTCCACTACCTCTGCCACACCCTCCTCCTCCTCTTCCACCACTATCTCCTCCTCCTCTTCTGCCACCTCCTGCGCCTCTTCCCCCTTTTCCTCCTCCTCCTCCTCTTCCTCCTGGTCAGGGTCGCACTCTGCCCCGTCCTCTGCCCGCTCCAGCTGGGCAGCTGGGGAGTCGGGAGTTGTGTGGAGTGCCGCCATCCTCCCTGGGAGCAAGCCTCCGCGTGGCCTGAAACGCAGATGGACAGCAGTGATGCGCTGCTCTCAGCACACCACACAGGTCCCCTCACAGGGTCTCCCACAGCCTGGCAGGGGCGCGGGGAGCAGGACTGACTCCTCCTGTTATGTAGTTGAAGGCAATGGAGATGAGGGAGGACCAGGCCTTCCCACGGTCTTCCCCTGCACCACCAAGACATTCTGTACCCAGAAAGGCTGCCCCAGGAGCCCCTCCGCGTGAGCCCTAGGATGCCAGTCTCAACTCCTTTTCACAAAGAACTACATGCCTGGTGTGAACTGCTGCTCTTTACTGGAGTAAATCAGCCATTTCTCCCAGTCTTTATCCACAAGGAAGCATCACACAGCCCGAGGGTGGCCCGTGTTTAGCCAGAAGGATACACAGAACAAAGAGACGCTTACCTGGTCCTCAACACACATGAACCAGGCCAGCAGGGAATGCCAAGAAGTCTCAGCACAGACAGGCTGCAGGCACTTGCAAGGCAGGATGGGGCTGGGAGGAGAGACAGGTGCCGGGAAGCCAGCAGGTCAGGCTCCTTCCTGCAGGACATGGGAGAGCGGGGGCTGCGAGCCAGCGTCACCTTCATGTGCCCTCAGCCCTCGCTCTGTGAAAAGTGCAGTGCATGGCAGACACACAGCTCATTGCCAGACCATCAGGAGGACAGGAAATGCCTGTGACATTTCAAGTTTGGGGATCAGAGACTCTTAAGGGCTGACTTATCAAAGTCCCAGAGGCTACAGGGTCCTAATCTCTCACTGACAGCTCAGCCCAGAAGCTCAGGGGAGAGGCAGCCACACCGACACAGGGTCCAGGGCCATGGACACAGCAGGATGGGATCTGCTGGCCCTGGGACCCCTTGCCCCTCCCCACTGCGTGTCCTTCACCAGCCCCTGTGGGGTCTCAAGGGCAGGGAAGAGTCACAGAGTTGATGAGTCCATTTCAGTGGCTCCTTTCTGGGTATAAACCTGAGACCTGACCCATCACCCAGGACACACACCATCAGTGTCTCCGGCCTCAACAGGGCCATTTCCACAGCGAGCCAAGCCCAGAATCCAGGGGCTGAGGCCATGAGCCCCAGAAGCATCCTGGAATGTCAGGCCACTTGGCCACACAGAGCACTGGGCCCACCCTAGTTCATCCAGCTTGAGCAGTGGACACTGTCTGCCACAGAACTCCTAAAACAATACAGAGTGGCCTTCATGAGAACAGTCCAGACCACCACACCTGGTGTTCTTACGGACACAGGAGAAAGCTGCTCCGTGATTACCTCTCCCTCTATAACCCATCACTTCTCTATCAATTAGGCAGCTGTGTTAGGCCATTTCTGCATTGCTGTGAAGGAATACCTGAGGCTGAGTAAGTTATAAAGAAAAGAGGTTTCATTCACTTACAGTTCAACAGCCTGCACCAACAGGGCACCAGCATCTGTTTCTGGGGAGGGCCTCAGGAAGCTTCCACTCATGGAGGGAGGCAAAGGGGCAGCAAGAGAGAGGGAGGAAGCTCCACATTCTTTTAAAACAACCAGATCTCTCATAAACTGAGAACTCCCTTATCACCAAGGGGATGGTGCTAAACCATTCATGAGGGATCCACCCCCATGAGCCAATCCCCTCCCACCAGGCCCACCTCCAACATTGGAAATCACGCTTCAGCATGAGACTGGAAGGGGACTGATGGAGCCTAGATGTTTGTTCCCGCCCAGATCTCATGCTGAACCGTAATCCCCAGTGCTGGAGGTGGGGCCTGGTGGGAGGTGACTGGATCATGGGGGCGGGCCATCCCCTTGGAGGCAGTGAGTAATGAGTGCTCGCTCTGAGTTCACAGGACATCTGGTCGTCTTTAAGCGTGTGGCGCCTCCCCACTCACTCTCTCTTGCTTGTTCCTGTTTTCGCCATGTGACATGCCTATTCCCCCTCACCATCCACCATGATTAAAGGCTTCCTGAGGCCCCCTAGATGCCAGGCAGATGCCAGCACCATGCTTCCTGTACGGACTGCAAAACCATATGCCAATTTCACCTCTTCTTTATAAATTAGCCAGTCTCAGGTAGTTCTTCACAGCAATTCAAGAACAGCCTGACACCTGGACAAACAGCCAAACCATAGCAGCGGCGCGTACTCATTTCCTGAACTGCTTTGAGCAGCTGCCTTAAAATCCACACTTTAGTAGCCAGGAAGCTCTGAGCATTCACACAGGCCCACCCAAGTCAAGGGCTGGGACACACAGGCATCCAGAAGCCACCCCTGTCCCAAAGGTCACCTGTGCCCCCTCACTGGCTCCAGCCCCCTTTCTAGTTTCAGAATCACTGACCCCCAAAGACTCAAGTCACAGAACTATGCCTGGGAGCACCGCCCCAACCTCCAGCCTCTCCCAGAAGCCGGCCTTCTCAGTGTCCACAGCTCTTTGGCGTGCGAAGATGCCTGAAGTGTGGAAACGCATGCTCTGCGTGTTATGCTCGCCACCTCCAGGAGGACGTGGCCCTGCCCAGCACTCAGGGCGCTGGGTACACTGAGCAACGGTTTCCCAACCGCCACCCACTTGAGGCCCAGAGGAGGGCTTTTCTCTTTCAAGCCTCAGGCCGCAGATTCAGGCTGGGCCTAGGTGCCATGCCAAGCCCGGCAGAGTTGTCTCCTGTCTGGCCACCACCTGAAGCAGCAACTTTCAACTCCCAGAGCCAGGCCACCAATATGAGGGCACAACAGAAGAACACTTCATGGCTTTGGAATAAAGTGGCTGCATGTTCATCTCATCTCAGGCCCTATGTGTGCTATTCCCCATCCTTGGAACTCTCTTCCCCTCTTCCTGGGTGATCTTCTGAGGCAGCCCCCGGGTCCCAGTGGTGATAGAGTTCCCTGTATTTCTTCCCTCGCAGCACCTACTACATCTTAAAAATACACTTATGAGACTGTCTTATCTCTCTCCCTGCGTGTGGTCAGCTCCAGAGCGGCAGCAGCTCCCTTTGCTCATGTCTGACTCCCACCCACACCAGCACTTAAGAAGCATTCACTTACTAAAAGAATGTCTGAAGTCACCAGCCAATGTGATGGGCACAGGATTTTTAAAACTCAGCATTTTGGCCCTACTGTCCTATTCCAGAACAGGCTGACCACTGCTGGTTGGTGGGACCCTTAGAATTGGAACTCACCCCAGAAGCAGTGGAGAGTCTCTGCCTCCAAAGAGGACACCGAGTTCTTTCTCCCAAGAAGTCCACCCACGGATGACCAGAGAAGGTGGAGGACCAGCTCCTACAGAGGTCAGAAACACAGCCAGACATCGTCCCCAACCCAAGATTCAGAACAGAATGGTTTGAAAACCAGACCACAGCGGGCTGGGCAGTTTAGATTCCAGCAACTCTCCCTGGGTTATCTCTGCCTCCCCGAGTCCCGCACTCTTTCCCTCCTCTTGCCAGCCTGCCAGTCCACTGTAAACACTGCTCACCTCTCCCTCGGCATCCAACTCTGGGTCAGAGGCCACAGGGGGCCTCATCAGCATCAATCCCAAACCAGAGGCCACAGGGGGCCTCACCAACTTAATCCCAAACCCTCATTTCTCAAACTCCCGACCTCAGGTGATCCACCCGCCTCGGCCTCCCAAAGTGCTGGGATCACAGGCGTAAGCCACCTCACCCAGCCCCAAACCCTCATTTCTACCAGGGTCCTGCACTCTAGGATACGGTGCTGCAGCCAACATTTAGAATGGGAGGTGACAAGATATCTTCCAAGAGAAAAAGGGAGGGAGACAAGGACAGGAAGAGAAAAAGCTTGAAAGTGGATAGAAACTCTCCACAAAAGCTCCAAAGCCAGGGAAACCCAACTCAGAGAGTGGGAGATGTGGGGGTGTGCTTGTGTCTAGCCCCCTTCATTCCCTCTGGGTGGCCCCCACTGCCCTCAGAGCCCTTCGGGTCTTCATGCCCTCCTGGAAGACTTCCTTCCCCGACCACCACGGTCCTCACTGTCTGTCCTCGGATTCTGGATCCCCTTACTCTCCTGGGTTTGCTCCTGGTGCAGGTTATTTCCAGGGGGGCCATCCCAGGTCCCCCAGGGTAGCCCCCTCACCACCCCACCTGGCTCCCCAGACCTGCCCACACTTGTTGAACCACACCAAGCACCAAGGTCTCCCCACACAAGCAGAGCTGGGGGCCTCATCCTCCTGGTATCTGCACTTCCTCTTGCCCATCAGGTCCTCGACCAAAGCCCAGCCCCTTTCCTACCTCTGCTGCCACGCGGGACAGCCCAGACCCCATCCAATCTCAGGGATGGGTGTCCCTACCCACCTGCCGGCAGCAGATGACAGACGAGCAGCCCACCGGGGCTCCTTCTGCAGATGAGGGACAGCCCAGACAAGGCCCCCAAGGTCACAAAGCGGGCTCCTGGGGCGACCGGCCGGGCGCCTCCCGCCCCCCAGGGGGCGTCCGGAGCCTCCTCCTCCTGCAGAGACCCAGACGGTGACAGCCCCTCCTGGATGGGTGTGTCCTGGGGGCGGCCGCGGCCCAGCCCCTGCCGCTACGGCCGAGAAGGTGTGGGCAAGCACCCCGTGGTGTCACGCGTGGCCTCCCGGGCCTGCCCCCTCCGCCTCCTGCCTGGACTGGCCCCGGGGGTCGGCAACGCGCAGGCCCGGACGGGGGTCCGGGAGGCGGGGGCGCTGCCGCTGAAGGTCCGACCAGCGCTCCGCTCCGACCCCGCAGGCCCCGGCCCAGCCGCCTCCCCGCGGCCTCCCCGCGCCGGGCGTCGAGGGCCAGCCCGGCCCCGCCGCCGCCGCCGCCCCCGAGTGCAAGCCCGGCCCGCCCGCACCTGCCGCCTGCGCTGCCGCCCACCGGCCCCACGAGACCCACTCACCGCGCGGGCCGGGCTGGCCGAGCCGCGGGCCGGACACCGGGGCCGGGGCCTGCGGGCCGGCGGCGGGCCCCGCGCTACACAAAGTGACGGCCCGGGAGCTGCGCGACGGCGGCGCGTGGGCACCGGAAGTGCCGCCGGCCGGCCCCGCCTCGCCCGCGCCCGCGGGGGGAGGAACTTCCGGTCACGCGGGGGCCGCGGCGCGGAGCTGGGAAGCGCGGGTTGCGGAGGTTTGCCCAGCTGGGCCTCGGACCGGGCGTGCAGGGAGGGAACGGGAGCGTCTTCGACACTTGTGGGGCGCCCACGACCTCGCCCCGCTCCTGGACACCCCGGCCAGGTCTGGGAGGTGACCCCGAGGTCCCGCCGCCTAACCCTTCCCCGAACCCCAGCCCGGCCTAGTTCATCAGGGGGCGCCCGCTGAGGACCAGGCCTCGCGCTGGGGCCCCTTCGCCCGTCCACGGGGCCTGCCCCGGACCCCAGGACGGTGGAGGGAGGCGGCGACCTCTGTGGTGGGGAGGGGGCCAGGTGTCCGCGCCTCCGCCAGACCCCCCGGGCCCTCGCGGGGTGAACGTCTTGTGGGCGGGGAGGAAGGAGGGACGGGCGGGGTGAACGTCTTATATGTGGGCTGTGGCGGTTGAGTGCAGGAGGAGACGGGTTGTGGAGCTCGCACTCGGAGGGACATGGGGTCACCGGCAGGGAAGCGATGTCCAGGCAGAGGGAATGGCCAGTGTGGGGGCAGAAGTGACAGGCGACCCCAGGAGCCCAGGGAGGTGTCGGTGCGCTCAGCGGCCACCCCCAGGCCCTCACCCCCACGCCCCTCTGCACCTACTCCCAAGAGGTGCAGCTGGGGTGTCAGGATGAGCTCTGGCATCGGTGAGTCCAGGGTCTGTCTGCCACCTGGAATGGTGTGGCCCAGGCCCCTTCCCCAGCTCCCAGCCCGCTTGCACCATTGTTCTTGGTGCTTTACTGTGGGAACCTCAGGCCTGACTGGGCAAGAGGTAGAGGAGGACTCGGCCAGGCGCGGTGTCTGTAATCCTAGCAGTTTGGGAGGCCTTGGCGGGCGGATCACGAGGTCAGGAGTTCGAGACTAGCCTGGCCAACGTGGTGGGTGAAACCCCATCTCTACTAAAAATACAAAAATTAGACGGCTGTGGTAGTGCACGCCTGTAGTCCCAGCTACTCGGGAGGCTGAGACAGGAGAATCGTTTGAAGCCGGGAGGCGAAGATTGCAGTAAGCCGAGATTGCCACTGCACTCCTGCCTGGGTGACAGGGTGAGACTCTGTCTCAAAAAAATATATATGTATATATATAGTAATAAGATAGAGGAGGACTCAAACCTTAGTCCCACAGAGGGGTGCAGCCCCAACCCCTTGAATCAGACCCCTCACAGTGATGTTGCTTGGCTCTTGGTGTTTTAAAATGTCTTAATATAATAACATTTTAAAATAAGGAGTCCCACTCTTGTTTAAAAAATAAAATTGAAAAATCAGGTTCTAATGTGGGATCTCACACCTATAAATTAAGCACTCTAGGGGGCGGAGGTGAGTCACACCTATAATCCCAGCACTTTGAGAAAATGAGGTGAGAGGATCGCTTGAGCCCAGGAAGTCGAAGCTGCAGTGCACACTGGTTGAAGCACCAGTGCACTCCAGCCTGGGCAACAGATTGAAACCCTATCTCTAATAATAAATACAATTTGAAAAATCAGAAGTTCTGGCAACACAAGGCCCCTGGTTTGCAGGGCACCAGCCAGTAGGGCCTGAGAAGTAACCAGCTTCTGTGGGTGGGACTGAGCTTGGCCATGGTCCTCAGTGCCCATCACTCCCTGTCCCCTTCCTCCTGGCCCATATCTGAATGACACTGCCTGACTCCCCTGTGGGTATCTTTTAGAACCCTGATCCCTAGATTAGACCCTTCCCCACCCTACCTGATCTCTCAGGTTCAGTAGGAAGGCGCAATTGCCCCCAGGCGGTTCCCAGGAACGCCTCTGACTGTAGGACAACAACCAAAAGCAGTGTCACCAGGTGATATGGTTTCGCTGTGTCCCCACTGAAATCTCATATTGAATTGTCGTTCTCATGATCCCCACATGTTGTGGAAGGTACCCGGTGGGAGGTAATTAAATCATGGGGGCAGTTCACCTCATGCTGTTCTCATGTTAGTGAGTACTCATGATATCTGATGGTTTTGTAAGAAGCTTTTCCCTTTTGCGCCACACTTCTCCTTCCTGCCATCATGTGAAGAAGGAAGTGTTTGATTCCCCTTCCACCATGATTGTAATTTCCTGAGGCCTCCCCAGTCAAGCGGAACTGTGAGTCAGTTTTTGGTGGTGGTGGTGGGATTTTTTTTTTTTTTTTTTTTTTTTTTTGAGACGGAGTCTCGCTCTGTCACCCAGGCTGGGGTGCAGTGGCACGATCTCTGCTCACTGCAACATCCACCACCCGGGTTCAAGTGATTCTCCTGCCTCAGCCTCCCAAGTAGCTGGGATTACAAGCGCCTACCACCACGCCCGGCTAATTTTTGTATTTTTAGTTGAGATGGGGTTTCACCATGTTAGTCAGGCTGGTCTCAAACTCCTGACCTCATGATCCGCCCACCTTGGCCTCCCAAAGTGTTGGGATTACAGGCATGAGCCACTGTGCCCGGCTCTGTGAGTTAGTTAAACCTCTTTCCTTTGTAAGTTTCCCAGTCTTGGGTAGTTCTTTATAACAGCATGAAAACGGACTAATACACCAGGTAAAGGGAAGCAGCTGGAATGTGAAGACACCAGGCCTTTGCCACCCTTAGCCCTGCAGGAGCAGGAAAGGGCAGGATGTTGTCAAACCTGGAGGGAGGTGGAGATATAAAGATGGGGACACTGTGGGCACTGTGATTATGGAGGGACAGTGTGGCGGGGAGAGAGTACCCAACCCTGCCCTCCTACACCCTGTCACTTCCCAGTGCTGCCCATTGCCCAAAACCACCTGTGATGTGGACGGCAAGGGACCGCAGGGGAGGAGGGTGTATAAGAGAGAGTCAGCAGCTCCATCCCTGCCTTAGATCCCTCCACCCTGTCAGGCAGGGACCCCGAATCACCCCCACATCTCCTCAGATCTCCTCTTGGTCTGTCCTCACCTCATACCTAATCCGAGACTCAATTTCTTCCTCTCCCTCATCCACAGATAATTTTCCTTTTCCTTTCTTCTTTCTTTCCTTTCCTTCCTTTCTTCCTTTCTTTTCCTTCCTTTCCCTTTCCTTTCCTTTTTCCTTTCCCCCTTCTTCCCCTCCCCTTCTTTTCCTTCCTTTCCCTCCCCTTCCGTTCCTTTCCCTTCCTCTCCCCTCCCCTCCCCTCCCTTCCCCTCTCCTCCCCTCCCCTCCCTTCCCCTCCCCTCCCCTCCCTTCCCCTCCCCTCCCCTCCCCTCCCTTCCCCTCCCTTCCCTTTCCTTTCCCTTCCCTCATTCTGTCACCCAGGCTGCAGTGCAGTGATGTGATCATAGCTTCATTGCAGCCTTGACCTCCTAGGCTCAGGTGATCCTCCTGCCTCAGCCTCCTGAGTAGCTAGGACCATAGGCACGTGCCACCATGCCTGGCTAATTTTTTAAATTATTAGTGTTTGTAGAGATTATGTGTCCCTATGTTGCCGAGGCTGGTCTCAAACTCCTGGGCTGAAGTGATCCTCCCACCTCAGCCTCCCAAAGTGCTGGGATTACAGGTGTGAGTCATCTCGCCGGGCCCTACCAGTGATTTTTGCTTCTTGCTCCAACAGCGCTGCTGAGGGGCTGAGGAGACGGAGAGGAGAGGAAGGAAGCTGGTGGGGCTTAGGTGTCTTTGGCTTTGGGGAAATGCTAGACCAGGCCTGGGCCACCTGAGGATGCCTCTGACCTGAGGACAATTGGTTTTCATAAACTGTAGTTCAGTTGGACCTTCTTGTCACTCACTACTGAACTCAGTCTTGATAGATTTCCCCAGACTCATTTGAAGAAGGAAGTAATGAAAAAGCAGGCCAGGATTGGCTCAGTCCCAGCACTTTGGAAGGCTGAGGCAGGAGGATAGCTTAAGGCCAGGAGTTTGAGAGCAGCCTGGACAACATAGCAAGACCCTGTCTCTACACAATATTTTTAAAAAGTAGCTGGGTGCAATGGCTCACACCTGGAATCCCAGCACTTTGGGAGGCCAAAGCAGGAAGATGGCTTGAGTCCAGGAGTTCAAGACCAGCCTGGGCAACATAGTGAAACCCTGACTCTACTAAAAATTTAAAAATTAGTTGGGTGTGGTGTGCACGCCTGTAGTCCCAGCTACTTGGGAGGCTGTGGTGAGAGGATTGCTTGAGCCCAAGAGGTTGAGGCTGCAGTGAGCTGTGATCACACCACTGCACTCCAGCCTGGGTGACAGAGGAAGACTCTGTCTCAAAAATAAAATAGGCAAGGCTCAGTGGCTCACACCTGTAATCCCAGCACTTTGGAAGGCCAAGGTGGACAGATCACGAGGTCAGGAGATTGAGACCATCCTGGCTAACACGGTGAAACCCCGTCTCTACTAAAAATACAAAAAAAATTAGCTGGGCATGGTGGCTGGCGCCCGCAGTCACAGCTGCTCGGGAGGCTGAGGCAGGTGAATGGCGTGAACCTGGGAGGTAGAGCTTGCAGTGAGCTGAGATTGCGCCATTGCACTCCAGCCTGGGCAACAGAGCGAGAAACAAGACTCTGTCTCAAAAAAATAATAATAATGAATAAAATAGCTGGCCACGGTGGCTGACACCTGTAATCCTAGCACTTTGGGAGGCTGAGGCGGGTGGATCACCTAAGGTCAGGAGTTCAAGTCTAGCCTAGCTAACGTGGGGAAACTGTCTCTACTAAAAATACAAAAATTAGGGGCCAGGTGCAGTGGCTCACACCTGTAATCCCAGCACTTTGGGAGGCTGAGGTGCGCGGATCACCTGAGGTCGGGAGTTCAAGACCAGCCTGACCAACATGGAGAAACCCTGTCTCTACTAAAAATATAAAATTAGCCAGGTGTGGTGGCACACACCTGTAATCCCAGCTACTCAGGAGGCTGAGGCAGGAGAAACGCTTGAACCCGGGAGGCGGAGGTTGCAGTGAGCCGAGGTTGCACCCTTGCACTCCAGCCTGGGCAACAAAGGCAAAACTCCAACTCAAAAATAAATAAATAAATAAATAAAAAAGCCGGGCGCGGTGGCTCACGCCCGTAATCCCAGGACTTTGGGAGGGCGAGGCGGGTGGATCACGAGGTCAGGAGATCGAGACCATCCTGGCTAACACGGTGAAACTCCGTCTCTACTAAAAATGCAAAAAATTAGCTGGGCGTGGCGGCGGGAGCCTGTAGTCCCAGCTACTTGGGAGGCTGAGGCAGGAGAATGGCGTGAACCCGAGAGGTGGAGCTTGCAGTGAGCCGAGATGCCGCCACTGCACTCCAGCCTGGGCGACTGAGCGAGACTCCATCTCAAAAAAAAAAAAAAATACAAAAATTAGCCTGGCATGGTGGTACACGCCTGTAATCCCAGCTACTCAGGAGGCTGAGGCAGGAGAATTGCTTGAACCTGGGAGGCGGAGGTTGCAACGAGCCCAGATTGTGCCATTACATTCCAGCCTGGGTGACAGAGTGAGACTCCATCTCAAAAATTAAATAAGGGAGGGCACGATGGCTCAAGCCTGTAATCCCAGCACTTTGGGAGGCCAAGGCTGGTGGATCACCTGAGGTCAGGAGTTCAAGACCAGCCTGACCAACATGGTGAAACCCCGTCTCTATTAAAAAAAAAAAAAATACAAAAATTTAGCCGGGCATGGTGGCGGGTGCCTGTAATCCCAGCTACTCGGGAGGCTGAGGTGGGAGAATCGCTTGAACCCGGGAGGTGGAGGTTGCAGTGAGCCGAGATCACGCCCCTGCACTCCAGTATGGCCAACAGAGCGAGACTCCGTCTCAAAAAAAAAAAAAAAAGTAAATCACCCTTTTTGCACTAGTACAATTTCCATGTCAGTCATGTATCTGTGAACAGTTGGTGGGATTGGGGCTGGGGGAATATCCAAGCATACTCATGAAACAGTTCCTGGGGTATTGTCTGCCTGGCTCCTGCCCATCCTCCACGATGGGTGCTGCCAGTGAGGAAGGTGCTGGCCCACCCAGTGATCAGCGTGAAGCTTGTTCTGGGCTTCAGCCTTCGTGTGTCACACTGGCAGGGACACAGGGTATGTGGAAGGTTACCAGGCATAAGGAGTGTTTGGAATTCTGTGAGGCCGAGAGCATCTCCATTCAAGTACGTGGGCTTTGGGCCTGCCCGGTATCTGCAGACCCACCTGCAGGGACTGAACCTTGAATGGGCAGGGCTCCCCTCCACTCGGCTCTCAGGACTACCTTAGCTGTCTCTTCCCACAGGAAGCCCTCCTGGGCTCCTCCTGAGCTCTCACGCCAGGGGCTGGCAGGGAGCCTGGCACAGAAGGGTGCTGATGGATGCTCCCACTGAGCCTCTATGTGCCTGGAGTGGGCTGAAGGCAGTAGTGCTGCTATTAAAACCACAGCTGAGGCTGGGAGCGGTGGCTCATGCCTTGTGTTAGTCAGTTCTCCTATTCTATAAAGAACTGCCATAGACTAGGTAATTTACAAAGAAAAGAGGTTTCATTGGCTCATGTCTCTGCAGGCTGTACAGGAAGCATGGCTGGGGAGGCCTCAGGAAACGTACAATCATGGCAAAAGGTGAAGGGGGAGCCAGCACTTCAAATGGCGGCAGCAGGAAGAATGAGAGAGAGGGGAGGGGTGCCACACACTTGTAAACAACTAGATCTCGGCCGGGCGTGGTGGCTCAAGCCTGTAATCCCAGCACTTTGGGAGGCCAAGACGGGCGGATCACGAGGTCAGGAGATCGAGACCATCCTGGCTAACACGGTGAAACCCCGTCTCTACTAAAAAATACAAAAAATTAGCCGGGCGAGGTGGCGGGCGCCTGTAGTCCCAGCTACTCGGGAGGCTGAGGCAGGAGAACGGTGTAAACCTGGGAGGCGGAGCTTGCAGTGAGCTGAGATCCGGCCACTGCACTCCAGCCTGGGCGACAGAGGGAGACTCAGTCTCAAAAAAAAAAAAAAAAAAAAAAAAAACTAGATCTCACAAGAACTCACATGACGACAGCTCCAAGGGGAATGGTGTCAAACCATGAGAAATTGCCCCCATGATCCAATCACCTCCCACCAGGTCCCACCTCCAACACTGGGGATTACAATTGAACTTGAGAGGCCGGGCGTGGTGGCTCAGGCCTGTAATCCCAGCACTTTGGGAGGCCAGAGCGGGTGGATCACTTGAGGTCAGGAGTTTGAGTCCAGCCTGGCCAACCTGGTGAAACCCCGTCTCTACTAAAAATACAAAAATTAGCCAGGAGTGATGGTGAGTGCCTATAATCCCAGCTACTCAGGAGGCTGAGGCAGGAGAATCTCTTGAACCCAGGAGGTGGAGGTTGCAGTGAGCTGAGATAGCGCCATTGCACTCCAGCCTGGGTGGTGACAGTCCTGAGACTCCATCTCCAAAAATAATAAATAAATAACAATTGAACATGAGATTTGGGTGGGGACACAGATCCAAACCATATTACTCCTGTAATCCCAGCACTTTGGGAAGCCAAAGTGGGAGGATCACTTGAGCCCAGGAGTTGAGAACAGCCTGAGCAACATAGTGAGACCTTGTCTCTACAAAAAGTAGAAAAAATTAGCCAGGTGTGGTTGTGCGAGCCTGTAGTCCCAGCTACTCGGGAGGCTGAGGCAGGAAGATCACTTGAGCATGGGAGGCTGAGGCTGCAGTGAGCTATGATGGTGCCACTGCACTCTAGCCTGAGCGACAGAATGAGACCCTGTCTCCAAAAAAAAAAAAAAAAGAAAAGAAAAAGAGAAAAAAAAAAAAACAGAGCTAGACAGTAGTTAAAATGGTAAAAACAGATTTTATTCAGGAACTATTGCAATAGGGAAAAGAGACCTCAGTATAGAACTAGGCTCAATTCTGAATACAGCAGGGACAAGTGGGAGACTTCCAGCCTAGGAGCAGGTTGGAGGGGAGTGGGTGGGTGGAAAAATACGAAGGGTGGGAGGTTCTGGTTGAACTGACTCCCAGGATCCTGGCTGAAGGTAGGCAAGAGTGATCAGACGGCACCCGGCGGGTGGTGGGCGAGGAGGGATTTGATCAGATATCAAGGGTGGAGATTCTGGCTAAACTGACTTGACAGGATTTTTGCTACAGCTGGGCAATGCAGAGACGGGCACAGACACTCAAAGGTCAAGGCTGAGTGGAGAAGAGGCTCCAGGGAGGCTGAAGTCCGGTCAAGGAAAGAGAAAGACTGTTTTCAGCCCTGCGTGCCCCTTCGTCGGCAGTTGAGACCCCACTGCTGCCTGCTCCTTCCCATTCCATTGTGGGGACCTGGACTTGATCTAGCCCTGGACACACTTTTGTGGGTGCCAGGAGGGAGGAATCCGCTCCTCCTTTCCGCCCCCGACAGCCCCCAGCCCCAGTGGCCACTCCCAGCATGCCTTGCAGCTGCCTGGGTGGGAGATTGTGGTGGACTCGGAGCTGGGGCGGGGAGGACAAGCTTCTGGAAGGGCAATGGGCAGAGGGTGACCTGGTCTTTCACGGTGGTGTTAAGGACCACAGAGCCAGGCCATATTCTCCCCATATTAACTTTCCCAAAGGGATCAGTTTTCTGCTGAACAATAATTCCCATTTATTGAGAATTCCTCATGCCTGTAATCCCAGCACTTTGTAGGGGACTGAGGCAAGAGGATTGATTGCTCGCCCAGGAGCTTGAGACCAGCCTGGGCCACATAGCAAGACAAAACATTGCCTCTACAAAACATTTAAAAATTAGAGGCCGGGCGCAGTGGCTCATGCCTGTAATCCCAGCACTTTGGGAGACTGAGGCAAGCGGATCACCTGAGGTCGGGAGTTCAAGACCAGCCTGACCAACGTGGAGAAACCCTATCTCTACTAAAAAAGCAAAATTAGCTGGGTGTGGTGGCGCATGCCTGTAATCTCAACTACTCGGAAGGCTGAGGCAGGAGAATCGCTTAAACCTGGGAGGTGGAGGTTGCAGTGAGCTGAGATCGTGCCATTGCACTCCAGCCTGGGTGATAAGAGCGAAATTGTGTCTCAAAAAATAAAATAAAATAAAATAAATTTAAAAATAAAAATAAAAATAAATTAGCTGGGCACGGTGGTGCACACCTGTAGTCCCAGCTACTCAGGAGGTGGAGACAGGAAGATCACTTGAGCTTGAGCCCAAGTTCAAGACTGCAGTGAACTGTGATTGCACCACTGCACTCCAGCTGGGCAACAGAGAGTAAGACCCTGTCTCAAAAAAAAAAAAAAAAATTCCAGTTACCAGAGCTTAACTCTGTCACCTTGAAGTCTTGTCATCTCTCACCTGGTTCCCTTAAACAGCCTTTGGATGGCTTCCTGCTGTCCATCGGGACCGCGTGTCACACCCCCAAACACTTTGGCAAGTCATAACCTTCCCCACCGCCTGACACCTTTCATAGCCACCACGGACCCCCCAGAGGGGCAAGAAGTTCCAGCCACAGGACCACTCAGACCCCTGGATTTACCCCCAGCTCCCACCTCAGGCTCTTGCTCAAGACAGACGTCCCCTACCACCACTGCATCCCCCTCTCTGGCCACCTTTCAGGCTGGGCTGAAATACAACCTGTCCCCATGCAGGCCAGGGAACTCCTCTTTCTGTCATCCCTCAATTCCCAGTCTGTGACTCTCAGGCTGCACCTCATGGTTGGGACTTGGCAGGGGGGCTTTGCCCTACTCCAGGCCTGATACCATGAGCTGAAGGCCCTGGCTGCCATGATAGCCAGTGGCACGGTGCAGGAGCTCAAGCTGAGGCTAAAGTGAGGGAGTGCCTTCCTGGTGCTCCTGTCCACCTCTGTTAGCCACCCTCCAGTGCCCTCCAGGGAGGGAAAGCTGCCCACTAACAGGCCAGTCGCTGACTGGGCCGAGCAGCAACATCCATGTGGGTATCTGTTTTTCTTTTTTTTTTTTTTTTTTTTTTTTTTTTTTGAGACGGAGTCTCGCTCTGTCGCCCAGGCTGGAATGCAGTGGCCGGATCTCAGCTCACTGCAAGCTCCGCCTCCCGGGTTTCCGCCATTCTCCTGCCTCAGCCTCCCGAGTAGCTGGGACTACAGGCGCCCGCCACCTCGCCCGGCTAATTTTTTGTATTTTTTAGTAGAGACGGGGTTTCACCGTGTTAGCCCGGATGGTCTCGATCTCCTGACCTCGTGATCCACCCGTCTCGGCCTCCCAAAGTGCTGGGATTACAGGCTTGAGCCACCGCGCCTGGCCCTGTTTTTCTTATTCTTGCCGTTTCCTGCTCTCTCGGGGTGCACAGGCCCAGGCAGGCCATGTCCCTGGGGCAGGCTGCCAATCACCTCCCTCTCTTTCCTCCTGCTCACATAAGCAGCAGGGTGGCAGGTGGACCAGCCGCTGACATAGGCCCGCTTATCCTCTCTCTTTCTCTTTTTTTTTTTTTTTGAGACGGAGTCTCGCGCTGTCACCCAGGCTGGAGTGCTGTGGCCGGATCTCAGCTCACTGCAAGCTCCGCCTCCCGGGTTCACGCCATTCTCCTGCCTCAGCCTCCCGAGTAGCTGGGACTACAGGCGCCGCCACCTCGCCCGGCTAGTTTTTTGTAGTTTTTAGTAGAGACGGGGTTTCACCGTGTTAGTCAGGATGGTCTCGATCTCCTGACCTCGTGATCCGCCCGTCTCGGCCTCCCAAGTGCTAGGATTACAGGCTTGAGCCACCGCGCCCGCCTTATCCTCTCTCTTTCTCTAGGCCACCTTCTGTGGCAGGCTGGGAGCCCTTCCTGGGGGAGGTGTGGGGGCATCCTCTGCTTTCAGGGTTTTGTTTCGTTTGTTTGTTTTGAGACAGAGTCTTGCTCTGTCGCCAGGCTGGAGTGCTGTGGCGCAATCTCAGCTCACTGCAACCTCCACCTCTTGGGTTCAAGCGATTCCTCTGCCTCAGCCCCCCAAGCAGCTGGGACTACAGGCGCCCGCCACCACGCCTGGCTAATTATTTTTGTATTTTAGTAGAGACGGAGTTTCACCATGTTGGCCAGGATGGTCTCAATCTCCTGACCTTGTGATCTGCCTGCCTCGGCCTCACAAAGTGCTGGGGTTACAGGCATGAGCCACCACGCCGGGCCAGAATTGAACCCAGTTCTATACTGAGGTCTCTTTTCCCTGTCGTCTCTGTTTGTTTTTGAGATGGAGTCTCGCTCTGTCGTCCAGGCTGGAGTGCAGTGGTGCAATATTGGCTCACTGTAACCTCTGCCTCCTGGGTCCAAGCAATTCTCGCCTCAGCCTCCCAAGTAGCTGGGATTACAGGTGCCCACCACCACACCCAGCTAATTTTTTTATTTTTAGTAGAGATGGGGTTTTGCCATGTTGGCCAGGCTGGTCTCCAACTCCTGACCTCAAATGATCCTTCCACCTCACCCTCCCAAGTGTTGGGATTACGGGCATGAGCCACTGCACCCGGCCTGTTTTGAGTTTTTTTTTTTTTTTTTTTTTTTGAGACGGAGTCTTGCTCTGTCACCGGGCTGGAGTGTAGTGGCCGGATCTCAGCTCACTGCAAGCTCCACCTCCCAGGTTTTACACCATTCTCCTGCCTCAGCCTCCCGAGTAGCTGGGACTACAGGCGCCCGCCACCTCGCCCGGCTAATTTTTTGTATTTTTTAGTAGAGACGGGGTTTCACCGTGTTAGCCCGGATGGTCTCGATCTCCTGACCTCGTGATCCACCCGTCTCGGCCTCCCAAAGTGCTGGGATTACAGGCTTGAGCCACCGCGCCTGGCCCTGTTTTTCTTATTCTTGCCGTTTCCTGCTCTCTCGGGGTGCACAGGCCCAGGCAGGCCATGTCCCTGGGGCAGGCTGCCAATCACCTCCCTCCTCTTTCCTCCTGCTCACATAAGCAGCAGGGTGGCAGGTGGACCAGCCGCTGACATAGGCCCGCTTATCCTCTCTCTTTTTCTTTTTTTTTTTTTTTTTTTTTTTTTTTTTTTTTTTTTTTGAGACGGAGTCTCGCGCTGTCACCCAGGCTGGAGTGCTGTGGCCGATCTCAGCTCACTGCAAGCTCCGCCTCCCGGGTTCACGCCATTCTCCTGCCTCAGCCTCCCAAGTAGCTGGACTACAGGCGCCGCCACCTCGCCCGGCTAGTTTTTTGTAGTTTTTAGTAGAGACGGGGTTTCACCGTGTTAGTCAGGATGGTCTCGATCTCCTGACCTCGTGATCCGCCCGTCTCGGCCTCCCAAAGTGCTAGGATTACAGGCTTGAGCCACCGCGCCCGGCCTTATCCTCTCTCTTTCTCTAGGCCACCTTCTGTTGGCAGGCTGGGAGCCCTTCCTGGGGGAGGTGTGGGGGCATCCTCTGCTTTCAGGGTTTTGTTTCGTTTGTTTGTTTTGAGACAGAGTCTTGCTCTGTCGCCAGGCTGGAGTGCTGTGGCGCAATCTCAGCTCACTGCAACCTCCACCTCTTGGGTTCAAGCGATTCCTCTGCCTCAGCCCCCCAGCAGCTGGGACTACAGGCGCCCGCCACCACGCCTGCTAATTATTTTTGTATTTTAGTAGAGACGGAGTTTCACCATGTTGGCCAGGAGGGTCTCAATCTCCTGACCTTGTGATCTGCCTGCCTCGGCCTCACAAAGTGCTGGGGTTACAGGCATGAGCCACCACGCCGGCCAGAATTGAACCCAGTTCTATACTGAGGTCTCTTTTCCCTGTCGTCTCTGTTTGTTTTTGAGATGGAGTCTCGCTCTGTCGTCCAGGCTGGAGTGCAGTGTGCAATATTGGCTCACTGTAACCTCTGCCTCCTGGGTCCAAGCAATTCTCGCGCCTCAGCCTCCCAAGTAGCTGGGATTACAGGTGCCCACCACCACACCCAGCTAATTTTTTTATTTTTAGTAGAGATGGGGTTTTGCCATGTTGGCCAGGCTGGTCTCCAACTCCTGACCTCAAATGATCCTTCCACCTCACCCTCCCAAAGTGTTGGGATTACGGGCATGAGCCACTGCACCCGGCCTGTTTTGAGTTTTTTTTTTTTTTTTTTTTTGAGACGGAGTCTTGCTCTGTCACCCGGGCTGGAGTGTAGTGGCCGGATCTCAGCTCATTGCAAGCTCCACCTCCCAGGTTTTACACCATTCTCCTGCCTCAGCCTCCCGTGTAGCTGGGACTACAGGCGGCCGCCACCTCGCCCAGCTAGTTTTTTGTATTTTTTAGTAGAGACGAAGTTTCACCATGTTAGCCAGGATGGTCTCGATCTCCTGACCTCGTGATCCGCCCGTCTTGGCCTCCCAAAGTACTGGGATTACAGGCTTGAGCCACCGCGCCTGGCCCTTGTTTTGAGTTTTTGATGAAGTGGGGTTGGGTTCCTTTGTCTGATGTTCCTTGTGTTTCCAGCCCACCGGGTGCCCCGTGGGGAGGCAGGCGATTGGCAGAACTTACTGTATCTCAAACCCCACCCATCATGTCAAAAAGGGGCATCAGCCCAGGGGCAGTGGCTGGCACCTGTAATCCCAGCACTCTGGGAGGCTGAGGTGGGAGAATCGCTTGAGCCCAGGAGTTCGAGATCAGCCTGGACAACATGACAAGGCCCCGTCTCTACAAAAAAATAATAAAAATAAGCCAGGCATGGTGGTGTGTGCCTGTAGTCTGAGCTGCTCGGGAGGCTGAGATGGGAGGATTCCTCGAGCCCAAGAGTTGGAGGCTGCAGTGAGCTATGATTGTACCTGCACTCCAACCTGGGCAACAGAGTGAGACCCTGTCTTGAGAAAAAAAAAAAAGAAAAAAAAAGGCAGCCAAAGGTAACCACCACTCACCCCCTACAAACAGGTCCCTGTTGCTACCTGATGGGGGAGTGGCCCCAGCCCAGACTCCACTTGCCAGAACTACACCATGGGTCTCAGGGCAGGCTGCTGGGCAGCAGACCTCAACACACGAATTTCTGAGTAAGTGATGCATTAAGGCCATCATCCCAGAGGGTGCTGGAGTAAGAGAAGCGGGTCAAGGAAGGAGAGGAAGCCAAGTAGAGATGCAGCCTCCAGCAAAATCCTGTGAGGCCGGTCATGGTGGTTCATGCCTCTAATCCCAGTTCTTTGGGAGGCCGAGGCGGGTGGATCACCTGAGGTCAGGAGTTCAAGACCAGCCTGGGCAACATGGTGAAACCCCATCTCTACTAAAAATACAAAAATTAGCTGGGCGCAGTGGCACCTGCCTGTAATCCCAGCTACTCAGGAGGCTGAGGCAGGAGAATCACGAACCTGGGAGGCAGAGGTTGCAGTGAGCCAAGGTTGCGCCATTGCACTCCAGCCTGGGCGACAGAGTTAGACTCCATCTCAAAAAAAAAAAGAAAAGAAAAGAAAAAAATTAGCCAGGTGTAGTGACACACCTATAGTCCCAGCTACTCAGGAAGCTGAGGCAGGATTGCTAGAGTCTAGGAGATCAAGGCTGCAGTGAGCCGTGATCATGCCATTGTACTCTAGCCTGGGCAACAGAGCGAGATTGTGTCTTAAAAAAATATATAGGCCGGGCGCGGTGGCTCAAGCCTGTAATCCCAGCACTTTGGGAGGCCGAGGCGGGCGGATCACGAGGTCAGGAGATCGAGACCATCCTGGCTAACACTGTGAAACCCCGTCTCTACTAAAAAATACAAAAAACTAGCCGGGCGAGGTGGCGGGCGCCTGTAGTCCCAGCTACTCGGAGGCTGAGGCAGGAGAATGGCGTGAACCCGGGAGGCGGAGCTTGCAGTGAGCTGAGATCCGGCCACTGCACTCCAGCCTGGGCGACAGAGCGAGACTCCGTCTCAAAAAATATATATATATATATATATAATATATACATATATATAACATATACATATGTATTATATATACATATATATAACATATACATATGTATATATATACATATATATTATATATACATATTATATACATATATATTATATATACATATGTATTATATATACATATATATATGTGTGTGTGCAAGGGATGCTTTGATTGGATCCCACAGGCAAACTGGAGCATGAGTCACAATTCGGAGCCGCCCTGAACAAAAACAGGAGAGCTCAGGCTGCGCTCTCCTGTGCCTGTCTTTTTTTTTTTTTTTTTGAGATGGAGTCTTGCTCTGTCGCCCAGGCTGGAGTGCAGTGGCCGGATCTCAGCTCACTGCAAGCTCCACCTCCCAGGTTTACACCATTCTCCTGCCTCAGCCTCCCGAGTAGCTGGAACTACAGGCGCCTGCCACCTTGTCCGGCTAGTTTTTTGTATTTTTTAGTAGAGACGGGGTTTCAGCATGTTAGCCAGGATGGTCTCGATCTCCTGACCTCGTGATCCGCCCGTCTCGGCCTCCCAAAGTGCTGGGATTACAGGCTTGAGCCACCGCGCCCGGCCCTGTGCCTGTCTTAATGGGTCCAGGGCCATCCTGGGGAAGGTAATTCTCAGGTGCATCCAGCTCCCCACACAGTTGCATCAACGGGCTCCAGGCAGCAAGGCCGGGCAAGGTGGCTCATGCCTGTAATCCCAGCACTTTGGGAGGCCGAGGTGGGCGGATTAGTTGAGGTCAGGCGTTCGACACCATCCTGGCCAACATGGCAAAAGCCCCGTCTCTACTAAAAAAATACAAAAATTAGCCAGGTGTGGTGGTGCGTGCCTGTAATCCCAGCTACTGGGGCGACTGAGGCAGGAGAATCGCTTGAACCCGGGAGGCGGAGGTCACAGTGAGCTGAGATCGTGCCACTGCACTCCAGCGTGGTCAACACAGAGAGACTAGAGTCTCTAAATAAATACAGACAGAAAAGAATTAAGGACTCTCAGGGCTGGGAGGAGACTCCAGGCCTCATGATGCTCCTTCAAGTGGCTGTGCAGCAAGGCGAGCTCAGCACCATCACTCCAGACTGCAGCTGGGCTGAATTTTGTGGGGGAGAAGGGGGAAAGGGTCTTGCTGTTTCCCAGACCGAAGTGCAGTGGTACCGTTTTTAGTAGAGATGGAGTCTTGCTATGTTGTCCAGGCTGGTCTCAAGCTCCTGGCCTCTAGTGATCCCCCCACCTCAGACTCCCAAAGTGCTGGGATTACAGGTGTGAGCCACTACTAAGTTGGGATCCCAAAGCTGGCCTTCTCAAGCATCCACCCTCGGGTCCCTGACCCTCCCATGAGGGTCTCACTGAGTAAGTCCATTACCCAGCCACGGGCCTCAGGCTGGAAGTCTGGTCTGGGGTGAGCAGGATTGGGTAATGGGCCTGAATAGTAAGTTCCTTGCCGGAGAGCAACCAGGAACATTTTCCTTGAAATGAACCCCAACAGCCTGAGTGACACAGTGAGACTCCATCTCTAAAAACAAAATTAAAACTTAGCCAGACATGGCTGGGCGCAGGGGCTCACGCCTGTAATCCCAGGACTTTGGGAGGCCAAGATGGGCAGATCACAAGGTCAGGAGTTCCAGACCAGCCTGGCCAACAGAGTGAAACCCCATCTCTACTAAAAATAAAAAAAATTAGCCAGACGTGGTGGTGGGCGCCTATAATCTCAGCTACTCAGGAGGCTGAGGCAGAAGAATCGCTTGAACCCGGGTGGCAGAGATTGCAGTGAGCAGAGATCGTGCCACTGCATTCCAGCCTGGGCAATGGTGCGAGACTCCATCTCAAAAAAGAAAAAAAAAGGTAGCCAGACATTGTGGCATGTACCTATAGTCCCAGCTACTCAGGAGGCTGAGGTAGGAGAATTGCTTGAGCCCAGGAGTTTGAGGCTGCAGTGATCAAACCACTGCACTCCAGCCTGGGCAATAGAGCAAGACCCTCTCTCAAAAAAAGAAAGAAAGAAATGATCCTTTGGCCAGGCACAGTGGCTCACACCTGTACTCCCTGCATTTTGGGAGGCTGAGGTGGAAGGACTGCTTGAGACTGGGAGTTTGAGACCAGCCTGGGGAAGAGTGAGACCCTGTCCCTACAGGAAAAAAGAAAAAAAAATTAAAAATTACCCAGATGTGGTGGCTCACGCCTGTAATCCCAGTGCTTTGGGAGGCCGAGTTGGGAGGATCAGTCGAGCTCAGGAGTTTGAGACCAGCCCAGACAACATTAAAAAAAAAAAAAAGAAGAAGAAGAAGAAGAAAAGAAAGAAAAAAGGAAAGGAAGGGAAGGGGAAAGAGGAAAGAAAGGAGAAAAGGGGGACAGGGGAAAGGAAGGGAAGGGAAGAGAAGGAAAAAAGAAAGAAAGAAAGAAAAGAAAGGAAGCCCTAGGGAAGACACAAAACCCAGAGGTGAAAACACCAAGACAACGACATTGTATTTCTGCATTTTAATTTATTTTTCGTTTCTGTTTCTCACTTACCAACACATGTGTAAAATGTAGCAGGTGTGTTAGTAAAGGAGAAGCAGCTGGGGAGAGAGGGGCAGGAATTAAGCAGCCACATGTGAAGAGTCAGGTCAAGCAGGAAGTGACTGGGGACAGAGGTGGCGGGCAGCCTCCTCCCTGCCCCACCTTCCCACAAGGCACCAGCAACTGCTGTGGCTCACAGCCCCTGCCCCAGACGATTTGGTAAACGTAGTAAAGAGCATTGCTCCCAAACCTTGTCTCAGACATTCTGTCCCCAGCCCCAGCCATGGCGCAGGGTCTGCTCAGGCAGCCCTCCAAACCCCATAGCCTGGTGCAGGAGAAATCTGCCCCGGACTCCCAGTGCCGGCCCCTGGGTAGCATCTGAGAAGCATGAAGCTGGTGGAGTCCAGGGGGGCCACAGTGGGGCTACCCCAGAGCTCCTTCTGGAGGACCCTCCTTCCAGACCTTGGAGAGCTCTAGCAGAAGGCCCTCTGCTTCAGCCACAGGCTCTTATTCCAGAGGACATTAATGCGGGCTGGGGGGACTGGGGGACCTGGCAGCAGAGGCCAAGAACTTGCCTCCGACGCCCGCCGGAGCCCCTGGTTCCCTGGAGGGAAGGTTTTACCTTCCACCCGGAGCAGGACCCCCTGGCTTGGATTTGCACATTGATCGCGTGAGCGCTCTGACCCTGTGTTGATGAACACAGGCGTTTTCATCAGAATTATACCCACCCTGATGAATTTTCATCTTGGAAAGTATTTTCAAGGCAAACACCACTGAGGACGATTCAATGCCTTGCTCAGTTTCTACATAGTGCAAACAAGTTTGCTTCCTCCCCGAATTTTTCCTTGGGATCATTTTCGCCAGGATCGAAGCTTTTCCATGTGTGTCTCACCACGTCTTTGATCCCCTGGTGGGTATCCAGTCCTCGGCCAGTGTCATTAACCGTCTCGCCACTGGGAGTTTTTCCTCGTTCGTAGTAAGTCCAGTTTTCCCGGAGCGAAAATTTTTGGCAGGCCCCTCCAAGGGCAGACAAACGTGTCCCGCGTGCTGTTTCAGTCCCAGTCCACTTCTGTTTTGGCGGATGGTTTTTTTCTGGCGGTGAAGTCTGTGAACCTGGTATTTTCTCAGGGAATCCAGGAGATGATGATGATGGTGGTGGAAGCCTTTTACTCCAGGGATATTCCAGGATGCCTCCGGCGCCCATGAACCCGGGTCAAGGAGCTTTTCAGGTGGAGGCGGGTAGGGGATCCCCTCCTGGCCAGGCAGCCCCGATCGCGGCTTCTCACAGCGCCTTGTCTGCGGGCGCAGTGGCCGTGGCGCCCTGCTCTGCACGGGCTGGGCCACCAAGGGCTGCGGGCCGCGAGGCGCGCAACAGGCCGAGGCCCCTGGAGCGGCCCGCGCCGTGCAGCTGGCGCTCGTGGCGGCGGATCTGCACCTTGTGTCGGAAGCGCTCGCCGCAGTCCTCGCACACGTAGGGCCGCTCGCCCGAGTGCGTGCGCCGGTGGCGCAGCAGGTTGGAGGAGACGCTGAAGCGCTTGCCGCAGTCCCCGCAGGCGTAGGGTCGCTCCCCGGTGTGCGTGCGCTGGTGCTGCACGAGCGCCGAGCTCTCACTGAAGCGCTTGGCGCAGTAGGAGCAGGCGTAGGGTTTCTCACCCGTGTGGATGCGCTGGTGCGTTACCAGGTTCGAGTGCTGCGAGAAGCCCTTGCCGCACTCGCCGCAGCGGTGTGGCCGCTCACCCGTGTGCGTGGCCTGGTGGCGCACCAGGTCCGTGCTGCGGCTGAAGCCCTTGCCGCACTCCCCGCAGATGGTCGGCCGGTCCCGGGCGCGCCGTCGCCGCCGCTGCCGTGCGGGAGTCAACGCCGCGCTGCCTGCCGGGCCCGGGATGGCCACCACGGCCGGCGCTGCCACGGCTGGCAGCACCATGAGCTCCTGCAGCACCACGTAGCCCGGGGGAGCCACCACGACCGCGGCTGGAGCCCCGGGGACTGCTGCTCCGCCACCCCCTGCGGCTGGCACCAGTTCTAGCTGCAGCTCTGGTTGCACCGGGGTCAGCTCCAGCTGCACCTCCTGCTGCTGGGCGCCCAGCTCCACCGGGGTCAGCTCCAGCTGTACCTCCTGCTGCTCCAGCTGCTGCTGCTCTAGCTGCTGCTGCTGCTCCAGCTGTTGTTCCAGCTGCTGCAGCTGCTCCTGCAGTTTGAGCTGCAGCTGCCGCTGCTCCTGCTGCCGTTCCAGCTCCTGCTGCCGCTCCAACTCCTGCCGCTGTTGCTCCAGCTCCTGCTCTGACCCCAGGTCCACCGGCATGAGCTCCAGCTCCACCTCTTCCTCCTCCTCGGGCTCCAGGGGAGGAGGCTGCAGTTGTTGCTGTTCCAATTGTTCCTGCTGCTGTTGCAACAGCTGCTGTTGCTGCTGCTGCTTTAATTGTTCCTGCTGCTGCAGCAGTAGCTGCTGCTGTAACTGTGCTTGCTGCTGTTCCAGCAGTTGCTGTTGTAACTGTGCCTGCTGCTGCTGCAACAGTTGCTGCTGTAGCTGTTCCTGCTGCTGCAGCAAAAGTAGCTGCTGCTGCTGCTGCTGCTGTAGCTGTTCCTGCTGCTGTTGAAACTGTTGCTGCTGTAATTGTTCCTGCTGTTGTAGCAGCTGCTGCTGTTGTAACTGTTCCTGCTGTTGCTGTAACAGCTGTTGCTCTTGCACTTGCTGCTGTAGCTGTTCCTGCTGCTGCAACAGCTGTTGCTCTTGTGCTTGCTTCGGCTGTGATGGCTCCTGCTGTGGCTGTAACGGCTCCTGCTGTGGCTGTAACTGCTCCTGCTGCTGCTGCTGCAACAGCTGTTGCTCTTGCACTTGCTGTGGCTGTACCTGTTGCTGCTGGTGCATTAGCTGCAGTTCAGGTTTCAGTTCCTGATGGTGCATGGATTGGTGTTTTTCCTGCTGTAGTTGAGATAGCTGTTGTTGCCCGTCTTGCTGCGGCTGTTGTTGCAGTTCTAGGTGTGGCTGCAGCTGTTGCAGTTGCTCCTGCTGTGGCTGTTGCTGCGGTTTTGGCTGCTGTTCTAACTGCTGCAGTTGTAACTCCTGTTGTCCCGGCTGGGTTTCCTCAGCGATTTCACTGGCCCCCACTGGGGCCAAGACTGCTGGCCGCTGTGGACTGCTGCTCCCCTCCTGAGGCTCTTCCTCCTCCTGACTCTCACTCCCACCACTGCCACCTGTGGAAGAAATGGCAGGAAGCCAAGAGAGAAAGATCTACAGGAAGCTCTCTGGTCCAGACCCCAGGACCTGCCCCTTACCTGCCCTCAAAGATACACTAACACACTCTTAGCGGGAGCCCGAAAGTGCTGGATCAAGTAACAGTAGCAGCCCAGCAGCAACTGAAATGCTGCAGGGGCTGGGGGTGGCTTGGAAATGTGCCCAGGTGGCTGGGCACGGCAGCTCATGCCTGTAATCCCAGCACTTTGAGAGGCCGAGGTGGGCAGATTGCCTGCGCTCAGAAGTTCGAAACCAGCCTGGGCAACATGGTGAAACCTCGTCTCTACTAAAAATACAAAAAATTAGCCAGGTGTGGTGCCCAGTGCCTGTAGTCCCAGCTACTCAGGAGGCTGAGGCAGGAGAATCACCTGAACTCAGGCGGTGGAGGTTGCAGTGAGCTGAGATCATACCACTGTGCTCCAGCCTGGGCCATGTCGAAAGAAAGAAAGAGAGAAAGAGCGAGGGAAACAAGGAAGGGAGGGAGGGAGGGAGGAAGGAAGGAAGGAAGGAGGCCCAGGGACTGCTGGTGACCTCCCTCTGGACCCCAGCTCCCTGATCCCTCCTTGAAGCTTCCCTTTACACAGGCCCCATGCTCTGATCTGGGCACTGACACCAGCAGGGGTGCCAGGGGCTCCCTGACCATCCTGAGAAGTCTCTTATGCTTAATCACCCTCCAGTAGAAACCACTGAACCAGTTCAGCATGGGGTTGGTTCCAATGGCCAAGCCACCAACCCCATGCTGAACTCCGACCTCAGTTACAGCCACATCTTAAATAAATAAAACTCTCCTTCTCTGTAAATAATAAATAATTTATATAAAGCTGCCTGGAATTGTTACCGCAAGTAGTTTCCCAATACCACCAAAGTGTCAGAGAAACCACTAGGTTTCCGGCGGGAAGTCCTCAGTTCAGAACCTAACTCTACCAGTCGGCAGGTGTACAACCTCCTGCAGGCTCACAGCCCTGTCTATAAAATAGATCAGTGATACCCACACCATCTGCTTAAATAGTACAACAAAGAGAGCCCTGGCATAGTCCCTGGAACCTGGTAGGTGCTTGAAAATTTCCTCTCTCTGCAGGTTAGGATTGGTTTGCAAAGTAACAAAAAATACCAAGGAGACTGGGAGTGTTTGAGATTGTCATTCCTGAATACAAAGGACTAACTCAGCTGGGCATGATGGCTCATGCCTATAATCCCAACACTTTGGGAGGCATAAACCTGAGAGGCCCTGCATAAACAGCACCGCTCCGTTACTACGCTTCTCTTTCCACACCATGTCCACCATGAGTTTCTCATTTTGAGTATTACTATTGTGCTATTGGAAAATCCCAATTCTTCTTTCTACATATGACCTGAGGAGGCTTTCTCCATTCCCAAATCTGGTATCAACATCTCTTTTCCTATAACATCATATGTTTTCCATTTTGTAATGGAAGGCAATGCTTTGATTTATAAAAGTTTGCTTTCCGGCCACTTTTCCAGGAATATGTTGATTTAATAAAATCAAGGGATGGCCGGGCACGGTGGCTCGTGCGTGTAATCCTAGCACTTTGGGAGGTTGAGGCAAGTGGATCACAAGGTCAGGAGATCGAGACCATCCTGGCCAACATGGTGAAACCCCATCTCTAATAAAATGCAAAAAATCCGGGTGTGGCCGGGCACGGTGGCTCACACCTGTAATCCCAGCACTTTGGGAGGCCGAGGCAGGCAGAATACGAGGTCAGGAGATCAAGACCATCCTGACTAACACAGTGAAACCCCGTCTCTACTAAAAATACAAAAAATTAGCCGGGCGTGGTGGCGCGTGCCTGTAGTCCCAGCTACTTGGAGGCTGAGGCAGGAGAATGGCGTGAACCCGGGAGGCAGAGCTTGCAGTGATCCGAGATGGTGCCACTGCACTCCAGCCTGGGCAACAAAGCGAGACTCCGTCTCAAAAAAAAAAAAAAAAAAATTCCGGGTGTGGTGGCGTGCGCGGTAGTCCCAGCTACTTGGGAGGCTGGGGCCGGGGAATCACTTGAACCTGAAAGGCGGAGGTTGCAGTGAGCTGAGATAATGCCACTGCACTCCAGCCCGGCGACAGAGCGAGACTCTGTCTCAAAAACAACAAACAGGCCGGGCGCGGTGGCTCAAGCCTGTAATCCCAGCACTTTGGGAGGCTGAGACGGGCGGATCACGAGGTCAGGAGATCGAGACCATCCTGGCTAACACGGTGAAACCCCGTCTCTACTAAAAATACAAAAACTAGCCGGGCAAGGTGGCGGGCGCCTGTAGTCCCAGCTACTCGGGAGGCTGAGGCAGGAGAATGGCTTAAACCCGGGAGGCAGAGCTTGCAGTGAGCTGAGATCTGGCCACTGCACTCCAGTCCGGGCGACAGAGCGAGACTCCGCCTCAAAACAAACCAACAAACAAACAAACAAAAACAAACAAAAAAAAAACGAGGGACATGGTGAAACCCTTGTCTCTACTAAAAATACAAAAATTAGCCGGGCATGGTGGCATGCACCTATAGTCCCAGCTACTCGGGAGGCTGCAGCAGGAGAACTGGAGAACTGCTTGAACCCAGGAGGTGGAGGTTGCAGTGAGTCGAGATCGAGCCACCACACTCCTCCAACTTGGGCGACAGAGCAAGACTCTGTCTCAAAAAAAAAATAAAAATAGCTGGGCGCGGTGGCTCAAGCCTGTAATCCCAGCACTTTGGGAGGCCGAGGCGGGCGGATCACGAGGTCAGGAGATCGAGACCATCCTGGCTAACACAGTGAAACCCCGTCTCTACTAAAAAATACAAAAAACTAGCCGGGCGAGGTGGCGGGCGCCTGTAGTCCCAGCTACTCGGGAGGCTGAGGCAGGAGAATGGCGTGAACCTGGGAGGCGGAACTTGCAGTGAGCTGAGATCCGGCCACTGCACTCCAGCCTGGGCGACAGAGCGAGACTTCGCCTCAAAAAATAATAATAATAATAATAATAATAATAATAAATTCCACCAAGGGAAATCTGCATGCATATAATTTCCTCTAGTAAAATATTCCTAATAACCTTTGGTTAGGCTAATGGATCTGTGAGTGTGCTTTTCACAGACACTCACATCAGCTGGGGGGAAGCACATGATAGGAGAAGACAGGGTGAAAACTGTCCCTCCAGCAAGTCACTAGTGGGAGAAAGGGCACTCTGACTCCCTGGGGTAGCAATTTCAGGTTTTTTTTTTTTTTGGAGGCAGGTTCTCACTCTTGTCACCCAGGCTGGAGTGCAGTGGCGCAATCTCAGCTCACTGTAGCTTCAACCTCCCAAACTCAAGCGATCGTCCCATCTCAGCCTCCCAAGTGGCTGGGACTACAGGCATACACCACCATGCCTAGCTAATTTTTAAAATTTTTTGTAGAGATGGGGTTTTGCAATGTTGCACAGGCTGGTCTCGAACTCCTGACCTCAAGCGATCTACCTGCCTCGGCTTCCCAAAGTGCTGGGATTACAGGCATGAGCCATTGTGCCTGACCTCAGCACTTTTAACAAAGGCATTTTAGTGAACATCTAGTTCAATGTTGTCTGACACGTATACCTTCCCAAAGTTTTGTCAGCTAAATGTGCAAGTCAGAAGGGTCTTCCTTTCTTCTTCTTCTTTTTTTTTGTTTTTTTTGAGATGGACTCTTACTCTGTCGCCCAGGCTGGAGTGCAGTGGCACGATCCTGGCTCACTGCAACCTCTGCCTCCTGGGTTCAAGTGATTCTTCTGCCTCAGCCTCCTGAGTAGCTGGGATTACAGGCGCCCGCCACACTCAGCTAATTTTTGTATTTGTAGTAGAGACGGTGTTTCACCATGTTGGCCAGGCTGGTCTCAAATTCCTGGCTTCGGCCGGGTGCGGTGGCTCAAGCCTGAAATCCCAGCACTTTGGGAGGCCGAGACGGGGGGATCACGAGGTCAGGAGTTCGAGACCATCCTGGCTAACACGGTGAAACCCTGTCTCTACTAAAAAATACAAAAAAAAAGCTAGCTGGGCGAGGTGGCTGGCGCCTGTAGTCCCAGCTACTCGGGAGGCTGAGGCAAGAGAATGGCGTAAACCCGGGAGGCGGAGCTTGCAGTGAGCTGAGATCCAGCCACTGCACTCCAGCCCTCCAGCTCGGGCAACAGAGTGAGACTCCGTCTCAAAAAAAATAAAAATAAAAAAAAATAATAATAATAATAATTCCTGGCTTCAAGTGATCTGCCCGCCTCAGCCTCCCAAAGTGCTGAGATTACAGGAATGAACCATCATGCCTGGTCAGAAGGGTCCTTTTTGACTCCACACGTCCCCATCCCACCCCTTCAATTCCCTTGGTCCTTTTCAAGCTCTGTCCTGCCCTGCCCCAGGCCCTCACTCAGCACCCTTAAAGCACAGAATGGAAACTGGCTCTCATGAGTGTGGCCACCAGAGAAGGTTTGCCGAGAGTGGGTCCCAGAGGAAAAGGTTTGTCGAGAGTGGGTCCCAGAGGAAGAGGTCTTGGAAGGAAGCCACAGAGCCAACATTGGGGGCAGGAGGGGCAGAGGAAGAGAACCTATCAGTACCTGAATGGGATCTGGGAAATTGAGTGGAAATTGACTCAAGCACTTGAGCCAGGTATGGGGAGGATGGTGGAGGCCCCCTGGCTGCCAGGAAACACAGCAATGAGTTCCAGCCAGCACGCATCTGTGAGTGTGAGTCCAGTCAGCACCCATGTGGGGACTGGGGAGCCCCTCACCAGCCTGGCCTCAGCCTGCCTGCCACGGCCACCTTGGAAAATCTCAAGGCAGAACTGCTGGTGTTACTCAGTGCAGCTGAGGTTGGCTAGTGTGAGTCTGTGCAGGCTGCCCACCACTCTTGGGCCTCTTTCTGCCATGGCAGGCAGGTATGGGGCTCTGTCAAGGGATTCCCCCAGGCCCTCACCTGAGAGGGTGTCAGGCCCTGGGCCCCCATCTTCAAGACATCGAAGTTTCAGCACGAAGGTCTCGGTGGCTGGCCCCACCTCCATCCTGGCGGTCAGACCCGGATTCTCGGGAGTCGGCTGTGCTGAAAGGAAGGAAGTGATTTAGATGGGCAGGAGTGCTTTGAGCTCCTGCCAGGTGCCACAGGCCCCCAAAGGCCCTGCACCTCTGCCTCAGGCCACCTAGAGTGGTCAGTTCCACCCCTGCTGCAACTATAGGACTTTCCAGGCCGCAGTGGGGAACCGGGAGTGCCGGCAGCCTGGAGGCTCAGGGCTGGGGAGGTGGCAGCCAGCACTGGAGGCTGTCACCTGCACAGAGGCAGAGCTGCCTCTCCTGACTTTTCACAGGGGGATAGAGAGTGGGGTAGCCCCACTGAGACACAACTGTGGGTATCAGCCCTTCACAAGGGAGAAAAGCTAGAGTCACCAAAGGGACATTTAGGGTGGGGAACTCTGGGGCCAAAGAGTGACTGTCCATCAACATCCTTCCTGCCTCCTTTTTAATACTTTTTTTTTTTTTTTTTTTTTTTTTTTTAAGACAGAGTCTCACTCTATCACCCAGGCTAGAGTGCAGCGATCTTGGCTCACTGCAACCTCCGTCTCCCTGGTTCAGGCGATTCTCCTGTCTCAGCCTACCAAGCAGCTGGGGCTACAGGTGCACGCCATCACGCCCAGCTAATTTTTATGGTTTTTTAAATATTGTGGACGATGTTGCCCAAGGCTGGTCTCGAACTCCTGGCCTCAGGTGATCCTCCTGTCTAGGCCTCCCAAAATGTTGGTTGAGTGAGCCACCGCGCCTAGCCCCTTCCATTCTATTGCCTTCCTGGCCTGCTCTGAGAAGGCCACCAGCAGGCCACGTGTGTCAGCTGCTACCCCAGCTCCCAGGCAAGGCAGGTGTCCAGAGCACTGTCACCCACGGCCTGGCCCTGTGCCCAGGCGCCCCTGAGGGTCCACCCTGGCCAGTGCAGAGCTGGCCCCTCACCCCCAAATAGGCCGACTTGCGCCATCCAGTCCAAACTCTCTCAAGGGACGCGTCCCTGGTGGTCCAGCGCCAACGACCCCCTGGGCCTCACCTGGTGGAGCATTTCCTGCTCCCGGGGCAGCCTCTGCGCTAGGGAGGTGTGGTCAGCAGAGGCTGCGAGGTGAAGGCCACGGCGTGCAGCCGGCTCATTCCGGAGGCACCTCCATCCAGAAAGAGCCGGGACGCGCAGGGCCACCCCGGGGACTTTCTGGGCACTCCGGAGCGTCCACGCCGTCTGGGCTGCCGAGGTCGCCCTGGGCCAAGGGAAGGGGCCGAGAGGAGCGGCCGAGCAGAAGTTGGTGGAGACTCTCCGGCAGTGGTCGGGGCGGGAGGCAGCGCCCCGAATCCCGCGCGGGGCTCAGGGCCGGCCCCCCGGGACCATCGCGAGCAGCAGGATCCAGGCCGGCGCCCGGGGTCGGCACCACGGGGTGGCCCCGCCTGGGGTCGGCGGCGGCCAGGCGACGCGGGTCCTCGGGGGCTACAGGTGCCCGGAGCCTGCGGGCGGCCTGGGCCGGGCCGCGCGGTGGCCGGGCGGGGGCGGGGCGGGCGCCGCGGCCGGGCCGGGTCCCCTGGGCTCGCCCGCCCGCCCGGGAGTGCGTCCGTTCGGGCCGCTGGCCGGGCCGGGGGCGGGGGCGCGAGGGCTGGCACAGGAAGTCCCCCCGGCATCCGCATCCTGTCCCCCGCCCCTGCCCGCCCGCCGCGCCCCCGCGCCCCGGCCCCCGCCGCCGCCGCCGCCGCCGCCGCCGCCGCCGCCGCCGCCGCCGCCGCTCTAGGCAGCCGCAGCTCGGTGGGCTTAACCCTTCCCGGCCCGGCCACTCACCCGGCCCAGGGGACACGATGCGGCGGCCCCTGGGGCGTCCCGGGCCGGCCGGTGCCCAGCGCAGCGCGCGCTGTGCCGCATCCCTGCTGCGCGTGTCCGCGCGCCACGGTTGGCGACTGTCACTGCCTGGGTGTCTGGGTGGGGGGTACCCAGCCCGATCCCTGCCACCCCTTAGAGGGCAGGCGTGGCCTAGGGGAGCCCCTGCCGGGGTGTAAATTGTGGCTAATGAGCACTCAATTCGATGGCACTCGAAGAGGGAATAGTCGCCATCCGGGCCCGGCCCAGCAGGCCCTGGAGAGGCCACCCTGGTCCGCACCGTGGAGCCCTCCTCCTGGACCCCTGGGCTGGGGAGGGCAGGCCAGTAGGGAGTGTGTGCCTCCCTCCCCCTGTTCAGGGACTGTGACCCGCATAGATCAAATGAGGCCACCGTGGAGAACTGGCAGAGCTGGAATCCTCCCTCCCAGCGCCCCTGCGGTCTTTCACTGACCACAAGGCTGGTTAGTGGTCAGGCCTCCTACTTCCCCACCCTCTTGTCTCGTCTTTCCCGACTTGGCAAGCGGATTCCTGCCTGGGTCAGGGGTCTTCTCCAAGGGAGGCCTTCCCTGACCCTGTCTTAATGTTCCACCACCTAACTTTCCTGTCGGGGCACAAACCTCTCTAACCTGGAGAATTCACATTCAAATTGGGATACTTAAATTCTTTAGAAAAACCCAAAGACCTGGGGGGCAGGGCATGGTAGTTCACGCCTGTAAACCCAGCACTTCGGAAGTATCACTTGAGGCTGGTAGTTTGACACCAGCCTGGTCAACACAGCAAGACCCCATCTCTACATAAAATGTTTTGTTTTTGTTTTCTTAAATTAGTTCAGCTACTAAAAAGTAGCCTGTAATCCCAACTACTTGGGAGGCCAAGGTGGGTGGATCACTTGAGCCCAGGAGGAGGTCAAGGCTGCAGTGAGCTATGATCGCTCCACTGCACCCTAGCCTGGGTGACAGAGCGAGACCCTGTCTCCATCTAAAAACAAGCAAACATGCTGGGCGTGGTGGCTCATGCCTGTAATCCCAGCACTTTGGGAGGCCGAGGCAGGTGGATCACCTGAGGTCGGGAGTTGGAGACCAGCCTGACCAACATGGAGAAACTCCATCTGTACTAAAGATACAAAATTAGCCGAGTGTGGTGGCACATGCCTGTAACCCCAGCTACTCGGGAGGCTGAGGCAGGAGAATTGCTTGAGTCTGGGAAGTGGAGGTTGCAGTGAGCCTAGATCACGCCATTGCACTCCAGCCTGGGCAACAAGAGTGCAACTCCATCTCAAAAACCAAAAACAAGCAAACAAAAACAAAAACAAAAAAAACGAAAGATCTGGTGACAAAGATTGCTCCTGGGGTGCAGCAGGAATGCCCCCCTGGCGGGGGACAAGAGCCCTCAGGGTGCACAGCCCCCTCCCTTCCTCCTGTTCCTGGGCTCACACTGCTGTGGCACAGGTGGCCACCTTGTCCTGTTTTTGGAATCTCTGTGGCCCCCGCAGGCACTGGAGTTTGAGGCTTCCCCTCTGGCCCTTGCTTGAAAAGGCTGCACTCTGGTGGCTTCCGCCCCAGGCTAGAAAAAGTGCAGCAAGAACCTGGCTTTGGAGACAGAGTCATCTAGGGTCATGGGACCTTTTTGCAGCCAGGTAACTGCAGGTAAATGACTGCCTTGCATCTGTGAAGTTGAGATGGCAGCCTGCTAGGCAGGATAAGGACGACCAGATAGGGTGAGGAGGATATGGCCAGGAGTATAAGATCAGAGCAAGTATGTACCTGCCTCCTCTAGCCTCCTGCAAGACCTCATGCCCTGAGGGGCCCCTCCCCACTCAGGTCTTTAAGCTGGCTTCTTTCCGATAGGATTGACACATCCTCAGGGCTCTCCCATCTTAAAAACATGCTACCCTGGCCAGGCGCAGTGGCTTATGCTTATGCAGTGGCCCTTCAGGAAGCCAAGGCAGGAGGATCATGTGAGCTCTGGCTTTGGAGGCTGCAGTGAGGCATGATCACGCCACTGCACTCCAGCCTGGGCGACAGAGCAAGACTCTACTGGCCAGGCACGGTGGCTCACGCCTGTAATCCCAGCATTTTGGGAGGCCAACGTGAGCAGATCATGAGGTCCAGAGATAGAGACCATCCTGGTCAATATGGTGAAACCCTGTTTCTAATAAAAATACTATATATATACATATATATACACACACACACATATATATACATAGATACACACACACACAGTTGGGTGTGGTGGTGCATGCCTGTAGTCCCAGCTACTCAGGAGGCTGAGGCAGGAGAATCACTTGAGCCCAGAAGGCGGAGGTTGCAGTGAGCCGAGATCATACCCCGCGCTCCAGCCTGGTGACACTGTGAGACTCCATCTCAAAAAAAAAAAAAAAAAATAGACTATGTAAAATATAAAAGAGCTACCCACTTCTCCCTCCTGCCCTTGACAGTCAACCTTCCTTTGCCGTATTCCCATCTGCCCACCTCTCCTTCTCCTCTCTGACCTGGCCTCACTGCAGCCAGGCAACTTCCCATGATATCACCAGCAACATCCATGTCACTAAACCCTCATCATGTTTGGCCTCTGGGCAGCATTGGACACTTCAACCATGCTGTCCAGGGAGAAACACCTTGGTTCCCCTTCCTCTTGGCCCCTTCTCTGACACCTTGCAGGCTCTGCTCCCCTCCCCCAGGCTCATTGCTCACCTGTGCACCAGAGAGGGGTCCCACCGTGTCCACACACAGTTCCTCCCACTGAGCTTTTTGTTGTTGTTTTTGAGATAGGGTCTCACTCCCATTGCCCAGGCTGGAGTGCAGTGGCACAATCACCGCTCACTGCAGCCTCAACTTCCCAGGCTCAGGTGATCCTCCCACCTCAGCCTCCCAAGTAGCTAGGACTACAGGGATGCACCACCACACCTGGCTAATTTATTCTTTTGTTGAGATGAGGTCTCCCTATGTTGCCCAGCTTTGTCTCGAACTCCTGGCCTCAAGCAATCCTCCCACCTCAGCCTCCCAAAGTGCCAGGATTAACAGGCATGAGCTACTGCACCCGGCTATTTTATTGATTGATTGATTGATTGATTTAGAGATGGAGTTTTGCTCTGTCACCCAGGCTGGAGTGCAGTGGGATGATCTCAGCTCACTGTAACCTCTGCCTCCCAGGTTCAAGTGATTCTCCTCCCTTAGCCTCCCGGGTAGCTGGGACTACAGGCGTGTGCCATCACACCTGGCTAACTTTTGTATTTTTAGTAGAGACAGGGTTTCACCATGTTAGCTAGGCTGGTCTCAAACTCCTGACCTCAAGTGATCCACCCTCCTCGGCCTCCCAAAGAGCAGGAATTATAGGCATGAGCCAGCATGCCCGGCCCCAGCTAGAATATTTTTTTTTTTTTCGAGACGGAGTCTGTCGCCCAGGCTGGAGTGCAGTGGCTGGATCTCGGCTCACTGCAAGCTCTGCCTTCCAGATTTATGCCATTCTCCTGCCTCAGCCTCCCGAGTAGCTGGGACTACAGGCGCCCACCACCTCACCTGGCTAGTTTTTTTTGTATTTTTTAGTAGAGATGGGGTTTCACCATGTTAGCCAGGATGGTCCCGATCTCCTGACCTCGTGATCCGCCCGTCTCGGCCTCCCAAAGTGCTGGGATTACATGCTTGAGCCACCGCGCCTGGCCTAGAATCTTTTAGTAAGCCTTCCCACATCTTCCTTTGGAGCTATAAATACCTCCCAACTCAACTTTCCACCTAGTCAGTCTGGTCAGGAAGGTATTTGCTTCACTGTTTCCTTAGGGCTTTTCTTCAGGGGTTTCCTCCCTGCAGATCCACACTGGGCAGGATGCTGTTGAGGCTGCTGCTGGCTGTCAACCTGGGACCCCCTATCACCATCTTTCCAGGATTTGCCTTTGTTAGCCTCACACTAATCCCTGTTCTCACACCATGTCTGTCTCTTTCTTATTATATTTATTTTTTGAGTCAGGGTCTTGCTCTGTTACCCAGGCTGGAGTGCAGTGGTGCCACCATGGCTCATTGCAGCCTCGAACTCCTGGGCTCAAGTGATCTTCCTGTCTCAGCAGTTTTTTTTTTTTTTTGTTTTTTTTTTTTTTTTTGAGACACAGTCTTCCTCTATTGCCCAGGCTGGAGTGCAGTGGCACAATCTCAGCTCACTGCAACCTCCACCTCCCAGGTTCAAGTGATTCTCCTGCCTCACCTTCCTGCATAGCTGGGATTACAGGTGCCTGCCACCACACCCAGCTAATTTTTGTATTTTTAGTAGAGATGGGATTTTGCCACATTGACCAGGCTGGTCTTGAACTCCTGACCCTGTGATATGCCTGCCTTGGCCTCCCAAAGTGCTGGGATTACAGGTGTGAGCCATCGCGCCCAGCCCTGTCTCAGCTTTTCAAAGTGCTGGAATTACAGGTGTGAGCCATGGCACTTGGCCAAAGTCTTTATTCTCACATTAGATTGGCTATGGATTATAGATTGGCAATTGTTTCCCCTCAGAATGTTAAAGACAATTTTTTTGCGTGGTTTTTTTTTTTTTTTTTTCTTTTTTCTGAGATAGAGTCTCACTCTATCTCCTAGGCTGGAGTGCCATGGTGCGATTAACAAACAGTTTGTCTTTTAGCTTCCAGAGTTGCTAGTGGAGAAGTCCAGTGCCATTTTGATTCTTGATCCTTTGAGCCTGGGAGGAAAAGCTGGTGGGCCAGGAGCAGGTGCCTTGAAAAGGAGTGGAGTAAGACAGACTGAGCTGCTCCCAGATGGCAGCTGTCGGGTGGCAGGAAGTTTGTCTCCTCCTGGAGATGATGGAAAAGGTTTGGATTCTGTTCTGGGGAGGAGCAGCAGACTAGGGAGAAACACCGAGATTAATGCTGCAGTGAGCATCGATGATGCTGCCCTTCATTTTGATGGAGCATATTCTCAAGTGTCCTTCCCTAGAAATACTTGCATTCTCTGACTAGAACAAACAGGAAAATAAAAATAATAAAATTTTAAAAAACGGAAGCATGCATTGGCAGTGGCCTAGTGTGCAAATGTCGGGTGTCACTCTTCAGGTCAAACACCTAATAAATGCCATCAAATGTTCCAGGACAGGGAAGTATATTGCATGAAAATAATCAGCCGGGCCTGGTGGCTCACGCCTGTAATCCCAGCACTTTGGGAGGCCGAGGTGGGCGGATCATCTCAGTCCGAGGTCAAGAGATCGAGACCATCCTGGCCAACATGGTGAAACCCCGTCTCTACTAAAAATACAAAAATTAGCTTGACATGGTGGCAGGCACCTGTAGTCCCAGCTACTTGGTAGGCTGAGGCAGGAGAATCACTTGAACCCGGAAGGTGGAGGTTGCAGTGGGCCAAGATCACACCATTGCACTCCAGCCTGGCGACAGAGTGAGACTCTGTCAGAACAACAAGCAATTGGGGTTCAAGCATTTCTCCTGCCTCAGCCTCCTAAGTAGCTGGGATTACAGGTGCACACCACGACACCTGGCTAATTTTTGTATTTTCAGTAGAGACAGGGTTTCACCATGTTGGCCAGGCTGGTCTTGAACTCCTGACCTCAGGTGATCTGCCCACCTTGGCCTCCCACAGTGCTGGGATTACAGGCATGAGCCACCACGCCCAGCCAATTTTCTCTTTTTTTGTTTTCTGAGACAGAATTTCACTGTCACCCAGGCTAGCATGCAGTGCTACAACCTTGGCTCACTGCAGCCTCTACTTCCTGGGTTCAAGCGATTCTCCTGCCCCAGTCTCCCGAGTAGCTGGGATTTTGCAGGCGCCCACCACCACGTCCAGCTAATTTTTGTATTTTTAGTAGAGATGGAATTTCATGTTGCTCAGGCTGGTCTCGAACTACTGGCCGCAAGTGATCCGCCCACCCTGGCCTCCCAAAGTGCTGGGATTACAAGCGTGAGCCACTGCGCCCAGCCCCAGGAGGTTAAATTTCATCCCTGCAAGGTAAGCTCCATCTTTTAATGCTCCATGTTTGCAGTTTCCATCTCTCACTTCAGGCTAGGAGAGCCAGTGACATAGTTCCTGATCTTTCCTCCCTCCTGCAGTCCGTTAAGGGAGGACTCCAAGCAGACACTTTCCCTTTTCAGTAGGAAAAAGATCCCTGAGGGCTGTTTTGTACCTGAGGGAAGAAATGTGACCCAAAGCAAATAGACCGGAAGCAGGCTGGGTGCAGTGGCTCACACCTGTAATCCCAACACTTTGGGAGGCCGAGGCGGGTGGATCACCTGAGGTCGGGAGTTTGAGACCAGCCTGGCCAACATGGCAAAACCCTGTCTCTACTAAAAACACAAAAATTAGCCAGGCGTGATGGTGGGCGCCTGTAATCCCAGCTACTTGGGAGGCTGAGGCAGGAGAATCACTTGAACCTGGGAGGCAGAGGTTGCAGTGAGCTGAGATCACACCACTGCACTCCAGCCTGTGACAGAGTGAGACCCTGTCTAAAAAAAAAAAAAAAAAAAGGTGGAGCGCGGTGGCTCACACCTGTAACCCCAGCACTTTGGGAGGCCGGGTGGGTGGATCACAAGGTCAGCAGATCAAGACCACAGTGAAACCCCGTCTCTACTAAAAATACAAGAAAAATTATCCAGGCGTGGTGGCGGGCGCCTGTAGTCCCAGCTACTCAGGAGGCTGAGGCAGGAGAATGGCGTGAACCTGCGGGGTGGGGCTTGCAGTGAGCTGAGATTGTGCCACTGCACTCCAGCCTGAGTGACAGAAACTCCGCCTAAAAAAAAAAAAAAAAAAAAAGATCTGGAGTGCTCTATGCCCGCTGACCTCAGCTGCCTGGCTTAGCTGGGGACATGGGTGTCCAAGCTGTTTCCATCAAAAGAAATGACTAAAAACTACCACGATCATAAGAGATTGGGAAGGAGGCCAGGTGCAGTGGGTTAGGCCTGTAACCCCAGCACTTTGGGAGGCCAAGGTGGGCAGATAGCTTGAGGTCAAGTGTTCAAAGTCAGCCTGGGCAACCTAGCAAGACCCCATCTCTGTAAAACAAATACAAAAAATTAGCAGGGTGTTGTGGTGCGCACTTGTAGTCCCAGCTACTCGGGAGGCTGAGGCGCCAGAATCGATTGAACCCAGGAGGCAGAGGTTGCAGTGAGCCAAAATCCCGCCACTGCACTCCAGCCTGGGCGACAGAGTCAGACTCCGTCTCAAAAAAAAAAAAAAAAAAAAGACTGGGAAGAAAATGCCTGCAGTTGGAAGCAACATTTATGAAGCTGTTTAAAATACATTCCATGACTGTTTAGAAAAATTTATTTGAACATATGAAAGGAAAATTTTGACACCCCCAATAAAACCGAGAAGTTCCTTTCCGAGGTGAGGGGAATTCCTGACAGCTTCCCTGAGCGGTGCTGCACACAAGCTTGTGGTCACTACGCAGCCTGGGCTCAGCTCACGGGGCTGCAGAAAGAGCCCACTTTTTCTGGCGGGGACACATCGTCTTCACAAGGAAAGAGGCCAGACATATGGGCCTGCACCTGTGGTTCCTCCCGTCACACTCCTCGCCACACAGGCTGTGTCTGAAATGCGTAGAGAACAGAGGCTCCCAGGTCCGGCATGTTTTAAAAACGCCCGCAGCAGGCTCTCAGCAGAGGCTGGACTCTTCCCTTCACCATCCAATCTGAATGTCGAAGAATGCGACCAGGTGGGAAGCACCTGGACTCCGTGACACCGAGACGGTTCTGCCGGCGGGGAGGAGCCACCCGGCCACTTCCTCGAGGTTCTCTTCTGGGGCACCGGCCACCCCTTCCTTCTCGGAAGGCTTCGTCCAGCGAGGGCACAGAAGGCACACGCGGGCCGACCTAGCGGATGGGCCTGAAGGGAAACGTCACGCCCGAGATGAAGGTGTGCCCGGGGTGCGTGGGCAGGGCGGGGTGGGCGGCGGGGTGGGCCGGGACGGCCCCGTAGCCCAGCGGGGGCGTGTGGATGTGGGGGTAGAACCCTGGGGGGAGCGCGGCGTGAGGCGACTGCTGCACGGGACCCGAGATCACCAGCTGGAGGAGGCTGCGAACACAAGGACAAGCGTCAGGGCAGGCGGACTCCGGGGACTCCGCAGGTGCGCACGGCTGGCTGACCTCGAACCCCGCACCCCGCCGGGGAGAGGCACCGACACAGGCACGGACCACCCAGAGGTTCAGGCGGTGGACGCGGAGCAGCAGCGGCAAAGCCAGGACCCCACAGGCGAGGATGCGTGGGAGCGGGCTCTGCACGGGGCCTACGGCCCACGGAGCTCTGGCCACAGCACTCCCGGGCGCACAGCCCACACAGGCGGCCTCCATGTCAGCCTCTCTGCTGCGCTGGGACACACAGGACAGGCGGCCACAGTCTCCTCAGAGCCGTGAATGACCGCGCCCTACCTGAATTCCAAGCAGAAGCCCCAGGAAGCTGGTCTTGCAAATGACTCCGAAATTCAGAGTCCTGTAATTCAGAATGAGTCCGGTGCGGCCCCCTCGGGGACGGCCCAGGCTTGGATCCAGGACCTTCGGGACCCCCCACTCCCACCCCGCCCCGCGCAGCTTCAGCTTCAGACCCCCCCACCCCGCCCAGCACCCAGCACCGGGGCTCTGAGAATAGCTGCACGCACGCTCTCCCCATCCGCCACCGCGCTCCCACCAAGACCCCTGAGCCCCAGAGGCCTGGACCTCCCATCCTGGTGGTACAGCACACCAGGGCCCCCACTTCCTGGAATCCTCCTCCCCGCAAATTCAACCTAGCTTTCCAGACTCCCGAGTTTCTCAGGGCCCTTGCCTTCTAACCTCTCCCTCCCCAGGATTATCCCCCACCCCCTAGAACCCCCGGCTTGGCTCATCACCCCCAGCTTCCCCAACCAAGGCGAGGCCTGCCCCGTCCTGTGTCAGCCGGAGGGGACCAACTCCCCATGAGTTCTCCCTAATCAGAACCTCTCTTGGCCAGGTCTGGTGGCTCACGCCTATAAGCCCAGCACTTTTGGAGGCCGACTGCTTGAGGCCAGGAGTTCAAGACCAGACAGAATACAGTGAGACCCCATCTCTACAGAAAATAAACTAAAAATTAGCTGGGCGTGGTGACGCACACCTTTAGTCCCAGCCACTCAGGAGGCTGAGGCAGGAGAATTGCTTGAGTTCAGGAGTTCAAGACTGCAGTGAGTCATGAACCATGATTGTGCCACTGCACTCCAGCCTGGGAGACAGCGAGACCCTGTCTCAAAGAAAAAAAAAAAAAAGGCCCTCTGGGGCCCTCCCAGCTTCAGGTCCTAGGCCTCCTCCCTACCCTGCCTTCCCCTTGCTTCCCCGACTCTGCTCACCCCTCTCCTGACCTGCCCCAGGATCTCGCTCCAGCTGGGTCCTGTGTCTGCAGCACCTGCGCTGGTCTCTCCTAACACCAAGGCCTGCCTGCCAGGTTCTACTCACATCCCGTCACTCAGCCAAGGCTCTCTGTCCCTGCACATTGTCCTAACTGGGTCCCACAGTAGCCCGTTTTCCCAGCCACTTCACCCTTCCGACAGCCCTGCCTGCTCTCTTCCTACTCCCCCGTGCTCTGTCAAGGGGCTGGTCTGTCACAGACTGAACCCCCAAGCTCCCCAGTACAAAGGCTTGGACCCAGGGCCCCCAGGAGGGGCTCAGGCAGTAAACAGAAGGTATGTGGAGGGCTGGTGCATTTAGTGCCCAAAGCTCTTCTGAGCCCCTTCTCTTTCTGTTACTACTACTAAATAACTCTGGGTAAGTAATTTAGCAAGAGATTAACGAACCCAAGGAGGAGGTACTGCAGAGGCCAAATTGTGGTCATGTGATGATTTGAACACATATACAACCTGCCAGAGATAAAAAGCACTTCAAGAAGTTTCCAGTCTATTTGGAAAGACGATGAACACAGAGACTGTCGGAAATCTAAGAGGTAGGCCAGGCATGGTGGCTCACACCTGTAATCCCAGCACTTTGGGATGCCGAGGCAGGCAGATACCTAAGGTCAGGAGTTCGAGACCAGCCTGGCCAACATGGCGAAAACCCGTCTCTACTAAAAATACAAAAATTAGCTGGGTGTGGTGGCGGGTGTCTGTAATCCCAGCTATCCGGGTGGCTGAGGCAGGAGAATCACTTGAATCCGGGAGGTGGAAGTTGCAGTGAGCCGAGATCACACCACTGCACTCCAGCCTGGGTGACAGAGCGAGGCTCTGTCTCAGGAAAAAAAAGAAAAAGAAAAGAAATCTAAGAGGTATTCCAGGCAACCTCTTGTCCTTCCCCAACAGCCATGCCCGGCCTGCCCCTGGAAGGTCAGGGCTCCCCAGATCTGTGTCAGCAGAGGCAGCCACCAGCTCCTCGGAAGGAATGGAGTCAGAGGCTCCGGAACAGGACCAGCAGGGGACTGCTGAGAAGTTCCAGGGGGCTCTAATGTAGACCCCGAGTTAAAAGACTCGGACAATACAAAGGATTTGTATCCTGCTGTCTTTTAAATTCCCTGAAGAAAACACTAAAATGTAAATAAAAGCGGTGGACAAAGAAGGGAACTATCACAAAGGGATTCCTGCAGGAGGGGAAAGGTGCCAGCTGATACCAGCAATGTCCTCCGATGCTGTGGGGACTTCTAGAACCCAGACCAAAAACAGGAAAAAGAGGCCAGGCACAGTGGCTCACGCCTGTAATCCCAGCACTTTGGGAGGCTGAGACAGGCAGATCACTTGAGGTCAGGAGTTCCAGACCAGCCTGGCCAACATGGCGAAACCCCGTCTCTACTAAAAATACAAAAATGAGGCATGGTGTTGGGCACCTGTAGTCCCAGCTACTCAGGAGGTTGAGGCAGGAGAATCACTTGAATCCAGGACACAGAGGTTGCAGTGAGCCAAGATCACACCACTGCACTCTAGCCTGGGCGACACAATGAGACTCTGTCTAAAAAAAAAAAAAAAAAAAGGAAAAAGAGGAGAGAAAGAGTGTGGGCCCCTGGGAGAGGTGGCCCTGTGATCTCTCTGTGCTGCTGTTATGACACCTCAGGCAGGACAGTCTCATCCCAGAGACTGTTCCCTTCTGCCCCCTCAGGCTTTGTACCCACCCAGACAGCTGCCCCAGCTCCTCCCTTGCAGAACTTGGCAGAGTGAGTGTGGCACGGATGGCAGTCCCCAACCCTCACACAAAGATGCGATTCCTCTGCAAGCTGTGGACCAGCATCCGGCTGAACTTCGGACTCAAGTTAAACATGTCTGTCGCAGCCTGCGAGCGCTACCCAGCGCTCTGCCACTGGACCTGACAGAGCCAGCCGGCCAGGCCAAGGCGACGTGCATCCCCAGGGCTGCCGAGCCACTTGCTGCCCCTCTGTCCACACTGCTCGTCAACACCTGCCCCTGGAAGCCTGCTTCTCCTTGCTAAAGACCAGTGTGAGGGCTCCAAAGGAAGAACATTACTAACCCCACCAAGCTCACTTTGTCATCTCTATTAACCCTGTCCATGTGCACAGGAGTTCTGCTTTCCACTATCCACACTGCCTCCCCAGCAGTCAGTTACTATTTTTTTTTTTTTTTGAGACGGAGTCTCGCTCTGTCGCCCGGGCAGGAGTGCAGTGGCCAGATCTCAGCTCACTGCAAGCTCTGCCTCCCGGGTTTACACCATTCTCCTGCCTCAGCCTCCCGAGTAGCTGGGACTACAGGCGCCCACCACCTCGCCCGGCTAGATTTTATTTTTTAGTAGAGATGGGGTTTCACTGTGTTAGCCAGGATGGTCTCGATCTCCTGACCTCGTGATCCACCCGTCTCGGCCTCCCAAAGTGCTGGGATTACAGGCTTGAGCCACCGCGCCCAGCTGTCAGTTACTATTTTTAGCAGATGCATAATGTTCCATCCTCCTGATGTATCACAACTCATTTACTTAAGTATCACCACGCTGTAGGACAGGCTGTTTCCAGTTCTTTGCTAGTTAGTAACTGCATCTATATGAAACATTTTTTGTGCATACAAAAATCAGTCTGCTGTGGTGGTACACACCTGTAGTCTCAGCTACTTGGAAGCCTGAGGTGGGAGGATGGCTTGAGCCCAGGATGCAGAGGCTTGCAGTGAGCCAAGATCATGCCACTGCACTCCAGCCTCTGCAACAAAGCAAGACTCTGTCTCAAAAAGAAAAAAAGCAGCTGACACTTACTAGATATTCACTACAGGCCATGTACTAGTTTAAGTGCATTCTGTGTTTTCACTTTTTTTTTTTTTCTTTTAAGAGACAGGGTCTTGCTCTGTTGCCCAGGTAGTACGGTGGTGATCACAGCTCAGTGCAATCTCAAACTCCTGGGCTCAAACAATCCTTGTCTCCGCCACTCAAATAGCTGGTATTACAGATGCATGCCACCATATTTGGCCAATTTTTACTTTTTTTTGAGATGGAGGTTTGCTCTTATTGCCCACGCTGGAGTGCAATGGTGCAGTCTCGACTTACTGCAACCTCTGCTTCCTGGGTTCAAGCAATTGTCCTGCCTCAGCCTCCCAAGTAGCTGGAATTACAGGCGCCTGCCACCTGGCTAACTTTTGTGTTTTTAGTAGAGATGGGGTTTCACCATGTTGGCCAAGCTGGTCTCAAACTCCTGACCTCAGGTGATATGCCCACCTTGGCCTCCCAAAGTGCTGTGATTACAGTTGTGGGCCACCGTGCCCAACCTTTTTGTTTTTTTTTTTTTTGAGTCTGGCTCTGTCACCCAGGTTGGAGTGCAGTAGCACAATCTCAGCTCACTGCAATCTCCGCCTCCTAGGTTCAAGTGATTCTCCAGCCTCAGCCTCCCAAATAGCTGGGATTACAGGTGTATACCACCATGCCTGGCTAATTTTGTATTTTTAGTAGAGATGGGGTTTCACCATGTTGGCCAGGCTGGTCTCAAACTCCTGACCACAAGTGATCCACCTGCCTCATTCTCCCAAAGTGCTGGGATCACAGGTATGAGCCACCACATCCGGCGTTTTTATTTTTATTTTTTAGACAGAGTTATTGCCCAAGCTGGAGTGCAGTGTCACGCTCTTAGCTCACTGCAACCTCCACCTCCCGGGTTCAAGCGATTCTCCCACCTCAGCCTCCTGAGTAGCGGGGATTACAGATGCGCACGACCACGCCCGGCTAATTTTTGTATTTTAAGTAGAGATGGGGTTTCACCACATTGGCCAGGCTGGTCTCGAACTCCTGACCTCAGGTGATCCACCCTCCTCAGCTTCCCAAAGTGCTGGGATTACAGGCATGAGCTACCACGCCCAGGCCCTGGCCTGTTTTTACTCATTTACTCCTCACAAAAATCTTTTTTTTTTTTTTTTTTTTTGAGACGGAGTCTTGCTCTGCCACCCAGGCTGGAGTACAGTGGCCGGATCTCAGCTCACTGCAAGCTCCGCCTCCCGGGTTTACGCCATTCTCCTGCCTCAGCCTCCCGAGTAGCTGGGACTACAGGCGCCCGCCTCGTCGCCCGGCTAGTTTTTTTGTATTTTTTTAAGTAGAGACAGGGTTTCACCGTATTAGCCAGGATGGTCTCGATCTCCTGACCTCGTGATCCGCCCGTCTCGGCCTCCCAAAGTGCTGGGATTACAGGCTTGAGCCACCGCGCCCGGCCTTTTTTTTTTTTTTTTTTTGAGGCGGAGTCTCGCTCTGTCGCCCAGGCTGGAGTGCAGTGGCCGGATCTCAGCTCACTGCAAGCTCCGCCTCCCGGGTTTACGCCATTCTCCTGCCTCAGCCTCCCGAGTAGCTGGGACTACAGGCGCCCGCCACCTCGCCCGGCTAGTTTTTGTATTTTTAGTAGAGACGGGGTTTCACTGTATTAGCCAGGAGGGTCTCGATCTCCTGACCTCGTGATCCGCCCGTCTCGGCCTCCCAAAGTGCTGGGATTACAGGCTTGAGCCACCGCGCCCGGCCACTCCTCACAAAAATCTTACAGTGAGAAGCTGGGAGAAGCAAGAGGAACATGAGGCAGGTCCCATGGTTTTCTTGATGTTACAGATGAGGACTTCAGGCAGAAGCCAGGGCAGCTGCCCAAGGACATACGGACTTTTGGAAGTGGCAAGGCCTGGATTCTCTTCAGAATCTGATCACAGTTCCCACTTTTCACCTGACGACTGCATTTGCGGAGGTCTCCACGTGGCAAGGAGAAGGATGAGAAATTCACAAACACCACTGCGTCTCATCCTCACTACCACCCTGTGAGTCAGGGAACAGTATCACCCCCATTTTACAAGGGGGTAAGCTGAGGCACAGAGACAGGTCAAGAGACTTCCCAAGCATCACAGCCAATCCCAGACAGGGCCACGCTCAGAACCCAGGTCTGTGCCGCCTGATGGCCAAGCGCTGGCAGAGTGTTCTAGGGCTGTGGCTCTGCCAGACTTCCCAAATGGTTGTGCAGTTCACAGTGTCACCAACAGAGGGGCCCCTGCGCCACATCCACCACTCAACAACTCAACAGGTGCATGCTCACTAGGGACTGGCCTTTCATGGACTTCCAGCATGATGACCATTTTTCAGGTTTACTTTCTACTTGAGTTCTGTTCACGTGCCCCACTTCTCATCATGTCCTTACCGGACTCTCCTCAAAGAACCCAGGACAAAGGGGTTCGCCCTGTCTTGCCTCCCTCCACCCTGCCCAAGCAAGCTGGCCCAGCTGGGAATCTTGAGGATACTTACTTATTATGCGGTAGCCTGGAGCACAAGGTTCTCAGGTCATCTGCAATTAAGGACATATAAGATTAACGAACATACTGGAGATAACATGGGTAAATACACACTGGTATTCTTTGTAAGGATGCTAGCAAGACAGCAAGAGTGCCTCATACTACATTTCCCTAGCGTCATTTAGAAACAGTTCTAGCCGGGCACGGTGGCTCATGCCTGTAATCCCAGCACTTTGGGAGGCCGAGGCGGGTGGATCACCCGAGGTCAGGAGTTTGAGAACAGCCTGACCAACATGGTGAAATCCCATCTCTACTAAAAAATAAAAATTAGCCAGGAGTGGTGATGGGCAACTGTAATCCCAGCTACTCGGGAGGCTGAGGCAGGAGAATTGCTTGAACCTGGGAGAGGGAGGCTGCAGTGAGCCAAGATCACACCACTGCACTCCAGACTGGGCAACAGAGTGAGACCCCGTCTCAAAAAAAAAAAAAAAAAAAAAAACAAGAAAAAAAAAGAAGACTCTGAGTTTTACTTGTATTCTATTTTTGCTTTTAAAAAATCCATCCCCTGGCTGGTCACAATGGCTCATGCCTGTAATCCCAGCACTTTGGGAGGCCAAGGTGGGCGGATCACCTGAGGTCAAGAGTTTGAGATCAGCCTGACCAACACGGAGGAACCCCATCTCTACTAAAACTACAGAATCAGCCGGGTGTGGTGGTGCATGCCTGTAATCCCAGCAACCTGGGAGGCTGAGGCAGGAGAACTGCGGGAACTCAGGAGGGGGAGGTTGCAGTGAGGCGAGATTGTGGCACCGCACTATAGCCTGGGTGACAGAGTGAGACTCCATCTCAGAAAAAAAAAAAAAAAAAAAAATAGAATCTGAGTTCTCCTTGTCTTCAATTTTTGCTTTTAAAAAATCCATCCCCAAACAAAAGACGGCAATTAGGAAAGGAGGCAGCCCTGCTGGCAATTTGTCAGATGGCTGGAAAAAGCCCAGAGGCTGGGCTCTCCCTGAGCAATCAGGCACCCAAGGCCATCTAAGAGCAGCAGTAGGACGGGAAACCCATGGCCATCCCCTGGCACCACAGGCAACCTTTTGAGTGAGGCAGTTGCCAAAAGGCAAACCCAAGCACCATATGATTCTCCAGGGAGAGTCCAAGTACTGAAATGCAGGAGAATGAAGGAACCTCAGAACAGGCCATGAGGCTGGCACAGTGGCTCGTGCCTGTAATGTCAGCACTTTGGGAGGCCAAGGCAGGAGGATCGCTTGAGCCCAGGAGTTTGAGACCAGCCTGAGCAACATAGCGAGACTTCATTTTTACAAAAAATTTAAAAATGAGCCAGGTGTGGTGATACGCACCTGTAGTCTTAGCTACTCAAGAGGCTGAGGTGGGAGGATCACTTGAGCCCAGGAGGTCGAGGCTGCAGTGAGCTATGATCGTGCCACTGCCCTCTAGCCTGGGTGACAGAGTAAGACCTCCGTCTTCAAAACAAACAAAGACCAAAAAACCCACAAGGAGTAGGAATGTTGTGTGTTACAACGGGAAGTGGTCACATGAGTGTACCATTAGTCAAAACTCATCAGATCCTGCCCTTAACCCACATCATCATATTGTGTATAAATTTTGCCTCTAGGCCAGGCGCAGTAGCTCACACCTGTAATCCCAGCACTTTGGGAGGCTGAGGTGGGAGGATCACTTGAGGTCAGGAGTCTGAGACCATCCTGGCCAACATGGTAAAACCCCGTCTCTACTAAAAATACAAAAATTAGCCAGACATGCTGGCACATACCTCTAATCCCAGCTACTTGGGAGGCTGAGGCAGTAGAATCACTAGAACCCGGGAGGCAGAGGTTGCAGCGAGCCGAGATCGTGCCACTGCACTCCAGCCTGGGCAAAGAACTGAGACTCCATCTCAAAAAAAAAAAACTATGCCTCAATAAAAAAGGACAAGGACAGGTGCACAGGCTCACGCCTGTAATCCTAGCACTTTGGAAGGCTGAGGCGGGAGGATCACTTGAGCCCCAGAGTTTGAAACCAGCCTGGACAAGAAAGATGGTGAGACCTTGACTCTACACATTTTTTTTTTTTGAGACGGAGTCTCGCTCTGTAGCCCAGGCTGGAGTGCAGTGCACGATCTCGGCTCACTGCAAGCTCTGCCTCCGGGTTCATGCCATTCTCCTGCCTGATCCCCAGTAGCTGGGACTATAGGCACTTGCCACCACGCCCAGCTATTTTTTTTTTGTATTTTAGTAGAGACGGGGTTTCACCGTGTTAGCCAGGTGGTTTTGATCTCCTGACCTCGTGATCCACCCGCCTCGGCCTCCCAAAGTGTTGGGATTACAGGTGTGACCCACCGTACCCAGCCCAAAAATTTTTTTTTTTTTGAGACGGAGTCTCGCTCTGTCGCCCAGGCTGGAGTGCAGTGGCGGATCTCAGCTCACTGCAAGCTCTGCCTCCGGGTTTCGCCATTCTCCTGCCTCAGCCTCCCAAGTAGCTGGGACTACAGGCGCCCGCCACCTCGCCCGGCTAGTTTTTTTTTTTGTATTTTTTAGTAGAGACGGGGTTTCACCGTGTTCGCCAGGATGGTCTCGATCTCCTGACCTCGTGATCCGCCCATCTCGGCCTCCCAAAGTGCTGGGATTGAGCCAGGTCCCCTGGCACCACAGGCAACCTTTTGAGTGAGGCAGTTGCCAAAAGGCAAACCCAAGCACCATATGATTCTCCAGGGAGAGTCCAAGGACTGAAATGCAGGAGAATGAAGGAACCTCAGAACAGGTCATGAGGCTGGCACAGTGGCTCGTGCCTGTAATGTCAGCACTTTGGGAGGCCAAGGCAGGAGGATCGCTTGAGCCCAGGAGTTTGAGACCAGCCTGAGCAACATAGCGAGACTTCATTTTTACAAAAAATTTAAAAATGAGCCAGGTGTGGTGATACGCACCTGTAGTCTTAGCTACTCAAGAGGCTGAGGTGGGAGGATCACTTGAGCCCAGGAGGTCGAGGCTGCAGTGAGCTATGATCGTGCCACTGCCCTCTAGCCTGGGTGACAGAGTAAGACCTCCGTCTTCAAAACAAACAAAGACCAAAAAACCCACAAGGAGTAGGAATGTTGTGTGTTACCAACGGGGAAGTGGTCACATGAGTGTAACCATTAGTCAAAACTCATCAGATCCTGCCCTTAACCCACATCATCATATTGTGTATAAATTTTGCCTCTAGGCCAGGCGCAGTAGCTCACACCTGTAATCCCAGCACTTTGGGAGGCTGAGGTGGGAGGATCACTTGAGGTCAGGAGTCTGAGACCATCCTGGCCAACATGGTAAAACCCCGTCTCTACTAAAAATACAAAAATTAGCCAGACATGCTGGCACATACCTCTAATCCCAGCTACTTGGGAGGCTGGCAGTAGAATCACTAGAACCCGGGAGGCAGAGGTTGCAGCGAGCCGAGATCGTGCCACTGCACTCCAGCCTGGGCAAAGAACTGAGACTCCATCTCAAAAAAAAAAAACTATGCCTCAATAAAAAAGGACAAGGACAGGTGCACAGGCTCACGCCTGTAATCCTAGCACTTTGGAAGGCTGAGGCGGGAGGATCACTTGAGCCCCAGAGTTTGAAACCAGCCTGGACAAGAAAGATGGTGAGACCTTGACTCTACACATTTTTTTTTTTTGAGACGGAGTCTCGCTCTGTAGCCCAGGCTGGAGTGCAGTGGCACGATCTCGGCTCACTGCAAGCTCTGCCTCCCGGGTTCATGCCATTCTCCTGCCTCAGACTCCCCAGTAGCTGGGACTATAGGCACTTGCCACCACGCCCAGCTAATTTTTTTTTTGTATTTTTAGTAGAGACGGGGTTTCACCGTGTTAGCCAGGATGGTTTTGATCTCCTGACCTCGTGATCCACCCGCCTCGGCCTCCCAAAGTGTTGGGATTACAGGTGTGACCCACCGTACCCAGCCCAAAAATTTTTTTTTTTTTTGAGACGGAGTCTCGCTCTGTCGCCCAGGCTGGAGTGCAGTGGCCGGATCTCAGCTCACTGCAAGCTCTGCCTCCCGGGTTTACGCCATTCTCCTGCCTCAGCCTCCCAAGTAGCTGGGACTACAGGCGCCCGCCACCTCGCCCGGCTAGTTTTTTTTTTTTTATTTTTTAGTAGAGACGGGGTTTCACACCGTGTTCGCCAGGATGGTCTCGATCTCCTGACCTCGTGATCCGCCCATCTCGGCCTCCAAAGTGCTGGGATTGAGCCAGGTCCCCTGGCACCACAGGCAACCTTTTGAGTGAGGCAGTTGCCAAAGGCAAACCCAGCACCATATGATTCTCCAGGGAGAGTCCAAGGACTGAAATGCAGGAGAATGAAGGAACCTCAGAACAGGTCATGAGGCTGGCACAGTGGCTCGTGCCTGTAATGTCAGCACTTTGGGAGGCCAAGGTGGGTGGATCACAAGGCCAAGAGTTCAAGACCATCCTGGCCAACATAGTACAACTGTCTGTACTAAAAATACAAAAATTAGCCAGCTGTGATGGCGCATGCCTGTAGTCCCAGCTATTCAGGAGGCTGAGGCAGGATAATTGCTTAAACCCAGAAGATGGAGGTTGCAATGAGCGGAGATGGCACCACTGCACTCCAGCCTGGACAATAGTGGGGGACTCCATCACAATAAATAAATAAATAAAAATAAGATAAAATAGGCCGGGTGCGGTGGCTCAAGCCTGTAATCACAGCACTTTGGGAGGCCGAGACAGGCGGATCACGAGGTCAGGAGATCGAGACCATCCTGGCTAACACGGGAACCCTCTACTAAATACAAAACTAGCCGGGCGAGGTGGCGGGCGCTGTAGTCCCAGCTACTGGGAGGCTGAGGCAGGAGAATGGCGTAAACCCGGGAGGCGGAGCTTGCAGTGAGCTGAGATCCGGCCACTGCACTCCAGTCCGGGCGACAGAGCGACTCCGCCTCAAAAAAAAAAAAAAAAAAAAAAAAAAATACAAAAAATTAGCCGGGGGTGGTGGTAGGCGCCTGTAGTTCCAGCTACTCGGGAGGCTGAGGCAGGAGAATGGCGTAAACCCGGGAGGTGGAGCTTGCAGTGAGCCAAGATCGTACCACCGCACTCCAGCCTGGGCAACAGAGAGAGACTCCGTCTCAAAAAAAAAAAAAAAAAAAAAGATAAAAAGAAAACAGGTTCCTCGAAAGGAAAGCTATCTAGGCTCTCGAGGAGTCTCCAGTCCTGGGCGACACTAAGACCTCCCATCTATGGGATATTAGGACCTTGACGGGGTGAGCAGGAAGGGTGGAGTGCAGGGGGCGTGGCTGGGGTACCTTCCTCCCCTGTGTTCACTAGGAGGAAAAGAAGTCCTAAATGAAGCAAAAACAGTGTCTGTCCAGGAGTCCCTTTCCTTCTGCAGGGCGGTGGCGTCCCCGCACCAGGAGGCCTGGGCCAGGGAGGCACCCACCTCTCGTGCACAGTAGAGCTCCTGAGGCCATGGCCACCTGCAGAGCCTGCGCCAGCCGGTCCAGCGAGAGCTCGATCTCCTGGGAGGCGTTGAGGGGGTTCAGTTCATCCGCCAACCTGTTGATCTCCTCCACCAGCGGGACCATGTGGTCGAAGAGGACCAGCCCCAGGCGCCCGTACAGATTCTTCTCGGTCAGGTGCAGCTGCAGCGTCATGAGGACCTGTAGGACGCTGAGGTGGAGTTTCGAGTACAAGAGGTGGGAGTCTCTGTCCATCCCCACGCCCGGGTCCTTCGTGACCTTGTTGCTGACATGGCCATTGGATAAGGGGGGCTTCTTTCTCCTTTTGTAAGCCAGGGGGGCCTTCACGCACCAGCGGATCAATCCAACGAGCGGGGTGAGCTCTAAGAATCCTATTGGCAGATTGGCCGCAATCGGAGTATTTAAAAAAGTGATGAGAATCAACCTTGTGTCCTCAAAAATCCAGGTGACAATCATTTCAAGCAAGTCCATAGGTGGGATGAGGTCATCTGCAAATAAAGACCATTAGGTCAGGAGTGCTCTTGGCCTCGAGGACAGGGAGAGAGGGAGCATGACCCCAGGGCCCACGGCACTGCCCGCCTGATGGTTCGGATCACGCCTCCTGGCTTACCTATCTTCTGTCTCCTTTCCTAGAACGTCCACTCCAGGGGGACTGGGACTCTCATCTCAGTCACTGTCACATCCCAGTGCCCAGGACCCTGGAGCAAGGGAGAGGCTGCAGAAATACCTAAGTCTACAATTCCCTGGAACTCCATCATGCTTTGGAGAAATGTCCTCCTGCATGTTTAGATAAAATTCCATGCTTTTTCTATCCCACACTGCCACACGTCACCCCTTACCTCCTGAGTATGTGTCCTCCCTGTGCTCAGTGTCTCCTGTATGGGGCAGGGACAGCAATGGTGGCCTTCAGGGACCAGCTCAGAATCCCGTCAGTCATCCGGCAGCTGCCAAGGGCCGCCCCAACCCCAAACCTGGAACCCTCATCTAAGCAACCCTAGGAGATATGATCCCTGAGACCTGGCAGGCTCTGTGGCCTAGACAGAGAAGAACAGATGGAGACACTTAGTCTGGGCTTCCTATGAGCCCAGCACAGGTCTCAACGCTCTACACAGATGAACGCGTCTAACCCGGCGCAGACGAACACATCTAACCCAGCACAGGTCTCAACACTCTACACAGACGAACGCGTCTAACCCGGCACAGGTCTCAACGCTCTACACAGACGAACGCGTCTAACCCGGCACAGGTCTCAACGCTCTACACAGACGAACGCGTCTAACCCGGCACAGGTCTCAACGCTCTACACAGACGAACGCGTCTAACCCGGCACAGGTCTCAACGCTCTACACAGACGAACGCGTCTAACCCGGCACAGGTCTCAACGCTCTACACAGACGAACGCGTCTAACCCGGCACAGGTCTCAACGCTCTACACAGACGAACGCGTCTAACCCGGCACAGGTCTCAACGCTCTACACAGACGAACGCGTCTAACCCGGTACAGGTCTCAACGCTCTACACAGACGAACACGTTTAATCCTCCCTCTACCCCAGCGGTTAGTCTCATACAAAGGACAAGGAAACTGAGGCACAGTTATGTCAAGTGATTTCCACAGGATTCATTGAAAGTATGTGGCCCAGGTTCACACCTGCAATCCCAGCACTTTGGGAGGCCAAAGTGGGAGGATCACTTGAGTTCAAGAGTTCGAAAGCAGCCCTGGAAACAGAGCGAGACCCAATCTCTATGAAAATTCTTAAAAATTAGCCAGGAGTGGCCAGGTGTAGTGGCTCAAGCCTATAATCCCAGCACTTTGGGAGGAAGAGGCAGGTGGATCACGAGGTCAGAAGGTCAAGGCCATCATGGCTAACACGGTGAAACCCTATCTCTACCAAAAATACAAAAGGCTGGGTGCGGTGGCTCAAGCCTGTAATCCCAGCACTTTGGGAGGCCGAGACGGGCGGATCATGAGGTCAGGAGATCAAGACCATCCTGGCTAACACGGTGAAACCCCGTCTCTACTAAAAAATACAAAAAACTAGCCGGGCGAGGTGGCGGGCACCTGTAGTCCCAGCTACTCGGGAGGCTGAGGCAGGAGAATGGCGTCAACCCGAAAGGCGGAGCTTGCAGTGAGCTGAGGTCCGGCCACTGCACTCCAGTTTGGGCGACAGAGCGAGACTCCGTCTCAAAAAAAAATAAAATAAAATATAAAAAATAAAAATAAAAATAAAAATAAAAATACAAAAAAATTAGCCGGGCATGGTGGCAGGTGCTTGTAGTCCCAGCTACTCAGGAGGCTGAGGCAGGAGAATGGCGTGAACTCGGGAGGTGGAGCTTGCAGTGAGCCAAGGTCATGCCACTGCACTCCAGCCTGGGCGATAGAGCTAGACTCCGTCTTAAAACAAAAAAAAAAAATAGCAGGAAGTGGTGGTGCACACCTATATTCCCAGCTATTCAGGAGGCTGAGGTAGGAGGATCACTTGAGCTTGGGAGGTCAAGGTTGCAGTCAGCTGTGGTTGTCCCACTGTACAACAGCCTGAGCAACAGAGTGAGATCCTGTCTCAGGAAAACAAACATACATACACACACAAAAGCGTATGGCCCAGATCTGACTTCAGCAGCCTGGCTTTAAATCGGGAGGCTGTACTGCACATGCGGGGCTTGGTGTGCAATGCCCTTAGGCTGGCTGTGTTCACAGGAGTGGGTCCTCAGGCCCCTCTCTCTAGGGCTGTGCCCACCATCTGAGATGATTCCTGCCAACTGTTGGAGTATGGACAGCCCTGCCCACCTACTGTGGTGAGACAATGGCTACAGCGGGGAGCAGCTGCTGTCCTGTGTGCCACCTTTTTTTTTTTTTTGAGACAGAGTCTCACTCTTGTCGCCCAGGCTGCAGTGATCTTGGCTCACTGCAACCTCTGCCTCCCGGGTTCAAGCAATTCTCCTGCCTCAGCATCCTGAGTAGCTGGGACTATAGGTGCCTGCCACCACACTGGCTAATTTTCGTATTTTTAGTAGAGATGGGATTTCACCATGTTGACCAGGCTGGTCTTGAACTCCTGACTACAGGTGATCCACCCACTTCCGCCTCCCAAAGTGCTGGGATTACAGGAGTGAGCCACTGCAACCGGCCATGTGTGCAGCCTCTTGATTCCACAGAGATGTTTCTGTCTGGGCAATGCCAGGGTCATATCCACCTCTCCAGTGTATCCCTGCCGCCTCAGATCTGAGCTGAGGCATCTCCAACAGCCTGTAGGTAATGCATGTGTGTGCACACACACTTGTGCAGGTGTGCCCTCAGCATACATGTTGGCGTGTGCATTTCGTGAGTCCTTAGTCTTTAGGATCCCAGTTACGGCCTCTAGAGTCCCACGTTCTCAGCACCATTCACGAAAGGGGGGATATTATTATGTGGGTATCTTCCTTTTTGTGCTTTGAAGACACAGCCTCCCCAAGAATGCTCTCCTGTTACCAGAAGTGCCCAAGATCAGCTTCAATCACCATTCGGATGGTGACTTCCAGGGCCACCGCTGTGTGGCAGTCACTTGAGAAATCATCAACATCTCAATGGACTTGCTGGCTTAAGAGAAAAACACTGTGTTTCAGAACTGCTCTGCTGTGTCAGTGGCATTCCCTGAATATTCTTTCTTGTTCCATATGCTAACTCATCCCTTCCCAATGGCAAGGCCAATTTCTGTACTCATTGGCCTAGAATAACCAACGACATAAAAGGTAGGTCGCGTGCGGTGGCTAATGCCTGTAATCCCAGCACTTTGGGAGGCTGAGGCAGGGAGATCACTTGAGGTCAGGAGTTCGAGACCAGCCTGGCCAACAGGGTGAAACCCTGACTCCACTAAAAATACAAAAATTAGCCAGGCATGGTGGTGCACACCTACAGCCCAAGCTACTCAGGAGGCTGAGGCAGGAGACTCGCTTAAACCCAGGAAGTGGAGGTTGCAGTGAGGGGAGATCACACCACTGCACTCCAGCCTAGGTGACAGAGTGAGACTCCATCTCAAAAAAAAAACAAAAACAAAAAGGCAACTATGACACCATAGCTGGGCTCAGTGAAATCTTTCTTATTGGAAGATGAAAGGCCTGAATACCGTTCCCAGATGTTAACAGCTCTTAGGAAGCCTTTGGAGGAGAGGGCTAGGGGAAATCCCACTGCAGCGGCGTGGCCCTGCTCCCCACAACCTGCCTCCCATTCCACAGGCAAACTGCTAGGAAAAGGAGAGTATGAAATTAGCATCTGCGGGTGGGCGCGGTGGCTCACGCCTATAATCCCAGCACTTTGCGAGGTCGAGGCGGGTGGATCATGAGGTTGGGAGATTGAGACCAGCCTGGCTAACACTGAAACCCCGTCTCCACCAAAAATACAAAAAAGTAGCCAGGTGAGAGGCTGAGGCAGGAGAATCGCTTGAACCGGGGAGGTGGAGCTTGCAGTGTGTCGAGATGGCGCCACTGCACTCCAGCCTGGGCGACAGAGCAAGACTCCATCTCAAGAAACAAAAACAACAAAAAAGAAATTAGCATATGAATATGGCACGCGCTTACATGTTCACAATATTTCCACACAAACCTTCTCAAGAGAGCTAAAAAGTTTAACAACAAGAAGGCCGGGCGCGGTGGCTCAAGCCTGTAATCCCAGCACTTTGGGAGGCCGAGACGGGCGGATCACGAGGTCAGGAGATCGAGACCATCCTGGCTAACACGGTGAAACCCCGTCTCTACTAAAATATATACAAAAAACTAGCCGGGCGAGGTGGCGGGCGCCTGTGGTCCCAGCTGCTCAGGAGGCTGAGGCAGGAGAATGGCGTAAACCCGGGAGGCGGAGCTTGCAGTGAGCTGAGATCCGGCCACTACACTCCAGCCTGGGCGACAGAGCGGGACTCCGTCTCAAAAAAAAAAAAAGTTTAACAATAAGAAAAAAGGTGGCCGGGCACAGTGGCTCACACCTGTAATCTCAGTACTTTGGGAGGCCGAGCCGGGTGAATCACCTGAGGTCAGGAGTTCAAGACCACCTCGCCAACATGGTGAAACACCGTCTCTACTAAAAACACAAAAAGTAGGCAGGTGTGGTGGCACACACCTATAATCCCAGCTACTCGGGAGGCTGAGGCAGGAGAATCACTAGAACCCAGGAGGCAGAGGTTGCAGTGAGCCAAGATCATGCCACTACACTCCAGCCTGAGCAACAGAATGAGATTCTGTCTCCCAAAAAAAAAAAAAAAAAAAAAGGTGACAGATAAAAGAAGGCTCGGCTGGGTCGGTGGCTCACACCTGTAATCCCAGCACTTTGGGAGGCTGAGGCAGGTGGATCACGAGGTCAGGAGTTCGAGACCAGCCTGGCCAATATGGTGAAACTTCATCTCTACTAAAATTACAAAAATTAGCTGGGCGTGGTGGCGTATGCCTATAGTCCCAGCTACTCAGGAGGCTGAGGCAGGAGAATTGCTTGAACCCAGGTGGTGGAGGTTGCAGTGAGCTGAGATCATGTCACTGCACTCTAGCCTGGGCGACAGAGGGAAACTCCATCTTAAAAAAAAAAAAAAAAAAAGAAGTCTCAAAAATAGTCAGGAAGGCTGGGTGCTGTGGCTCACGCCTGTAATCCCAGCACTCTGGGAGGCTGAGGCGGGTGGTTCACGAGGTCAGGAGTTCGAGACCAGCCTGGCCAACATGGTGAAACCCCATCTCTACTAAAAATACAAAAATTAGCTAGGCGTGGTGGCGCATGCCTGTCATCCCAGCTACTCAGGAGACTGAGGCAAGAGAACTGCTTGAACCAAGACCCGGGAGGTGGAGGTTGCGTGAGCCGAGATCACCCCATTGCACTCCAGCCTGGGCAACAAGAGTGAAACTCTGTTTCAAAAAAAAAAAAAACAAAAAAGAAAAAAAAAAGTCAGCAGGCTGGTGGGAGACCAATACTGGACTGAATAAAAATGACAGATGCCGGGCCAGGCGCGGTGGCTCAAGCCTGTAATCCCAGCACTTTGGGAGGCCGAGACGGGTGGATCACGAGGTCAGGAGATCGAGACTATCCTGGCTAACATGGTGAAACCCCGTCTCTACTAAAAACTACAAAAAACTAGCCGGGCGAGGTGGCGGGCGCCTGTAGTCCCAGCTACTAGGGAGGCTGAGGCAGAAGAATGGCGTGAACCCGGGAGGCGGAGCTTGCAATGGGCTGAGATCCAGCCACTGCACTCCAGCCGGTGACAGAGCGAGACTCCGTCTCAAAAAAAAAAAAAAAAAAAAAAAAAAAAAAAAAAAAAAAAGACAGATGCCGTTGAAGGCTTTCAAACTGCTGGTTTGGCTATCAACCCAGGAAGAGAGAGAGACTATTTGTCAGCCTTGTGAGCAGCAACAGCCAAGGGCAGAGAAGGAGGAACAGAAAACAGCAGCAGAAAAGCAGGTTTTGTCAGCCAGGCCTGGTGGTGTGTGCCTACAGTCCCAGCGACCTGGGAGGCTGTGGTGGGAGGATCACTTGAGCCCAGGAGTTTTGAGGCTACAATGAGCTATGACTGCACCACCGTATTACAGCAGCCTGCGCAACAGAGCAAGATTCTCTATCCAAAAAAGTAAAATAAAGAAAATAGGGGGAAAATAAAAAATCAAGTCATATGTCCGGGCAGTGGGTCACATCTCACCAGACGGCAGACCCTCGCTTTCTGGGCTGCCTGCCACTTGGACCACTGCACCTCAGGCAAATGGGGATCACTAAGAATAGCTCCCTCTTAGCAAATTGCACACGTTCAGGTGGCCCACACCTTTAGCTTTTAGCCTAAATTAAAAACACACATTTCAGGCCGGGTGCAATGGCTCACACCTGTAACGCCAACACTTTAGGAGGCCGAGTTGGGAGGATTGCTTGAGTCCAGGAGTTCGAAACTACCCTGGGCAACACAGTGAAACTCCATCTCTACAAAAAAATATAAAAAATTAGCCAGGCATGGTGGTGCAAACCTGTGGTCCCGACTACTAAGGAGGCTGATGGAGGAGAATTGCTTGAGCTCAGGGTTCAAGACCAGCCTGGACAATATGGTGAAACCCCATCTCTACAAAAAATACAAAAATTAGCCAGGCATGGTGGCATGCACCTGTAGTCCCAACTACTCGGGAGGCTCAGTGCGGGGGGAGAACACTTGAGCCTTGGGGGCAGAGACTGCAGTGAGCTGGGATCACACCTCTGCACTCCAACCAGGGTGACAAGAGTGAAACCGTCTCAAAAAATAAAAACTAAAAACTCAGCTGGGCATGGTGGCACATGCCTGTAATCTCAGCAGTTTGGGAGGCCAAGGTGGGTGGATCACTTGAGGTCAGGGGTTTGAGATCAGCCTGGAACACAGTTAAAACACCATCTCTACTAAAAACACACAAAAAAATTAGCCGTGAGTGGTGGCGCATGTGGATGTAGTCCTAGCTACTCAGGAGGCTGAGGCAGGAGAACTGCTTGAACCCGGGAGCGGGAGGGTGCAGTGAGCAGAGATCACGCCACTGCACTCCAGCCTGGGCAACTGGCTCCATCTCAAAAAATAATAAAAATAAAAATATACATTTCAGAGACAAAATGGCCAAAGCATTCACTGGACACTTCACCTGGGTATTCAGCAGAAAATAAAACTAGTCATTGATGTAAGTTTCCTTCTTTTTTTTTTTTTTTTTGAGACAGAGTCTTGCTCTGTTGCCCGGGCTGGAGTGCAGTGGCTGGATCTCAGCTCACTGCAAGCTCCGCCTCCCGGGTTTTATGCCATTCTCCTGCCTCAGCCTCCCGAGTGGCTGGGACTACAGGCGCCCGCCACCTCGCGCCCGGCTAGTTTTTTGTATTTTTAGTAGAGACGGGGTTTCACCGTGTTAGCCAGGATGGTCTCGATCTCCTGACCTCGTGATCCACCCGTCTCGGCCTCCCAAAGTGCTGGGATTACAGGCTTGAGCCACCGCGCCCGGCCTAATGTAAGCTTCTTTCATAGAAATAACCTGTTTCAAGTTTACCTGACGACAGGTCATAGAGCGCGGTAACGGAGGTGATGAACTGGCAGCAGAATCTCGGGCTGGCACTGAATATCTGCTTCAGCGTCTGAATGGATCCCGGCACCAAACAGCAGTAGTCATCCACGAGGGCCTTGGCTAACCTCACACAGTAGACCACGGGCGTCCGCTGGAAAGAAGCCACACAGTCCATGTAACTACAGATGTCGTGAGTAGACCAGCAACTACACACACACGGTGAACACCATCAGAACTGGCAGAACCACTTCCAAGATGAAAAAAAGATGCTGATGGGGCAGGGTGCGGTGGCTCACGTCTGTAATCCCAGCACTTTGAGAGGCCGAGGCAGGTGGATCACCTGAGGTCAGCAGTTCGAGACCAGCCCGGCCAATATGGTGAAACCCCGCCTCTACTAAGAATATGAAAGTTAGCTGGGCGTGGTGGGGCACTCCTGTAATCCCAGCTACTCGGGAGGCTGAGGCAGGAGAATCACTTGAACCTGGGAGGCAGAGGTTGCGGTGAGCCAAAATCGCGCCACTGCACTCCAGCTTGGGCAACAAGAGCAAAACTTTGTCTCAAAAAAAAAAAAAAAAAAAGTTAAAGGCTTACACTGAAGCAGGGGTGGGCAGTCTAAAGCCCACTGACCAGGCTGGGCATGGTGGCTCGTGCCTGTCATCCCAACACTTTGGGAGACCAAGGTGGGAGGATCACTTAAGCCCAGGAGTTCCAGACGAGCCTGGGTAACAGCAAGAACCCATCTCTATAAAAAACAGAAAAAACGGGCCAGGTGCGGTGGCTCACGCCTGTAATCCCAGCACTTTGGGAGGCCAAGGTGGGCAGATCACGAGGTCAGGAGATCGAGACCATCCTGGTGAACACGGTGAAACCCCATCTCTACTAAAAATACACACACACAAAAAATTAGCCAGGCGTGGTGGCAGACGCCTGTAGTCCCAGCTACTCGGGAGGCTGGGGCAGGAGAATGGCATGAACCTAGGGAACGGAGCTTGCAGTGAGCAGAGATTGCGCCACTGCACTCCAGCCTGGGTGACAGAGCGAGACTCCAACTAGAAAAAAAAATTGAAAAAATTAGGCGGGTGTGGTGGCACACACCTGTAATCCCAGCTACTTGGGAGGCCAAGGCAGGAGGATGGCTTGAGCCTGGGAAGGTTGAGGCTACAGTGAGCCCTGTGGTCACCCACTGCACTCCAGCATAAGCAACAGAGCAAGATCGTCTTAAAAAAAAACAACAAAAACAAACAACACCTGACTGGGTATGGTGGCTCACGCCTGTAATCCCAGCATTTTGGGAGGACGAGGCAGGCAGATCATGAGACCATCCTGGCTAACACGGTGAAACTCCATCTCTACTAAAAATACAAAAAAAATTAGCCAGGCACCACTGATGGTGGGCGCCTGTAGTCCCCGCTACTTGGGAGGCTGAGGCAGAATAGCGTGAACCCGGGAGGCGGAGCTGGCGGTGAGCCGAGATCACACCACTGCACTCCAGTCTGGGCGACAGAGCAACACTCTCTCAAAAAACAGACAAAACAAAAAAACCACCCCACAGACCAAATTTGTCCCACCACCCGTTTCTGTAAACAATATTTCACTGAGACGTGATCATGCTTGTTTGCCTACTGCCTAAAGCTGTTCTTGCACTAGAAGGACAGAGTAGCTGTGAAAGAGACTACAGGACCTGCAAAGCCTAAGACTATCACTATCTCGCCCTTCACTACAACATCTGCCGGCTCTTGTTTTACAGTTTACTTAAGAAACATCATTTCTGCCTTCAGGTGAGGAAATGACAACTTTTGTAACCCTAAAGGATCCCAGGTGAGATGCCACAGGTAAAAATTAACAGCTGCTATTGCATTGAAGAGATTCAGGAAAGTCTGTGAACCGTCACATGATGAAAAGGTTTGTTTACAGCAGTACTTGCTGAATTTCTCTCAAAATCCTATTCTTAGGCCGGGCACAGTGGCTCATGCCTATAATCCCGGCACTTTGGGAGGCTGAGGCAGGAGGATCACTTGACCTCAGGAGTTCATGACCAGTCTGGGCAACACGGTGAAACCCTGTCTCTACAAAAAGTACAAAAATTAGCCAGGCATAGTGATGTGTGCCTGTGGCCCCAGCTACTTGGTAGGCTGAGGTAGGAGGATCACTTGAGCCCAGGAGGAAGAGGTTGTAGTGAGCTAAGATTGCACCACTGCACTCCACCCTGGGGGACAGACTGAAACCTTGTCGCAAAAAAAAAAGAAACAAGAAAAAAAAAAAGAAACAAGAAAGAAAGAAAAAAAAAAACACGCCCTAATTAAAAAAAATTTTTTTTTGAGACTGAGTCTCACTCTGTCACCCAGGCTGGAGTGCAGTGACGTGATCTCAGCTCACGGCAACCTCCGTCTCCCATGTTCACATGACTCTCCTGCTTCAGCCTCCCAAGTAGCTGGGACCACAGACGTGTGCCACCACGCCTGGCTAATTTCTGTATTTTCAGTAGACACAGGGTTTCACCATGGTGGCCAGGCTGGTCTCAAACTCCTGACCTCAAGTGATCTGCCCCTCCTCGGCCTCCCAAAGTGCTGGGATTACAGGTGTGAACCACTAAGCACGGCCTAAAAGAGTAATTTAAAGAAACAAACAAACAAACAAAAATTCCAGAAATCCAATTAAATGAGAATTCCAAACAGCAAACTCCTCAACTCCTCTTCAGAGACTCTCAGGGTGAGACTTTTTTTTTTTTTTGAGACAGAGTCTTGCTCTGTCACCCAGGCTGGAGTGCAATGGCACCATCTCAGCTCACTGCAACCTCTGCCTCCTGAGTTCATGCGATTCTCGGGCCTCAGCCTCCTGAGTAGCTGGGGTTACAGGAATGCACCACCATGCCCGGCTAAGTTTTCATTTTTAGTAGAGACACTATTTCACCATGTTGGTCAAGCTGGTCTCGAACCCCTGACCTCAAGTGATTCGCCCACCTCAGCTTCCCAAAGTGCTGGGATTACAGGCGTGAGCCACTGCACCAGGCCGAGGGTCTCTCTTGAGCAGTACCTGAAGCCAGGAGGCGGCACACTCCAACACCGGGATTCGACACACAGCCACCGCCATGGAGACCAGTTTTCCCAACAAGCTCATCCGGCTGTCATCGGCTTTGTTCCCTTGAGGGCTGAAAAGGGATGAAAAAATAATCTGCCGAACAGAGTCCTTGGTTTGCTCCTGGAAATAATTGCACATGATTTCAAGAAGTTGAAGCTCCTGAAGTGAATTCAGTCTCTGCAAAAGAAATCCAGGAAAAGCGTTAAGAAATGTGGCTGTAACGTACTTATTAACTCATACATTAAAAAAACAGGAAACAGACTGGGTGCGGTGGCTCACGCCTGTAATCCCAGCACTTTGGGAGGCCGAGGCGGACGAATCACATCAAGAGTTCGACACCAGCCTGGCCAACGTGGTGAAACCCCGTCTCTACTAAAAATACAAAAATTGGCCGGGCATGGTGGGTGTGCACCTGTAATCCCAGCTACTCGGGAGGCTTAGGCAGGAGACTCGCTTGAACCCGGGAGGTGGAGGCTGCAGTGAGCCGAGATTGTACCACTGCACTCCAGCCGGGTGACAGAGACTCGTCTCCAAAAAAAAAAAAAAAAAAAAAAAAAAAAAGGAAAGCAGGAAAAAAGGTTTTTCCCTATAGAACTTTTCGCCCTTCGTAAAGCTCAGGTCTCAGAGAGATCTTTGCTGTTACTCTTAGAAAAAAGTCATATAGGTCAGGCGTTGTGGCTCACACCTGTAATTCCAACACTTTGGAGGCCAAGGAGAGAATCTTGAGCCCAGGAGTTTGAGACCAGCCTGGGTAACACAGGGAGGCCCCATCTCTACAAAACATTCAAAAATTAGCTGGGCATGGTGGTGCATGCCTGTAGTCCCAGCTACTGAGAAGGATAAGGCGGGAGGATTACTTGAGCCCAGGAATTCAAGGTTGTAGTGAGCTGTGATTGCACCACTGCACTCCAGCAAAAATAAAATAAAATAAAATAAAATAAAAAGGAGAGAGAGAGGGAAAAAAAAAAAAAAAAGGAGAGAGAGAGAGAAAAAAAAGAAAAAGATGTAAGAGGAAAGCTATACAGATCATTATATATCCTCCTGGAGGGCTCAGGATGAGCCTCTCGGTAACAGCCCAACAGACTTCTAGGGAGCGGGCAGTCGCCAGTTTGTCCCTTTAACACCAAGACTCGGCTGTCACACGCCCGGCAGACTGGACAGGCAGCTGAGCAACACTGCAGGACCCGGAGAGGGGTTTGCGGGCTGCTGCAGGAGCGAGGCCAAGCCCGAGCGCGGGGCTCCTGGACGTGGGGCGCCCGCGGCTTGACACAGCCCTGCATCGCTGGGGAAAAGGCCCGCCTGCCTGCCTGCGGCGCCCGGGCACCCGACCGTCTCGGGCCGCACCTTGGGCTGCGCGCTGCGCTCCTTGGGCACTTGGAACACGAACTCCTCCAGCAGCTCCACGGAGCCCTTATCCACGATGGGCAGCGGCGCGCTCTGCAGCTGGCTGCTGAAGTAGATGTCCAGGTGGTACAACACCTCCTTGGCGGCGCTGAGCGCGTCGCGGCGCAGCAGCGAGTGGCGGATGTCGTTCATGGTGCGGCCGCCGCGGCCCCCACGCCGAGCGCCTCTCACTTCCGCCCGGGGCCCGGGCTGAGCCGCTGCCCGTGGAGACAAAGAGGCGCGACACGGGCCTGGGCTGCGGCACCAGCCCGCTTGCCCGCCTGCCGCTGCCTGTTCCCTGCCTGCTCAGGGTGCCATGGCCGCTGCCGCCGGCCAGCGGGCGCCCGAAGGTCCGACTGCGGCACCGCTAAGAGTCGCGGGAGCCGCCGCCGCCGCCGCGCAGCCGAACGGCGGCCGAATGCCTGGCACGGAGACGGCGGCCCGCAGGGGCCAAGCGCAGGCCTCGGCCCAGGGGCGCTCTCGGGAGGGCGCCCCCTGGCGGCGCGAGCGGTGAGGGGCGTGCCGCGGTCCCAGGTGGACCCCGCCCCCGGCCCCGCCCCCAGAGCCCGCCCAACCGCCAGAGCGGGCCCGCTCTGTACTTGCCCAGGCTCCCTCGCGGACTCTGCGTTGCGTTCAGAGCTGCCGCTGGTTGATTTCACCGTGCTTTCCACCAGCAAGGATGGGGGGGGGGGTGCCAGGCTTTGGCTTGGGCCAGCGGACTTGGGTTCCCTGGCCGCCCCAGCTACCAATCTTCACGTTTCCATCTGTTCTCAGCTGGGGAGCTACGGAGGAAGATGCCTGGAAGGAGCCCTGCCCCTGATTCCCATTTCCCCGCCTCTCTGGCTGTGGACTCCTTGGCCTAGCAAGGTGCAGAACACCTGCCACCTGCACTTGAGAACCCTCCCACTCCAAAGACCTTCCGCACCAAGACCTCATTTCTGGCAGTCATCTCTCCTCTGAAATAGGTGGCAGTTCACTTTCACAATATTTAAACTAGTCAGAAAAGACTTGAATGTGGACAGATGAGGGCTGGCCGGAGGCCTCGCATGCAGGAATGTGCCTGGTGTACAAGCCCATACTGGCCAGAAGGCAGGCCTGGGTGAGGACACTGTTGTTGAGATGAAAATCCCCTGGGGGAGAGAGGAGAATAGAGGGGGCATAAAAGAAAGCACAGCCAGGCACAACATGCAGGCGCCGAGTCGAGACCCTCCTGCACATCAGGCAGGTCAGAGACACAGCTGCAAGCCCCTCCTGTCCACATGCGCAGAGTTTAGAGACACCAATGTCTCAACGTCACCTGGAATCTCTGAGAAGTCATCTCTTGATTCCCTTGACACCAAAACTTCAGAGATGCCCGGTTTCAAAAGAAGATAAGCAAAGGGATTCCTCAGTCAACACCCATTTTCCCCTCTCTCCCTTGCCCACTGGTAGTGATTTATAAACACAGTAGAAATCAAAACAAACAAGCCATGCTTGGAAAACGAGGATCCACATGTGTAAATAAACGGGAACTACAGCTCAAAGGCAGTCACACACTTGTCATTCTTGTTTCTTCCTCCCATGACATGGCAAGGCAGGTAGAAAGATCTCTTGAAGGTTGCTCCGAAGCCCGTGGGAGTGAATGTTCCGGTGGACTTGGGGCTCTGCTGATGGAGGCCGGGCCACAAGGGGACAACGCTGGCACCAGGCCCAGTCACCTCTGTACCACTCATTAGTGGTCTGGTTGGTGGCCGCCAGGTACAGGGCAAAGCACAGGTAGCCACCCAGGAGGAAGCTCAGGACCACGACAAAGCCCAGCATGAAGACAATCCGTGGAAAAGTCAGGAACAGGTACTAGGGGCAGAGAAAAGGCAGTGATTTAGGCAGCTGGACTGTGACATCCGAGAGAGTGAAAACCGGCCAACCCTGGGCCTGCCACAGCCACCAGCGCTGCTTCCTCAGTCCACCTACCTGTGTCCAAAAGTGACAAACTGAACATAAACAGCACTGAGAAGCAGCCCAGGAATAATCCCAGTACATACAAGTTTCCTGTGGGATGAAGGAAGTGTTCACACTGAAGGAAAAGGGAAAGTTTACTCAGGAAAATGAGCTATTCCAGTTAGCTATTTATAAAATAAATGCAGACTTCATTCATCAAAATAAAATCCGGATGGACAAAAGAGATCAATGTCTTTCTTAAAACAATACAACCCCAAAAATAGATGTACAAGGATATTCATTGTATCATTGATTTTATCAACCCCTCTTGCGAAGTTTTTTTCTTTTTCTTAATAAATAGAAACAGGGGCCAGGCACAGTGGCTCATGCCTACAATCCCAGCATTTTGTGAGGCCAAGGTGGGCAGATCACTTGAGGTCAGGAGTTTGACACCAGTCTGGCCAACATGGTGAAACCCTTCTCTACTAAAAATACAAAAATTAGCCGGGTGTGGTGGCGCATGCCTGTAATCCCAGCTACTCAGGAGGCTGAGGCATAAGAATTGCTTGAACCCAGGCGGTGAAGGTTGCAATGAGCTGAGATTTTGCTACTGCACTGCAGCCTAGGCGACAGAGCAAGACTCCATCTCAAAAAATAAAAATAAAAAGGCTGGGTGCGGTGGCTCACGCCTGTAATCCCAGCACTTTGGGAGGCCGAGGCAGGTGGATCACAAGGTCAAGAGATGGAGACCATCCTGGCCAACATGGTGAAACCCCATCGCTACTAAAAATACAAAAAAATAGCCAGGGGTGGTGGTAGGCACCTATAGTCCCAGCTACTCGGGAGGCTGAGGCAGGAGAATGGCATGAACCCGGGAAGTGGAGCTTGCAGTGAGCTGAGATAGTGCCACTGCACTCCAGCCTGGGCAACAGAGTAAGACTCTGTCTCAAAAAAAAAAAATTAAAAAAAAAAAAATCAATAGAAACAGGGTCTTGCTATGTTGCCCAGGCTGCTTTCAAACTCCTGGCCTTGAGTGATCCTCCTGCCTTGGCCTTCCAAATTGTTGGGACTACAGGTGTGAGCTACTGCACCCAGCCAAGAAACAAGTTAACTGTCCATCCATCAGGAAGGGTAAACTCTGGGATGGTCACACAATGGGAAAACAAGGAGCCATTAAAAATGATGTCAATTTCTATGTACTGATTGTGAAAAGATTTAATATATTAACTAATGAGAAAGACAAGATGCAAGGATTACACTGTGATTTTGTTTGGGTAAAAACGAAACTGAGGCCGGGCGCGGTGGCTCAAGCCTGTAATCCCAGCACTTTGGGAGGCCGAGACGGGTGGATCACGAGGTCAGGAGATCGAGACCATCCTGGCTAACACGGTGAAACCCCGTCTCTACTAAAAAATACAAAAAACTAGCCGGGCGACGTGGCGGCGCCTGTAGTCCCAGCTGCTCGGGAGGCTGAGGCAGGAGAATGGCGTGAACCCGGGAGGCGGAGCTTGCAGTGAGCTGAGATCCGGCCACTGCACTCCAGCCTGGGCGACAGAGCGAGACTCCGCCTCAAAAAAAAAAAAAAAAAAAAAAAAAAACGAAACTGACTCCGTAAATGGTGTATGACCATAGGAACTGCGCTGCTTCAAGTTTTGTAAGTTATTTTTGTAATAAGCAAAATGAAGAATTTAGAAAGTTTAATATTTTTGAAGGTCACAAGCAAAGAGAACATTTAACAAAACTCCTGATGGAGGAGACTTTCTAGTTGAAGTTACAAAGAAAAGAGATGTGATGAGAAAGAATGTCTGAACTTTTCCATACCAAAACACCCAAAAACACCCAAAACCCCATTCCCAAGATCCAAAAGATCCACAAACAAAAAAACCAGTATAACAAAAGATTAACTGTCATTATCATATAAAGGCCTCAAATCAAGAGTTATTCTGGGCCAGTCATGGTGGCTCACACCTGTAATCCCAGCACTTTGGGAGGCCAAGGTGGGAGGACTTGAGCCCAGGAGTTTCAGGTCATAGTGAGCTGTGCTGGTACCACTGTACTCCAGCCTAGGTGACAGAGTGAGACTCTGTCTCAAAAAAAAAAAAAAAGTTACTATACAACCCAGCAGTTCCACTTCTAGGTGGAATTTACCCAAGAGAAATATAAACATAAAACATATGTTTTTAAACATAAAACATAAAAACATAAACATAAAACATGTTTTATAAACATAAAAACATATGTCCACACAAAAAACTTGTACATGAATGTTCACAGCAGTATTATTCAAAAACAGCCAAAAAGTGAAAACACCAAAATGTCCATCAACTGATGAACAAATAATTAAAATTCAGTCTATCCAAACAATGGAATACTATTCAGCCATAAAAAAGAATGAAGTAAGGCCAGGCGTGGAGGCTCACACCTGTAATCCCAGCACTTTGGGAGGCTGAGGTTGGTGGATCGCTTAAGGTCAGGAGTTCAAGACCAGCCTGGCCAACATGGTAAAACCCCTTCTCTGCTAAAAATACAAAAATGAGGCAGGTGTGGTGGCTCGTGCCTGTAATCCCAGCTATTTAGGAGACTGAGGCAGGAGAATTCTTCAACCCAAGAGGCAGAGGTTGCAGTGAGCCGAGATCGCACCATTGCACTCTAGTCTGGGCAACAAGAGCGAGACTCTGTCCCAAACAAACAAAAGGAATAAAGTAGATTCGTGCTACATGAATTAACCCTGAAAACCTTGTGCCACAAGAAAGAAGCCAGGGGAAAAGACCATATATTGCACGATTCCATTTACATGAAGTGTCCAGAAAAGGCATATCCCAAAAGACAGAAAGTAGATTAGTGATTACCTGGGTCTAGTGCAGGAGGGAATGGGGATGATGAAAAGTTCTGAAGTTAGACGGTGGTGAGGGTTGCACAGGTCTGTGAATACACTCATACCACTGTGGTATACTTTAAAGGGTGAATTTTATGATATGGGAATTTTTTTTTTTTTTTGAGATGGAGTTTCGCTCTTTTCCTCTTGTTGGCCAGGCTGGAATACAGTGGTGTGATCTCGGCTTACTGCAACCTCCGCCTCCTGGGTTCAAGTGATTCTCCTGCCTCAGCCTCCCGAGTAGCTGGGATTACAGGTGGTGGCCACCATGCCCGGCTAACTTTTTTGCATTTTTAGTAGAGACGAGGTTTCACCATGCTGGCCAGGCTGGTCTTGAACTCCTGACCTCAGGTGATCTGCCCACCTTGGCCTCTCAAAGTGCTGGGATTACAGCTGTGAGCCACTGTGGCTGGCCCAATATGTGAATTTTATATCAGTTTAGAAAAAGGAAAAACTTCACATTTGTTAGTTTCTGAGACAGGGTCTTGCTCTGTCACCCAGGCTGGGGTGCAGTGGTGCAATCTCGGCTCACTGCAACCTCTCCCTCCCGGGTTCAAGTGATTCTTGTGCCTTAGCCTCCTGAGTAGCTGGAACTATGGGCATGTGCCACCACACCCAGCTAATTGTTTGTATCTTAGTAGAGATGGGGTTTCATCATGTTATCCAGGCTGGTCTCAAACTCCTGAGCTCAGGCAATCTGCTTGCCTTGGCCTCTCAAAGTGGTAGGATTACAGGCATGAACCACTGCACCGGCCCCGGCTCATTTTTGTATTTTTTGTACAGACAAGGTCTCTACAAGAGACCAGTTATTCAATCATCTGTTGATGGACATTTGGATGTTGCCCAGGCTGGTCCTGAACTCCTGGCCTCATGCGATCCTCCCACCTCGGCCTCCAAAAGTGCTGGGATTACAGGCATGAGCCACCGCACCCCACCTAACTTTATGCTTTTACTGGGGAAATAAATGTCCTTTTTGCAATTCTGAAACTTGAAGTCAGAAACCTATAGCATAATTACCTGAATAAGGAAGACCGTGTCCATAACATGGAGGTGTCCAAGGTCATCGACGTAAGTCTCCTGGTATAGATCTGACATCACCACCAAGTGGATCAGAAAAGTGGTGCTCACAATGGCGACAGTGGCAGCCGAGGCCGTCAAGGTCAAGAGGTAGATGAGGAAGTACCTGATGTTCCAGGCCCCGATGCAGTTGTTCACCCAAACACAGTGATGGTCGAAACGGTGCACACACCAGTTACACACACCTGCACAGAAACGAGGGGGCATGTGCGGAGATGGTGCTTGATGAGACAAGGACACCGCATACCTGCTGAAATTTTCACAGTCTGACCACTGGATGTATAATCAGAGGGAAATGGCACTGTTTAGTTCCAAACTAAGCTTTTGGAAGTGCAGTGTCCAGTACAGGAGCTGCCAGCCAAATGTGGGTATTGAGCACTTGCAATCTGGCTAATAGAAAAATCTGAGGTGGTGGCATGGACCCGGGATCCCGGCTACTCAGAGGCTAGGCGGGAGGATCATTTGAGCACAGGAGGTCAAGGCTAGAGTGAGCTATGATCGCACCACAGCACTCCAGCTTGGGTTAACAGAGTGAGACCCCATCTTAAAAACTAAACCAGGCCGGGCGCGGTGGCTCAAGCCTGTAATCCCAGCACTTTGGGAGGCCGAGACGGGCGGATCACGAGGTCAGGAGATCGAGACCATCCTGGCTAACACGGTGAAACCCCGTCTCTACTAAAATATACAAAAAATTAGCCGGGCGAGATGGCGGGCGCCTGTAGTCCCAGCTACTCGGGAGGCTGAGGCAAGAGAATGGCGTAAACCCGGGAGGCGGAGCTTGCAGTGAGCTGAGATCCGGCCACTGCACTCCAGCCTGGGCGACAGAGCGAGACTCCGTCTCAAAAAAAAAAAAAAAAAAACAAACCAAAAAATGGAAAGGACATTTTGTCAATATTGACAAATTTACAGTTGTTTCTTACTACAATACTCCTTTGAATTCAGTGTGAATATGGAGGCAACAGAAGAGTTGGTGTTAATTTACTTGACTTGGATAGACATGTTTTAAAACTGATGTTCCTGCTTTAAAGTCAAGTCAATTCTTCTGATTAAGATGAATCATTATGTCAACGTAGACATGGATGGTAAAGGAAAATGATTTTTTTGGTACCAATTTCAGATACTGGAAAACTTTTAAGAATGTATGGATATAACTTGCACCTGTGAGTCTACTTTTTCAACTGTACATTTTATTAAATCTAAATACACAAGTATTTCCACATGAAAATTTAGTGTCCAAATCAAGATGTGCTATAAATGTAAAATACACACCAAATTTCAAAGGCTTAGTATGAAAAAGAGAATATAAACTACCTCATGAAGAATTTTTTACATTGATTACATGTTAAAATGATATTTTACATATGTTAGGTTAAATAACATCCTGATTAAAACTGTCTCCAAGCACAGTTACATTTTGGAAAACATTTTAAAAAACTGTTTCTATTTATGGGTTTTTTTTTTTTTTTTTTTTTTTGAGACAGGGTCTTGCTGTGTTGCTGAGGCTGGAGTGTGGTGGTTTAACCATAGCTTACTGCAGCCTCGATCTCCTGGGCTCAAGTGATCCTACCGCCTCAGCCTCCTGAGTAAGCCAGGACTACAACTTTTGTATTTTTTGTAGAGGTGGGGTTTCCCCATGGTACCCAGGCTGGTCTCGACCTCCTAGGTTCAGGAGATCTGCCTGCCTCCCAAAGTACTGGAATTCCTAGCATGAACCGCTGCACCCAGCCACATTCTATTTTTGTTAGACAGCACTGGTCTAGAATCTTGGGCCCTCCCCAGAAGACTAGACTTTGCAGGACTGAAATCTGCAAATACAACATCCACGGAAACACCTTGTGGGGAGCATGTCCTCCCATGTGGCGAGGGAAGGGCTGTTATGCCCGGGGATGAGGACTGTCTACTACATAGGAACACAAGACCTGACCCTCACTCATCTGAAAGAAACCATTATCTTAACTCTACAAGTAGTGGCCACACCACGTCTGGGGGTGAACTAGCTCTGCTTTTAGATTCAGGAAACAATCCCTCACAGACAAAGCCCACACATGTGCTGTTGGGGGTGCCGCTGGAGTCACGAGAGCCACACTCACTGCAGTGCTTGGATCGAGCTGGTTTCCTTAAATCACAAGTAGAGCACCTCACGTTCTTTGGAAACATCACTTCATCAAATTCATAAACATGAAGAAATAATAATTCATTTGCTTTTGTTATAATGCCTGGGAAAAGTAAGGGCATATGTCAGTTTCGTGCAATATGGTGGACTGGATGGTCACAAAACCCGTCCTGATAAAACACAACCGAAACTACTATCTTTAATATCTTAAGCAATTTTTTTTTTTTTTTTGAGACAGTCTTAGTTTGTCGTCCAGGATGGAGTGCAGTGGCGCAATCTTGGCTCACTGCAACCTCTGACTCCCGGGTTCAGGTGATTCTCCCACATAAGCCTCCCAAGTAGTAGCTGGGATTACAGATGTGCTAATGCACGCCTGGCTAATTTTTTGTTTTTTTCTTTGTTAATACAGATGGGGTTTCACCATTTTGGCCAGGCTGGTCTGGAACTCCCGACCTCAGGTGATCCTCCCACCTAGGCCTCCCAAAGAGGCTAGGATTACAGGCATGAGCCATCACGCCCAGCCATGCAATTCATTTTTAATAATGGCTGTATTGAGATATAACTCACAAACCTAATTCGCCCATTTAAAGTGTACAATTCCGCCAGTGCTGTGGCTTAGGCCTGTAATCCCAGCACTTTGGGAGGCTGAGGTGGGTGGATCACGAGGTCAGGAGTTTGAGACCAGCCTGGACAACATGGTGAAACCCCATCTCTACTAAAAATACAAAAATTGGCCAGGCGAGGTGGCGCACACCTGTAGTCCCAGCTACTTGGGAGTCTGAGGCAGAAGAATTGCTTGAACCCGGGAGGCGGAGGTTGCAGCAAGCCGAGATCGCGCCACTACACTCCAGCCTGGGCGACAAAGCATGACTCCATCTTAAAAAACAAAAAAAGGAACAGTACCGTACCAATCACGTGCTCTATATATGACAAAATGAAGTGAAAGTATTAAAAAGATAAACTAAAAATTTTAAGCGGTTCTAAATAACCTGTGGGTCGAAGAAGAAAAAAAATTAGAAAACACTCAAAACTGAAAGATAAGGAAAATGCTACACATCAAATCTTTTACAAAGTCCTCGTGGCGGGGCGGGGGGGGGCTCTCCTTTTTTGCAGCGCTATTAGTAAGACAGTGGAGCTGTCACCATGCTGTATGCTAAGAGCCTCAACTTACCAGGATTGGTTACACAAGTCAGGGTGAAAGAAAACAGGTTTACAAGTAGCAGCAGATAGGGCAGAAGAAGGTAATACAAGGAGAACTCCAGCTCTTGACAGTAGCCAAATACTTCCCAGGTGTACTCAGTATAAACCATCCCTTGCAAGACCAGGTGCAGGACAATGAAGGTGTGGTTTCTGAAAGAAAACAGGCACGTGGCTTGTTCGTGGGGACTTCTCCTTGAAGAAATTGTATGACACTAAAGAAAGTAACTAAGGGCCAACCACTTCCTTTGGGCTTGAAGATAATCATAAGAATTACATAGAAAACTCGGTGAAACATTCTGCATGTATTTAACAGAAATACATGTCAGTATTTTCCCAATCTTTTTTTTTTCTTTTTCTTTTTTTTTTTTTTTTTGAGACGAGTCTCGCTCTGTCGCCCAGGCTGGAGTGCAGTGGCGGATCTCAGCTCACTGCAAGCTCCACCTCCCGGGTTTATGCCATTCTCCTGCCTCAGCCTCCCGAGTAACTGGGACTACAGGCACCCGCCACGTCGCCCGGCTAGTTTTTTTGTATTTTTTTAGTAAAGACGGGGTTTCACCGTGTTAGCCAGGATGGTCTGGATCTCCTGACCTCGTGATCCACCCGTCTCGGCCTCCCAAAGTGCTGGGATTACAGGCTTGAGCCACCGTGCCGGCCAATTTTCCCAATCTTTAAATATCACTATTTAAAAGTAGACAAGTGGCCGGGCACGGTGGCTCAAGCCTGTAATCCCAGCACTTTGGGAGGCCAAGACGGGCGGATCACGAGGTCAGGAGATCGAGACCATCCTGGCTAACACGGTGAAACCCCGTCTCTACTAAAAATACAAAAAACTAGCCGGGCGAGGTGGCGGGCGCCTGTAGTCCCAGCTACTCCGGAGGCTGAGGCAGGAGAATGGCGTGAACCCGGGAGGCGGAGCTTGCAGTGAGCTGAGATCCGGCCACTGCACTCCAGCCTGGGCGACAGAGCCAGACTCCGTCTCAAAAAAAAAAAAAAAAAAAAAAAGACAAGTTAAAACCTCCGTCTCAAACGGCAGAACTGTGAGTAGAGGCTCCCAACTCAGGACTCATGATTCTTTCTGGCCTTCTTTCCCTCACCATGCTGGAAACCACGAGGAGCTTCCTGAAGCTGGAGGATCTCAACAATTAATAATTAAAGCAGAAAAGAGGAGAATATTTAAACTCTGAAATAGAAATACCTCGTGTGGAAAAGGCAGTGAAGCAATCTGTGCGTGGCTCTCTGAAGACATTCTGGAATTATACAGCAAAATACCTGAAACAAAAGGAAAGGGAGAGACTCCATTTCACTTCTCACTTCTCCACTCCCAAACAAATCAGACACTCTACATACAGCTGGCAATCTGCGTGAGAGGAAGTTTGGTTTCCGTATATGGGTAAAGAAGTGATTTAGCAGAGAATAAAGAGGGGAATTATTTCTACTGGTCTTCCTTTCAGGCCAGGTCCATTTCTAGTCTGACTCTGAAGAAGGCACCTGTCAGGGTCTTCAGGGAAAGCGAGGTGAGCAGAGGGGATGGGTCACGGAATGTTAATGTGAAGGCCGCTGCTTCCCCGGCCTGGGTTCAATCCCAGGTTCCAGCGTCCACACCCAGATCACTGGGCTTGGCCCAGGTCCCTCCCAAGTCAATGCCTTTCCATAGGCTGCTTGCCCTGTTTTGCTCACTTTGATCCCTGAAGGAGGGGGGCCAGTCAATGCTGAGCTTTCTGCTCATACATCCCCCAGAGTCACCCATCAAGTCCCCCAGGCGGACCCTGCTCACATCCATGCCCAATCACAGGCATCTAATCCAGAGGAAAACAGCAACCTCTTCTCTCAAAGCACCACCGCAAGAGGACTTTCAGCAGGAACAAAAACACACACAGAGGCTATGGAATGTCCCACAACTGCCGTCAGTGAAATCAATCCATCAATGACATTGAGTGGCATCTTTTTTGTGGTTGTTGAGACAGGGTTTCACTCTGTAGTCCAGGCTGGAGTGCAGTGGTGTGATCATAGCTCACTGCAACTTCAAACTCCTGGCTCAAGGGATCCTCCTGCCTCAGCCTTCTGAGTAGCTGGGATTACAGGTGTGAGCCACTGCACCCGGCCTGGCATCTCCTTTTTGTCCTGTAGCAAAACCGGTGAGTCTCTTAGACTAGCACAGTATTCAAATTCCAGTGCTATCCAAGGATCATCCTTACCTGTGCTCCTCCCCTGGCCAGGCCTTTCAAGCTATGGGTTTTCGAGCAGACGCAGATAAGAACAAGACCTATCACCACCGAAGCCAGGTAGAACAAGAAGAGGACCAGAAAGTCCATCCTGGGGCTACAAAGGAACAGGAAGAGTGTGACTATCTGCTACTGAGATTTCTTCCATGGCACACATTCTCAGAAATAAACTCCCAAATGGCCACCAAAACAGAATTCATCTAGACTTTAATGACGTCTCAAAGCAAAAACCAGAAAAATCAACAAACAAAACAGAATTCACCAATCCTCAGGCACACACAACAGAGGCCTGCTGCCTCTCACTGGGGCCTCCCAAATGGTCCTGAGCTCCCTCCATCAAGATAAAAATTCTGGGCCAGGTGTGGTGGCCCATGCCTATAATCCCAGCACTTTGGGAGGCAGAGGTGGGCAGATCACTTGAGCGCAAGAGTTCGAGACCAGCATGGGCAACATAGTGAGACCCTGCCTCAATTAAAAAAAAAATTTTTTTTTTTTTCTGGAGACGGAGTTTGGCTCTTGTTACCCAGGTTGGAGTGCAGTGGTGCAATCTTGGATCACCGCAACCTCCGCCTCCCGGGTTCAAGCAATTCTCCTGTCTCAGCCTCCCTAGAGGGGGTATTACAGGCACGTGCCCCATACCTGGCTAATTTTTGTATTTTTAGTAGAGACGAGGTTTCACCATGTTGGCCAGGCTGGTCTCGAACTCTTGACCTCAGGTGATCCGCCTGCCTCAGCCTCCCACAGTGCTGGGAGTACAGGAGTGAGCCACTGCACCGGCCCAAGAGAAAAATTTTGAATCTAACACTCTAACACTGTGGCCTGCCTTTGAAGCATCTCCAACCTGCAAATGCAAAATAAACTAAGAAAGAAAATGCATCCACCTTCCTTGCCCCCAGGCACGAATCATTCTTTTACTTCCTTAAATATTCACAAAGATACAGGATTTTCCCCCAAAGAATCTGCTGACAATGCCTGGAGAACAAGCATCTCCTAGAGGCATTCAGGAGCCCTGCAGCCAGAATCAGGCATCCTGTCCTAAGAAGCATCCCTCCAGGACACTGGCCACAGCTCTCAGGAATCACCCTCTGGAACCAGAGTCAACACACAGGCCTGTGTTAAAATACTGGACACTGTGGCCGAGCATGATGGCTCACACCTGTAATCCCAACACTTTCAGAGGCCAAAGCAGGTGGATCATGAGGTCAGGAGTTTGAGACCAGCCTGGTGGTTTCAGCCACCAACATGGTGAAACCCCTGTCTATACTAAAAACACAAAAATTAACCAGGCATGTGGCACGTGCCTGTAATCCCAGCTACTCAGGGGGCTGAGGCAGGAGAATCACTTGAACACTTGAACCCAGGAGGCAGAGGTTGCAGTGAGCTGAGATCATGCCACTGTACTCCAGCCTGGGTGACAGAGTGAGACTCTGTCTCAAAAAAAAAAAAGAAAGAAAAAGAAAGACACTGAGACACTGGATACTAGAATTCTTTTCTTTTTTTTTTTTTTTTTGAGATGGGGTCTCGTTCTGTCACCAGGCTGGGGTGCAGTGGCAATCCTGGCTCACTGCAACCTCCGACTCCCGGGTTCAAGCGATTCTCCTGGCTCAGCCTCCCGAGTAGCTGGGATTACAGGCGCATGCCACCACACCCAGCTAATTTTTGTATTTTTAGTAGAGACAGGGTTTCACCGAGTTGGCCAGGATGTTCTCGATCTCCTGACCTTGTGATCCTCCTGCCTCGGCCTCCCAAAGTGCTGGGATTACAGGCGTGAGCCACTGCGCCCGGGGATACTGGAATACTTTTCCATAGTGTAGTGGTTTAAAAAAAAAATAGAAAAAAAAAAAAGGTACTGGAATTGGCCGGCCATAGTGGCTCATGCCTGCAATCCCAGCACTTTGGAAGGCTGAGGCGGGAGGATCACTTGAACCCAGGAGTTCAAGACCAGCCTGGGCAACAAAGCGAGACCCCCATCTCTACAAAAAATACAAAAATTAGACAGGTGTGGTTGCACATGCCTGTGGTCCACAATACTTCGGATGCTGAGGTGGGAGGATTGCTTGAGGACAGGAGTTCAGGCTTGGGCGACAGCATGAGGCCCTGTCTCAAAAACACACACAAAAAGATACCGGAACTGGTTACTTTTGACCTTAGCAGATATGATTCTGGGCTGGAATTCCAAGTGAGATAAAGAAGAAACTATTCATGACATGATAGGTGAGAGCAAACAAACAGCAGCAGTTCTCACGAGGTGGTTCAGGGTGCCCAGCCTACATTTCTTTTGGTTGGATAATTTTCAGTTGGCAGCTCTGGCATTCCTCCTCCCAACATTCACAGATAATTCAAACAGCAGTTCCTCTTGGGCGCAGTGTGCGCCTGGCACGACCGGCAGCTGCTGGACATTGTTCTTCCAGGAGCCTGGATCTGACTGCAGGGACAGATCAATCGGACACCCACATAATAAAACAACAGTAGCAGTCAAAGGCAGAATATGTTGTGGAAAAGGATTTGGAAGCAGGGGATTTTCAGCACCCCCAGCACAAATGGGTAAGACTTTGGGAGAAATGGTCCAGACTAAGTTGCTCAGGCCGGCTCCCAAATCTTTGGGAGGCCAAGGCAGGAGAGAATCCCTTGAGGCTAAGAGTTTGAGACCAGCCTGGGCAACATAGTGAGACCACTGTCTCTACATAAAAATTTAAAAATCAGCAGGACGTGGTGGCACGCACCTGTGGTCCCAGCTACTTGGGAGGCTGAGGTGGAAGGATCGCTTGAGCCCAAGAGGTCAAGGTTGCAGTGAGCTGTGATCGTGCCACTACCCTCCAGCCTAGGCCACCACAAAGCTGGACCCCATCTCTAAAAATAATAAAACAGGCTAGGCGCTGTGGCTCACGCATGTAATCTCAGCACTTTGGGAGGCCGAGGCGGGTGGAACACCTGAGGTCAGGAGTTCGAGACCAGCCTGACCAACATGGTGAAATCCGTCTGTACTAAATACCAAAATAATTAGCCAGGCCTGATGGCGCATGCCTAAAATCCCAGCTACCCGGGAGGCTGAGGCAGAATTGCTTGAATCCAGGAGGCGGAGGTTGCAGTGTCCAGCCTGGGAAACAAGAGCCAAAAGCCTTCTCAAAATATAATAATAATAATAAAGACTTTGAGAGAAACAGCTAGTTGAGAAGAAATAAGCCAAGTCGGTAGCCTCGGGTCTCTCCCTGCCCCTCCCCATTAGGGCCTCCCGAAGCTACCCGCATCCAAGGCACCTGGCCGGAGCTTTCCCTGGGGGCTGGAGCCCTGGTAGGGGGACGTGGAGTGCAGCAGGCTCTGAGGGGACACCGGGGCGGCCCCGAACTTGGGCGAGGTGGCGGTGGGACGGCGGCCCCACACACAAGGGGTAAGGGAGGGTCAGAGGAGGAGACTGACGGTCCTGGGACAGCCCAAGCTTCCCACAGCCCCGCGGAGGCGGCCTTACCCCCCGCCACTGGGCTCCGGCGCCTCCCGGGCGCGACACAAGACTTCCTGCGGGCTAGTGACATCAGCGCGACGCCCCTGCGGGGCTGACTTCCGGCGGAAGTGTGCGAGGGCCTCTGCCGGTTGCAGGACTAGACTAACAGTGACCTCCCCGGCGCCCTCGCAGCCAGCCTGGGGACCTCCGTGGCCGGGTGTAAGCGCTGGGAAGTGTGATTGTATTGTATTGTATTGTATTGTATTGTATTGTATTGTATTGTATTTTTTCTTATTTGCTTCTGTATTCATTCATTCAGAAATTGTATTGTATTGTATTGTATTGTATCATATTTTTTCTTATTTGCTTATGTATTCCTTCAAGATTCAGAAACAGCCTCACTCTGTCGCCCAAGCTGGAATGCAATGGTGTTATCATAGCTCTCTACAGCCTCCAACTCCTGGGCTCAAGCTATGCCTCCTGCCTCAGCTTCCCAAGTAGCTGGGACCACAGGTGCATGCCACCATACCCGTCTAATTTTTTTTTGTTTCTTTTTTTATAGAGACAGGTGTCTCACTATGTTGCCCAAGCTGATCTCGAACTCCTGGGCTCAAGTGATCCTCCCACCTTGGCCTCCCAAAGTGTTGAGATTACAGGCGTGAGTCCCTGAACTGGGCTGGAAGTGGGATTTTAGAGCAATATTGCCAGGAGACTTACAGGAGGACCGACCTGGGACTGGTGGGGGCAATGACACTGGGGCTGTGACAGGGACTAAGCTGCCCTGCGGCCTGAACAGAGCCCGGTCATGTACCTGCTCAGAGCCCAGCAGGGGGATCCGGGTGGCCCAGGGCAGTCACACTTAGGGGGCTCTCAGACTGTGTCTGCGTGGTGGACAGAGTTTGCTTTCAGCCACCCACACTGTTGGGATCTAGCTGAACAATTCCAGCATCTTCCGTTGCAGAAGCGGGCAGAAAGTGCAATGTGTACCCATCAGTCAGATTCCGCTCCACATGTGTCCTTCCTCCTGATGACAAGGACATCTTGCTCAGTACAGCCCTAAATATCTTCCCCCTGGGGCAGTGACAAGTACTTGACCACAAACCTTGAGGATAAAAGGGAACACTGTTTGATGCTAGGCAGCCTTGGGGTAACAAGAGCTGCTTCCAAACATAGCCCTGAGAAGGCCCTGTGGGGTGTCCTTTTCTCTGACCGTCTCTGAATCAGCTGAGGCCAGGGTCTATTCTTGATGCCTCTAAAGACCTGAGCCAGGCCTGTCCTCCTTTGAGGGGAAATGTCTGATCTCCAAACACTGGCCTTAAAGCTCTTCTCTTTTCCTGTCTCGTTGCTACCTATGTCAGCTTCTTGATGCTTTTTCTTTTCCTTTTTATGAAACTCCTTACCAACAGGATGCCTTCTCCTGTGTACATTGTATCCAACGTCTTCATAAATTTATGGACCCAGAATTGAAAAACCAAGGGTCATGCCTATAATTCCAGCACTTTAGGAGGTCTTGTGGGAGCATCGCTTGAGCCCAGGAGTTAGGGAACAGTCTGGGCAACATATGGAGACCTTGTCTGTACAAAACATTTAAAAATTAGCCGGGTGTGCCGGCATGCACATGCTACTTGGGAGGCTGAGGTGGGAGGATTGTTTGAGCCCAGGAGGTCAAGGCTGCAGTGAGTTAGGATCACACCACTGCACTCCAGCCTGGACCACAAAACAAGACCCTGTTTAAAAAAAAAAAAAAAGGCCGGGCGCGGTGGCTCAAGCCTGTAATCCCAGCACTTTGGGAGGCCGAGACGGGTGGATCACGAGGTCAGGAGATCGAGACCATCCTGGCTAACACGGTGAAACCCCGTCTCTACTAAAAAAAATACAAAAAATTAGCCGGGCGATGTGGCGGGCGCCTGTAGTCCCAGCTACTCGGGAGGCTGAGGCAGGAGAATGGCGAGAACCCGGGAGGCGGAGTTTGCAGTGAGCTGAGATCCGGCCACTGCACTCCAGCCTGGGCGACAGAGCGAGACTCCGTCTCAAAAAAAAAAAAAAAAAAAAAAAAGTTTAACCACCCAGTACCTGGTCAGTTCCTGAAACCTAGGTGTGTTTGATTTTTTTGCCTCTTCTTTAAAACTTCCAAGCGCAAACCTTGGCACCTGCATTTTATAAATAGCATAGGAAAAAACAGACTATTTAAGCTTAAAACCAAAAATTTAATTCAAGTGTGATCAAAAGGATTGCATTGCTTGTGATACATGGAGCAAAGAACTCCTCTTTGGAATGTTGCTAAACCCTCCTGTCAGCTGCTGAAACTGGACCTGCAGTATCAGTTTTTTACCTGCTGCGAGATCAGTTGACAGGATCAACCAGCTTTACACCACGATCTCTTGCTCCCAAGGGAATGATGGATGCTATACTTTGGAAATGGGATACAGGACTTCGTAGCTACGCTTGCAAAAGGCACAACACACATGATGCTTGTTTACAATCAGTGATTTATTGGCCCTGAGGAATTTTGCCATGGAGACATTAAGAAGAAAGAAAGGAATGGCCGGGCGTGGTGGCTCACGCCTGTAATCCCAGCACTTTGGGAGGCCGAGGCAGGTGTATCACGAGGTCAGGAGATCGAGACCATCCTGGCTAACACGGTGAAACCCCGACTCTACTGAAAAAAAAAAAAAAAATCAGCCAGGCAGGGTGGTGGGTGCCTGTAGTCCCAGCTAATCGTGAGGCTGAGGCAGGAGAAAGGCGTGAACCCAGGAGGCGGAGCTTGCAGTGAGCCGGAGATCGCGCCACTGCACTCTAGCCTGGGAGACAGAGCAAGACTCTGTCTCAAAAAAAAAAAAAAGAAGAAGGAAAGGAACATAAAAGTATTTTTGAGCTGTGCATGGTGGCTCATACCGGTAATCCCAACACTTTGGGAGGCTGAGGAGGGCGGATCCTTTGAGGCCAGGAGTTTAACACAAGGCTGAGCAACCTAATGAGACCTCAATGCTACAAAAAAGTTTTAAATGAGTTAGGTGTGGTGTACACCTGTAGTCTCAGCTACTTGGGGAGGCAGAGGCAGGAGGATTGCTTGAGCCCAGGAATTTGAGACTGCAGTGAACCATGATTGTGCCACTGCATTTCAGCCTGGGCAACAGAGCAAGACCCTGTCTCAAAAAAAAAAAAGGACTGGGTCTGTGTTGGCTTACTGTTATATCAGTAGCAACTATTTTAGCACCTAGCTCATTGTAGATGCCCAATAAAAATATATCAACTGAATGAATGAAAAGAAAATGATAACTTATATCAGAAGGAAATCTACATCCTTGATATCACCCCCCAAAAAATTCCTGTGGCCAGTAGGTGGGGACACAGTTGTCGCTATTAGCTGGCTTGGAGCAATATGTATGGGTGCACAATTTACACCCAAATTTCCACTTTGCCTCCACTACTGTAATTGCTGCCCCGCGCCTTTTTTTTTTTTTCTTTCTTTTTTTTGAGACAGAGTCTTGCTCTGTTGCCGGGGCTGGAGTGCCGTGGTGGGATCTCGGCTCACTGCAACCTCTGCTTCCTGGATTCAAGTGATTCTCCTGCCTCAACCTCCCAAGTACCTGAGACTGCAGGCACTTGCCACCACACTCAGCTAATTTTTGTATTTTTAGTAAAGTCAGGGTTTCGGCACATTGGCCAGGCTGGTCTTGAACCCCTGACCTCAGGTGATCCACCTGCCTCAGCCTCCCAAAGTGCTGGTATTACAGATGTGAGCCACCACGCCCAGGCTTCAAAGTAGATTAAACAACCAAAGAGACATCTTGGTCCCTGTCATTGGAATGTCCAGAAATGATGCTGCTTCAGGAATGACTTGAACCAGCAGCCCAATGGCATCATCAAGAACCAATGTCCTTTTGTCCCTCACTCTGCCTGGAAGATCGGCTTTGTCTGAAGACCAGCTTTCCTCCTGATGATGGGATGGCCACCAGCTGTAGCTGGGGCTTCGTACTTCCACACCCACATCCAATGAAGGGAGAGTGGGGAGGTCTCCCTCCAGGTCCAAGTAGGAGTACTGACATTCAGTGTGATTAAGCTGGCTTGGGTCATAGACTCACCCGTGAACCATGATGTCACCAGGAAAATGGAATGTGCCCTTTGTCTTGGGTAAAACAAGGCTTCCTGCTGAAGCTGCAGAGGATCAGTTTCCCCCAAAGCACATGAGTTGCTCAGGGGAGGGGCTAGATTCTTGAAGGATGTGTGGGCACTACCAGGAAGGTACATGGATGCTGGCCAGGTGAGCAATCAATCAGTGGACACACTAATAAGTGATATCTGGAGTGATGCAAGGAATGTGTCAAAAATACCTCTTCAAATTAAGATTCAACCCAGGGCTGGGCACAGTGGCTCATGCCTGTAATCCCAGCACTTTTGGAGACCTAGGCGGGTGGATCACCTGAGGTCCAGAGTTCGAGACCACCCTGGCCAACATGGAGAAACCCGTCTCTACTAAAAACATAAAACATCAGCCGGGTGTGGTGGTGGGTGCTTGTAGTCCCAGCTACTCAAGAGGGTGAGGCAGGAGCATCGCTTGAACCCTGGAGGCAGAGGTTGCAGTGAGCAGAGATCACGCCACTGCACTCTAGCCTGGGCGACAGAGTGAGACTCCATCTCAAAAAAAAAAAATTCAACCCAGGATGAATGAAGGTGCAAGAGTGAGAACATGAGATGCTTGGGGCATGGTAGGAACTTTTGATGCGTGTCCTTCATTTCCCAGACTCAAAGACAAATCTATTAATAGAATTCCTCCCTGGCAGCCATCTCCGGGTGCAGATTCAAGGGAACGTGTATGCAAAGGAAGGAGAAGGAAATTTTAGTCACAAAGCTGCAGTTACAGTTGTGCAAGGTCACTCAGAATGGATGCAATTCCTTAGGAAGAGCAAGAGTATATGACGAGAGAAGAGGCTGAGGCTCTCCAACTTCCTGGGACCAGCAGAAGAAGAGGAGCTGGCAAAGAAAGCCGAGGGAGGATGTCCACAGGAGTAGGAGCAAGGCTGGGCACTTCGGGTCATGCCTGTAATCCCAGCACTTTAGGAGGCTGAGGCTGGAGGATCGCTTGGGGCCAGAAGTTTGAGACCAGCCTGAACAACATAGCAAGAACCTATCTTTTTTTTTTTTTTTTTTTTTTGAGACAGAGTCTCGCTCTATCGCCCAGGCTGGAATGCAGTGGCGCCATCTCGGCTCACTGCAAGCTCCGCCTCCCGGATTCACGCCATTCTCCTGCCTCAGTCTGCCGAGTAGCTGGGACTACAGGCACCCACCACCATGCCCGGCTAATTTTTTGCATTTTTAGTAGAGACGGGGTTTCACCATGTTAGCCAGGATGGTCTTGATCTCCTGACCTCATGATCTGCCCACCTCGGCCTCCCAAAGTGCTGGGATTACAGGCGTGAGCCACTGGGCCTGGCGCGAGACCCTATCTCTAAAAAAAATTTAAAAATTACCCTGGCATGGTGGTGCATAGCTGTAGTCCCAGCTACTCAGGAGACCGAGGTGGGAGGATGACTTGAGCCTGGGAGGTCAAGCCTGCAGTGAGCTATTATTGCACCTCTGCACTGTAGCCTGGGCAACAGGACAAGACTTTGCATCTTTAAAAAAAAACATTTTTTAAATAAACAAAGCAAAAGAAGTGGGAGGAGAGCCAGGGAAGAGAGGGTATCATAGAAGCCAAAGAAGACGTGCACTGCAATCCCCCAGGGAGGCTCTAAGGGTGAGGCCGATGGAAGGAACCTGGAATGAGCCTCCCACAGACTGTGAAATGTCCCCAGGGAATGGCTCTAGTAATCACTGTAGCCCCCCCACCAGGTTCTGATAACTCCTCTGGCCCAGCAAGCCACCATGGCAGCTCCTCTGCAGAGCTGGCTAGAGATGCTATGTCATTGGACGGAGGCCTCCAGAATGAGGTAGGAAGGCCTTGGAAGCCGTGCTGCCTGGAGGAGGGGATCCCTCTGAGACTGCAGTGTCAGAAGGGTTTCTGAACACGAGCTGGAAGCAAGAGGACCAAAGGGAGAGGCATCTGGAATAGACAGTGTTGGGCGGTTGTTGCACACACAGACCCAGTGAGCTTGCTCATTGCAGTAGCTGGCATGCCTCACCCTGACTGTCACTCTCTGATGATACTCCCAAGAGTGGGTGGAGACTGAAACTGCCTTTGCAAATACAACAGTGAGTGAAATCTGACCTAACTGACTCCATCCTACTTCTAACCTCCAAGCTGCCCTTGTTTATTCCTGGATATTGGCCAAGTTAACTATGGAAGGAATTTCATTTAATTTTTTTTTTTGAGACTGGGTCTCACTTCGTTATCCAAGCTGGATTGCGGTGGCCAGATCATGGCTTACTGCAGCCTCCAACTCTTGGCCTCAAGCAATCCTCCAGCCTCAGGCTCCTGAGTAGCTGGGACTATAAGAAGTGCCCTCATGCATGGGTATTTTTTAATTTTTGTAGAGATGGGGGTACCTCTACGTTGCTCGGGCTGGTCTCGAACTCCTGGGCTCTAGCGATCCTCCTGCCTAGGCCTCTCAAAGCACTGGGATTATAGGTGTGAGCCACTGCACCCAGCATTAGTTTAACTTTTTTTTTTTTTTTTTTGAGACGGAGTCTCACTTTGTCACCCAGGCTGGAGTCAGTGGCGCGATCTCAGCTCACTGCAATCTCTGCCTCCCGGGTTCAAGCGATTCTCCTGCCTCAGCCTCCCAAGTAGCTGGGACTACAGGTGTGCACCATCCACCCGGCTAATTTTTTTTTGTATTTTTAGTAAAGATGTGGTTTCATCATGTTGGCCAGGCTGGTCTTGATTTCCTGACCTCATGATCTGCTCGCCTCAGCCTCCCAAAGTGCTAGGATCACAGGTGTGAGCCACCTCGCCCGACCCTAAGTTTAACTTTAAAAAAATGATAAAAGCCCCTTCCCAACAACTGACCCTTCCTTGTTCATGGACTAAACCACCTTTGTAAAACTAATAAACAACCAAAGAATAGGCTTATGTGAGGAATATGAACTCTGCTAAAATGTAGGCTTACTTCAGTGATAACCAGCCATTGTTCCAGAGGTCCTAAGATTTATAACCTCCCCAATTTCTCCTACAGATAACATCACTATTGGAAAACCTAAGATTGGTGTCCAAGGTATCTTTCCAATCCTGTATTTTAATGGACCAGCTGGTGCCACTGTGACTGGTAAAAGGGCTCAGCTGGTCACATGATCCCACCCAGGGACTGACGCAGCCCAAGAAGATAGCTCCTGCCCCCTAGGATTTCATCCCCAGTGCAAACAATGAGGATTCCCCCATTCCCTAGCCCCCTTCTCGCCAAATTATCCATACAAAACCCTAGTCTCTGAATTTTCAAGGAGACTGATTTGAGTGATAAACTCCAGTCCTTCCATGTGGCTAGCTTTGCGGAAATTAGCTTTTTTTACTGCAATACCGTTGTCTCAGTAAATTGGCTCTATCTGTGTAGCTGAAAGAAGAGCCTGTCAGGCGATTATACCATCAAGGGGGAGCACTTACAGCTGACCCCAAAGTTATGTTGTCAAATGCATCCTCCTTTGTGTCTCTGAAACCATCATTGCAAAATTATAACAGAAAATTATGACAGTGAAAGAAATCAGACCTAACCGACTTCACGCTGTCCTTGTTCATCCTGGGCATAGACTGAACTAACTTTGGGAAATAATTCAGTTCATGGTTTGACTCTGAAACAAAATTGATAACAGCCCTTTCCCGAAAAGACCCCCTTCTTTCCTGGGGACCAGTCTGACTTTGCAGGACTAACAAATTAGCTACAAGATTAGAAATGACAGTTTAGGGGCTGTGCAGCCTCTGGCTCCAACAGTCTGAACTTCCCCAGATTGCTCCTGGGGGTAACATCACTTTTATAAAACCCAAGTTCAGTGCCTGAGATATTTTGCAGGCCCTGCACTTGATGGATCAGCTGACACCACCCAGATGAGTAATCTGGCTCCACCAGTTCTGCCATCCCACCCAGGAACAGAAGACAGCAAGAAAAGCTCACTTCGACCCCCTATGATTCCATCTCCAACCTGACCAATCAGCGCTGCCCACAAGCCCCTACCCGCCAAATTATCTGTAAAAACTCTGTGGCTCACACCTGGAATCCCAGCACTTTGGGAGGCCGAGGCGGGTGAATCACGAGGTCAGGAGATGGGGACCATCCTGGCTAACACGGTGAAACCCCGTCTCTACTAAAAATACAAAAAATTAGCTGGGCTTGGTGGTGGGCGCCTGTAATCCCAGCTACTCTGGAGACTGAGACAGGAGAATGGCGTGAACCCGGGAAGCGGAGCTTGTAGTGAGCCAAGATTGCACCATTGCTCTCCAGCCTGGGCGACAAAGCGAGACTCTGTCTCAGACAAAAACAAAAAAACAAAAACAAAAACAAAACACTGTAATCTCAGCACTTTGGGAGGCCGAGGCAGGCGGATCATGAAGTCAGGAGTTTGAGACCAGCCTGACCAACATGGTGAAGCCCTGTGTCTACTAAAAATACAAAAATTAGCTGGGCATGGTGGCGCGTGCATGTAATCCCAGCTACTCAGGAGGCTGAGGCAGGAGAATCACTTGAACCCAGGAGGCGGAGGTTGTGGTAGCCGAGATTGTGCCATTGTACTCCAGCCTGGGCGACAGAGCAAGAGTCCATCTCAAAAAAAAAAAAAAGAAAAGAAAAGAAAAGAAAAGAAAGAAAAAACCAACTCTGATCCCCGAATGCTCAGGGAGACTGATTTGAGTAATAATAAAACTCTAGTCCCCGCACAGCCGGCTCTGCATAAATTACCCTTTCTCCATTGCAATTGCCATCTTGATAAGTCGGCTCTGTTTAGGCAGCAGGCAAGGTGAACCCCTTGGGTGGTTACATCTCCATAACTGGCCTTAGTGTGGCTGCTGTGACCAAGGTTTCAGTGGGACAGCAAACCTGTCTCTCCTACCCTCCTTTTTTTTTTTTTTTTGAGATAGAGTATCGCTCTGTCGCCCAGACTGGAGTGCAATGGCGGGATCTCTGCTTCCTGGAGTCAAGCGATTCTCATGCCTCAGCCTCCCAAGTAGCTGAAACTACAGGCACACACCACCATGCCCAGCTAATTTTTTTGTTTTTACTAGAGACAGGGTCTCACCATGTTGGCCAGGCCGGTCTCAAACCCCAGACTTCAGGTGATCCACCTGCCTTGGCCTCCCAAAGTGCTGGGATTCCAGTCAGGAGCCACTGTGCCTGGCCTACCCTCCTTCTTGAGTCTCCCCTCTTTGCCCATGGCTCAGACTTTTACTGCTCTTCTGTATGAAAAAATTAGTTCTGGGCCGGGCGTGGTGGCTCAAGCCTGTAATCCCAGCACTTTGGGAGGCCGAGACGGGTGGATCACGAGGTCAGGAGATCGAGACCATCCTGGCTAACACGGTGAAACCCCGTCTCTACTAAAAAATACAAAAAAAAACTAGCCGGGCGAGGTGGTGGGCGCCTGTAGTCCCAGCTACTCGGGAGGCTGAGGCAGGAGAATGGCGTAAACCCAGGAGGCGGAGCTTGCAGTGAGCTGAGATCCGGCCACTGCACTCTAGCCTGGGCGGCAGAGCGAGACTCCCTCTCAAAAAAAAAAAAAAAAAAAAGAAAAAATTAGTTCTGGTGCGAGCAGTTCCACTCTATGGTTTATGGTGTAAAACAGAAGCTTTTGCAACATTTTTTTCCCTTCCAAAATCCCCAACTTTGACACTGAAAATAATTTTTTTTAAGTTTGTGTAGGAGGTAAAAGGACAAAAAGGTAGCTCTTTTTAAGCTAAATCTCCGGCCACCTCACCCCTGCACACTCACATACCCAGCTAATAATGCTAGCACGACTGTTGAGGGGAAGAGCAGCAGGTGGAAGGAACAGGAAGGGCAACTTCAAAGCGTGGTCCACTACGTTTATTTAAATTTATTTATATATATATATTTTTTGAGATGGAGTCTTGCTTCTTCGCCCAGGCTGGAGTGCAATGGCCTGATTTTAGCTCACTGTTACCTCTGTCTCTTGAGTTCAAGCAATTCTCCTGCCTCAGCCTCTCCAGGAGCTGGGATTCCAGGCACATGCTACCACGCCTGGCTAAATTTTTGTTTTTGTTTTTGTTTTTGTTTTTTGAGACAGAGTCTCGCTCTGTCGCCCAGGCTGGAGTGCAGTGGCGCGATCTCGGCTCACTGCAAGCTCCGCCTCCTGGGTTCACGCCATTCTCCTGCCTCCCGAGTAGCTGGGACTACAGGTGCCCACCACCACGCCCGGCTAATTTTTTGTATTTTTAGTAGAGATGGGGTTTCACTGTGTTAGCCAGGATGGTCTCGATCTCCTGACCTCGTGATCCACCCGCCTCGGCTTCCCAAAGTGCTGGGATTACAGGCGTGAGCCACTGCGCCCGGCTGAATTTTTGTATTTTAAGTAGGGACGGGGTTTCACCATGTTGGCCAGGCTGGTCTTGAACTCCTGACCTCAAGAGATCCACCCACCTCAGCCTCCCAAAGTGCTGGGATTACAGGCGTGAGTCACCACGCCCGCTATTTTATTTATTTTTATATTTATTTTATTTTTATTTTTATTTATTTATTTTTGAGACGGAGTATTGCTCTGTCGCCCAGGCTGGAGTGCTGTGGCCGGATCTCAGCTCACTGCAAGCTCCGCCTCCCGGGTTCACGCCATTCTCCTGCCTCAGCCTCCCGAGTAGCTGGGACTACAGGCGCCTGCCACCTCGCCCAGCTAATTTTTTATATTTTTTAGTAGAGACGGGGTTTCACCGTGTTAGCCAGGATGGTCTCGAACTCCTGACCTCGTGATCCGCCCGTCTTGGCCTCCCAAAGTGCTGGGATTACAGGCTTGAGCCACCGCGCCCGGCCTATTTTTATTTTTTGAGACAGAGTCTTTCTCTGTCACCCTGGCTGGAGTAAAGTGGCGCGATCTTGGCTCACTGCAACCTCCATCTCCTGGGTTCAATTGATTCTCCTGCCTCAGCCTCTGGAGTAGCTGGGACTACAGGTGCATGCAACCACGCCTGACTCATTTTTGTACTTTTAGTAGAGACAGGGTTTCACCATGTTGGCCAGGCTGGTCTCAAACTCCTGACCTCAAGTGATTTACCCACCTCAGCTTCCCAAAGTGCTGGGATTAGAAGCGTGAGCTACCATACCTGACCATGCCTGGCCAATTTATCAATTTACATTTAAATCTTAAATTTAAATATAAATTTAAATTTTAAATTTTAGAGATAGGATCTTGCTCTGTTGCCCAGACGGGTCTCCAACTCATGGCCTCAAGTGATACTCCCGCCTCAGCATCCCAAAATGCTGGGATTATAGGCGCCACTATGCCTGGCCCACTACATTGATTTCTATCAGCCTGCCTTATTCTAGGCAGGACTGGAGATGGCTGACATAGGCTCACAAAAAGAAGGTAAAATAACTTTAAAGAGGCAGAGCACATTGGCTCATGGCTGTAATCCCAGCACTTTGGGAGGCCAAGGTGGGAGGATCACTCGAGGCCAGAAGTTCGAGTCCACCCTGGGTAACAAGAAAATACGAAAACTAGCCAGCCTTGATGGTGCACACCTGAGTCCCAGCTACTCAGGAGGCTAAGGTGGGAGGATCACTTGAGCCCAGGAAATTGAAGCTGCAGTGAGCCATGATCATGTCACTGCACTCCAGCCTGGGCAACAAAGCGAGACCCTGACTCAAATAAATACATATATACATAACTTTAAAGAGATTAGAAGGGGGGCCAGGCGCAGTGGCTCATGCCTGTAATCCCAGTACTTTAGGAGGCTGAGGCGGGTGGATCACTTGAGGTCCAGAGTTCGAGACCAGCCTGACCAACATGGTGAAACCCGTCTCTACTAAAAATACAAAAATTAGCTGGGCATGGTGGTGTACGCCTCTAATCTCAGCTACCTGGGAAGCTGAGGCAGGAGAATTGCTGGAACCCGGGAGGCGGAGGTTGCGGTGATCCAGGATCGCGCCACTGCACTCCAGCCTGGGCAACACAGTGAGACTCTGAAAAAAAAAGAGATTAGAAGGGGAAACAAGAAGAGGATGTAAACATAACACAAGGTGAAGCCAGGCATACCCATGGGTTGTTCTTACTTCGAGGTGGAAGTGACGGGGCTCAGAGAGGCTCCCACAAACACCAGGGCTCACGGACCAGCACACTGGACTTTGATGTGGTCATTGATGAAACTTCATTATGTAAAGCCATTGAGACTGGAGGTTGTTTGTTACAGTGGCTGGTATTAACGGCACTAATACACTATGCTGGTTGTTGGTGAAAGCCGTAGCATAGCCCAGTGCTAACCATCAAGCCTGCCTTCGAAATGCTGTTACATTGGCTGGGCTCAGTGGCTCATGCCTGTAATCCCAGCACTTTGGGAGGCCGATGCGGATGGATCACCTGAGGTCAGGAGTTTGAGACCAGCCTGGCCAATGTGGCAAAACCTCATCTCTACTAAATATATGAAAATTAGCTGAGCATGGTGGCAGGCACCTGTAACCCCAGAACTTTGGGAGGCTGAGGTGGGAGGATTGCTTGAGCCCAGGAGTTTGAGACCAGCCTGAGCAACATAGGAAAACCTTCTCTACAAGTAATAAAAAAAACCAGTTGGGAATAGGTGCGGTGGCTCACGTCTGTAATCCCAGTACTTTGAGAGGCTGAAGTGGGAGGATCATTTGAGCCCAGGAGTTTGAGACTAACCTGAGCAACATACTAACACCCCTTCTTTAGAAGTAATAAAAAATCATGCAGACATGGTGGTACATGCCTGTGGTCCTAGCTGCTCGGGAGGCTGAGGCAGGAAGATGGCTTGAGCCCGGGAGGTCGAGGCTGAAGTGAGCCATGATCATCACACCACTGCACTCCAGCCTGGGTGACAGAGCAAGATTTTGGCTCAAAAAAAAAAAAAAATCCTTTGTTTGTACCCTGTCTCCTCAGTCCAGAGAGGCTGGATGCATCAGGATAGACTTGGCAGGAAGAGACCGAGATTGCCAGCCAATTTTAAACGAGTGTCTGGGTTTTCCCAATCATTGCATGTCTGACCTCCTTTGCTGTCCTTGGCCAAAGCCTACCCAGGCTCTCAACACATCCAGAATGAAGAGCCCTTTAGTCATATTCTGATAAAATTTCACTGTGGCCATGCATTCATTTGCTGGGGCTACCTTAACAAAATACTACAGCCTGCATGGCTTTAACAACAGGCATATATTTTCTTGTGGTTCTGGAGACTGGAAGTCTGAAATCAAGGCGTTGGCAGGGCTGGTTCCTCCTGAGGCCTCACTCCTTGGCTTGTGGATGGCTGCCTTCGTGCTGTGTCTTCACATGGTCTACCTTCTGCGCGTGTTCATGTCCAAATGTCCTCTTCTTATTTTTATGTATTTATTTTTTTAGAAACAGAGCTGCTCTCTGTCGCCCAGGCTGGAGTGCAGTGGCATGATCATGGCTCACTGCAGCCTCCACTTCCTGGGTTCAAGCAATTCTCCCACCTCAGCTTCCTGAGTAGCTGGGACTACAGGCATGCACCAATATGTCCGGCTAATTTTAAAATTTTTTTGTAGAGATGGGGTCTCGCTATGTTAACCAGTCTGAGCTCAAGCGATCCTCCTGCTTTGGCCCCCCCAAAATTTCCTCTTCTTATAAGGACACCAGTGAGTTTGGATTAGGATCCACCCTAATGACCCCATTTTAACTTCATTACCTGTTTAAAAGTCCTATTTCTAGGCCGGGTGCACTCCAGCCTGGGCAACAGAAAGAGACTCTGTATCTAAAAACAAACAGAAAAGAATTTGGGCCGGGCGCGGTGGCTCAAGCCTGTAATCCCAGCACTTTGGGAGGCCAAGACAGGCGGATCACAAGGTCAGGAGATCGAGACCATCCTGGCTAACACGGTGAAACCCCGTCTCTACTAAAAACACAAAAAACTAGCCGGGCGAGGTGGCAGCGCCTGTAGTCCCAGCTACTCGGGAGGCTGAGGCAGGAGAATGGCGTGAACCCGGGAGGCGGAGCTTGCAGTGAGCTGAGATCTGGCCACTGCACTCCAGCCTGGGTGACAGAGCGAGACTCCATCTCAAAAAAAAAAAAAAAAAATGCACACACAGAAACTCTTTAAACTCAACAATTAAAACATTTTTTTAATTTTTTTTTTTTTTTTTTGGAGACAGGGTTTTACTCTTCACCCAGGCTGGAACATAGTGGCAAGATTGTGGCTTACTGCAGTCTAGACCTCCTGGGTGCAAGTGATCCTCCCATCTCAGCCTCCTGAGTAGCAGGGATTACAGGTGTGCACCACCATACCCACTTAATTTATTGTAGAGATGGAGTTTCGCCATGCTGCCCAGACAGGTCTCGAATTCCCGGGCTCAAGCAATCTGCTAGCCTCGGCCTCCCAAAATGCTGGGATTACAGGTATGAGCCACTGTGTCTGGCCAAAACAATTTTTTCTAAAGGACAAAATATGTGAATCGGTACATCAACAAAGGAGAAATACAGGTAGCAAATAAAGATATGAAAAGACGCTAAACATCATTTGACATTAGGAAAAGGCAAATTAAAACTTCCCACTTGTAATCCCAGCACTTTTTTTTTTTTTTCTTGAGACGGAGTCTCGCTCTGTTGCCCAGGCTGGAGTGCAGTGACGCGATCTTGGCTCACTGCAAGCTCTGCCTCCCAGGTTCATGCCATTCTCCTGCCTCAGCCTCCCCAGTAGCTGAGACTACATGCACCTGCCACCATGCCTGGCTAATTTTTTTGTATTTTTAGTAGAGATGGAGTTTCACCGTGTTAGCCAGGATGGTCTCGATCTCCTGACCTCGTGATCTGCCCACCTCGGCTTCCCAAAGTGCTGGGATTACAGGCGTGAGCCAACGTGCCTGGCCAATCCTAGCACTTTGGGAGGCCAAAGCAGGAGGATTAGTTGAACTCGGGAGTTCAAAACCAGCCTGGGCAACATAGAGAGACCCTGCCTGTATAAAGAGAGGAAAAAACGGCCAGGCATGATGGCTCACACCTGTAATCCCAGCACTGTGGGAGGCTTAGTGGGGTGGATCACCTGAGGTCAGAAATTTGAGACTAGCCTGGCCAACATGGCGAAACCCCATCTTTGCTAAAACTACAAACATTAGCCGGGCGTGGTGGCATGTGCCTGTAATCCCAGGTACTCGGGAGGCTGAGGCTGGAGAATTGCTTGAACCTGGGAGGTGGAGGTTGCGGTGAGCCCAGGATAGAGCCACTGCACTCCAGCCTGGAGAATGCAGCAAGAGTCCATTGAAAGAAAAGAAAGAAAGAAAAGGAAGAAAAGAAAGAAAAGAAAGAAAGGAAGAAAGGAAGGAAGGAAGGAAGGAAGGAGAAGGAAAGAAAGAAAGAGGAAAAGAAAAAAAGAAGTAAAAACAAAAATCAATGAGCATCAAGGAGATACCACAAGATAACTGTTAGAATGGCTACCCCCGAAAGCCTAACAATACCCATTGCCTGTAGACACGTGGAGTGGCTTGTGGGGATGCAAAGTGATCCAATCCCTTTGGAGACAGTTTGTCAGCTCCTCACAGAGCTAAACATAGACTTACCATATGATCTGGCAGTCATGATCCTAGGTGTTTACCCAACTGATTTGCAAACTTATGTCTAAGCAAAAGTCTGTAAGTAAATGTTTATAGCAGAGTCATTCCTAATTGCTAAAAGCTGGAAGCAACCAAGATGTTCCTTAGTAAGTGAACGTACACCTAAAACCACTATAACACAAAAAGCTTATTTTGAAAAACTGCAACATTGGGAAACATAATTGAGTTGTCAGAAGAGCATAATACTAGTGATTACAATAATAATCACAAAATAATGCTTACCTTGCGCCACATGGGGGCCTGTCTTGGAGATTTCTTTCTTTTTTGTTTGTTTGTTTGTTTGAGATGGAGTTTCACTCTTGTTGCCCAGGCTGGAGTACAATGGGGCAATCTCGGCTTATCGCAACCTCTGCCTTCCGGGTTCAAGAGATTTTCCTGTCTCAGCCTCTTGAGTAGCTGGGATTACAGGCATGTGCCAGCACTCCTGGATAATTTTGTATTTTTTAGTAGAGACGGGGTTTCTCCATGTTGGTCAGCCCGGTCTCGAACTCCCGACCTCAGGTGATCCGCCTGCCTCAGCCTCCCAAAGTGTTGGAACTACAGGCATAAGTCACTGCGCCTGGCCGGAGATTTCTTTAAGACTCCTGGGTTGGCCAGGCGTGGTGGCTCATGCCTGTAATCTCAGCACTTTGAGAGGCCGAGGCAGGCGGATCATGAGGTCAAGTTCGAGACCAGCCTGGCCAATATGATGAAACTTTCTCTCTACTAAAAATACAAAAATTAGCTGGGCGTGGTGGTGGGCACCTGCAATCCCAGCTACTTGGGAGACTGAGGCTTGATCCTGGGAGGCGAAGGTTGCAGTGAGCCAAGATAGCACCATTGCACTCCAGCCTGGGCAAAAGAGTAAGACTCCATCTCAAAAAAAAAAAAAAAGAGATTCCTGGGTTAGTTGGAGTGGCTCATGTCTGTAATCCCAGTACTTTGGGAGGCTGAGGTGGGAGGATCACTTGAGCCCAAGGAGTTCAAGAGTTCACAGACCAACCTGAGCAACACAGTGATTCCTCATCTCTATAAAAATAACAACAACAATAATAATAATAAATTAACCTGGCATGATGATGCTCACGTGTAGTCCTAGCTGCTTGGGAGGCTGGGATGGGAGGATCCCTTTAGCGTTGGAGTTGGAGGTTGCAGTGAGCTATGACTATGCCACTGTACCCCAGCTTGGGAGACACAGCTAGACTCTGTCTCCTTTTTTTTTGAGATGGCATCTCACTCTGTTTCCAAGCTGGTGTGAAGTGGTGCCATTTCGGCTCACGGCAACCTCCGCCTCCCGGGTTCAAGCGACTCTCCTGCCTCGGCCTCCCAAGTAGTTGGGACTACAGGTGCGAGCCACCATGCCCAGCTAATTTTTGTATTTTTTAGTAGATACAGGGTTTCACTGTGTTGGCCAGGATGGTCTCAGTCTCTTGACGTCGTGATCCACCCACCTCAGCCTCCCAAAGTGGTGGGATTACAGGTGTGAGCCACTGCACCTGGCCCTTTTTTTTAAGCGAGTCTCTCTCTGTCTCCTAGGCTAGAATGCCATGGCGCGATCTCAGCTCACTGCAACCTCCACCTCCCGAGTTCAAGCCTTTCTCCTGCCTCACCCTCCCAAGTAGCTGGGATTACAGGCACCTGCCACCATGCCTGGCTAATTTTTTGTATTTTTAGTAGAGATGGTGTTTCACCATGTTTGCTAGGCTGGTCTCGAGCTCCTGACCTCAGGTGGTCCACCCTCCTCAGCCTCCCAAAGTGCTGGGATCACAGGCATGAGCCACCACACCTGGCCAGAGACTCTGCCTCTTAAAACAAAAAACAAAAAACAAAAAACGAAAAACGTCAGGCTTCATGGCTCACGCCTATAATCCCAGCACTTTGGGAAGCTGAGGTAGGAGGATTACTTCAGCCCAGGAGTTCAAGACCAGCCTAGGTAACATAGGGACACCCTGTCTTTACAAAAAATAAATTACTTAAGGCAGCCTGAGGAGTGGAATGTACTTCTTCTGTTAAAGGAGTGGGGCCGCAGTGTAGATTTTATTAATGTCTTCATTCATGTCACAAATATTTATTAAGCATCTGTGACTCGACAAATATTATGCTGGGTGCCACAGATACAGCAATAAACAAAATGGAGAGAAACACCTGCCTTCCTAGTGTTTGCATTCTCATGGATGGAGAGAACAATAAACAGGATGAATCCATAGGACACCTGGGGACATGTCAGATGATGATGCACCTCCTCCACTCTCCTCCCTGAAATTAGGGGAGGCTCATGGAACAGGAGACATCTGCACGGAGACTGGGAGGGGGGAAGTGGAGGCATGCAGACATGGGAGAAATGGTCCATTCAGAGGAAAGAGCTTGTGCAAATGTCCTGAGGGGGAGCTCAATGCTTGGCTTGAGCCAGGAGTGACTGGGCAAGGGGTCCTGTAGCAGGGGGAAAAGTCAGAGATGTGCAAGGACCTGATTGGGGTCCTGCAGGTCGTGTGAGGACTTAAGTGATAGGGAGCAATTTCAGCATACAAGCCAGATGCAGTAGCTAACTTCTGTAATCCCAACACTTAGGGAGACAGAGGTGGGAGGACCGCTTGAGTCCAGGAGTTCGAAACCAGCCTGGGCAACAGAGTAAGATCTTTTCCTCCGCAAAAACAAACAAGTAAATAAACAAACAACAAACAAAAACAAGTTTGAGGCAGGGCGCAGTGGCTCAAGCCTGTAATCCCAGCACTTTGGGAGGTCAAATGGAGCAGATCACTAGAGGTCTGGATTTCAAGAACAGCCTGGCCAACATGGTGAAACCCCGTCTCTACTGAAAATACAAAAATTAATAGGGATTGATGGTGGGCACCTGTAATCCCAGCTACTCTGGAGACTGAGGCAGGAGAATTGCTTGAACCCAGCAGGTGGAGGTTGCAGCGAACCAAGACTGCACCCCAGCCTGGGCGACAGAGCAAGACTGCCTCAAAACAAAACGAAACAAAACAAAAATAAAAACAAAAAACAACAACAAGTTTGAGCAGAGGAACTACAGGGTCTGACTTTCCTTTTTATAGGGGGTGGGATGGCCTGCGGATGCAACTTGTTCAGGCTGGTCTCAAACCCTGGACACAAATGATCCTCCACCTCCGCCTCCCAAAGTACTGGGATAACAGGCATGAGCCACCGCGCCCAGCCTGACTTTCCTAACAGCTCCTTCTGGGTGCTATGTTGACAATAGACTGCAGGGGGCAAGGGAAGATCAAGGAGGAAGTGGTTGAACCATTCCAAGACATGGATGTTGGCAGCTTGGACCAGGGTGGTGGCCTGGAAAGTGGAGAGAAGAGGGTGAGTTCTGGTTCTAATTTTATTTTAATTTTTTACTCTTTATTTTATTTTAGAGAAAAGGCCATGCTCTAGTAGGCCACAAGGAGCTACTCTTTTCTCTCTCTCTCTCTCTTTTTTTTTTTTTAATTTGAGACTGGGTCTAACTCCATCACCCAGGCTGGAGTGCAGTGGTGTGATCTCGACTCACTGCAACCTTAACCTCCTGGGCCCGAGCTGAGGCTACAGGCCCCACCACACCCAGCTAATTATTTTTCTTTTTTTTTTTTTTTGTAGTAATGGGTCTCATTGGGTTACCCAGGTCACCACAACTGAGCTTGAGTTGGGATGTTTTCCAGAAATGCTTTACCCAAAGAGGCTCTCCAGGTTAGTGTGTGTGTGTGTGTGTGTATGTGTCTGTGTGTGTGTGTGTAATAGATTTGTCTATATGTGGTTTTTTTTGTTTGTTTTGTTTTGTTTTGCTTTTTGAAATGGAATCTCACTCTGTCGCCAGGCTGGAGTGCAATGGCGCGATCTCAGCTCACTGCAACCTCCGCCTCCCAGGTTCAAGGGATTCTCCTGCTTCAGCCTCCCAAGTAGCTGGGGCTATAGAACTACTGCACTACCACGCTCAGCTAATTTTTGTGTTTTTAGTAGAGACGGGGTTTCACCATGTTGGCCAGGATGATCTCGATCTCTTGACCTTGTTGTCCATCTGCCTTGGCCTCCCAAAGTGCTGGGATTACAGGCGTGAGCCTCCATGCCTGGCCGTGCTTTCTTATCTCATTTACATGATAAGCTGTCTGCTGGGGAGTTCACAGTATATCCTCACTGAAAAAAAAAAAAAAGTCTGATGTTGTAATAGAATACATGTGAGATCACAGTTCCACATGCTTAACAGGCTGCTTAATTTGTGCTGGATGGTAATTGACATAAACAGTGGCAGCCACATGGGTGACTTGGCATACTCTTCGTCTTCTTGCATTCACACGCTGATGTCTCTCCAGGATGCTAAAAAATGGAGTTACCTGATACTGCCGGTGGGAATATAAGATGGTACAACCATTATGGAAAATGATTTGGCACCTACTTCAAGTGCAGTATACAACCCACTTGTCTTAGCCTATTTGAGCTGCTGTAACAAAAATATCATAAACTGGGTAATTTATAAACAATCAAAATTTGGCTGGATGCAGTGGTTCATGCCTGTAATCCCAGCACTTTTGGAGGCCAAGGTAGGCAGATCACCTGAGGTCAGGAGTTCAAGACTGGTCAACATGGTGAAACCCCATCTCTACTAAAAATACAAAAATTAGCCGGACATAGTGGCACATGCCTGTAATCCCAGCTGTTTGGGAGGCTGAGGCAGGAGAACTGCTTGAACCTGGGAGGCGGAGGTTGCAGTGAGCCAAGATAGCACCACTGCACTCCAGCCTGGGAGACAGAGCAACTCTGTCTCAGAGAAAAATAAAATAAAATAAAATAAAATAAAATAAAATAAAATAAAAATAATCAAAATTTATGGCTCACAATTCTGGAGGCTGGGAAGTTTAGGATCAAGGTGCAGGCAGATTTGGTGTCTGTTGAGGACCAGTTCCTCATATGTGGTATCTCTTTTTTTTTTTCTTTGAGACGGAATCTCGATCTGTCGCCCAGGCTGGAGTGCAGTGACTCAATCTCAGCTCACTTGCAAGCTCTGCCTCCAGGGTTCACGCCATTCTCCTGCCTCAGCCTCCCAAGTAGCTGGGACTATAGGCGCCCACCACCACACCCAGCTAATTTTTTTTTTTTTTTGTATTTTTAGTAGAGACGAGGTTTCACTGTGTTAGCTGGGATGTTCTCAATCTCCTGATCTCATGATCCACCTGCCTCGGCCTCCCAAAGTGTCGGGATTACAGGCGTGAGCTAATGCGCCCAGCCCATAGCTATTATCTTTTAGGGTGTCCTCACGTAGTGAAAGGACAAATAGCCTCCCTGAAGCCTCTTTTATAAGGACACTAATCCTTCTAATTTATATCTCCCAAAGGTCCCACCTTTTAATATTGTCAGACTGGGGATTAAGTTTCAACCTATGAATTGCAGGGGATGTAAACATTCAGACCATAGCACTACTCACTCTACTTGTTTTAGTTCAGGCTGCCATAACAAATACCATAGACTGAGTGGCTTAAACAGCAGAAATTTATTTGCTGACAGTTCTGGAGACAGGAGAACCATGAGCAAGGTGCTGGCCAAATGGGCTCCTGGTGAGGGCTCTTTTTCTGGTTTGTAGACTGCCGCCTTCTTACTGTGTCCTCAATGATCTCTTGTTGGCACACTCTAAGAGATAATAAGTGAGCTCTTTGGTGTCTCTTCTTCTTCTTCTTCTTTTTTTAATACAGGATCTGGCTCTGTTGCCCAGGCTGGAGTCCAGTGGCTAATCACAGCTCACTGCAGCCTCAGTCTCCTGGGCTCAAGTGATCCTCCCACCTGAGCCTCCTACCTGAGCCTCCCAAGTAGCTAAGACTACAGGCACATGCCACCATGCCCAGTTAATTTTTGTGTTTTTCATAGAGATGGGGTTTTGCCATGTTGCCCAGACTGGTGTTGAACTCCTGAGCTCAAGCGATCTTCCTCCCAAAGTGCTGGGATTACAGGCATGAGCCACCATGCCAGGCCTGGTGTCTCTTCTTCTTCTTCTTCTTTTTTTTGAGACGGAGTTTCATTCTCATTGCCCAGGTTGGAGTGCAATGGCACGATCTCGGCTCACGGCAACCTCCACCTCCCGGATTCAAGCAATTCTCCTGCCTCAGCCTCCGGAGGAGTAGCTGGGATTACAGGCATGCACCACCATGCCTGGCTAATTTTGTATTTTTAGTAGAGATGGGGTTTCTCCACGTTGGCCAGGCTGATCTCAAACTCCCGACCTCAGGTGACCCACCAGCCTCGGCCTCTCAAAGTGGTGAGCCACCATGCCCAGTCTGTCTCTTCTTATAAGGACACTAATCCTATCAGATCAGGGTGTCAGCCTTCTGACCACAGTTGACCTTAATTACTTCCTTAGAGGCCCAACTCCAAATGCAGAATTATAGGACATTCAGCTGGTGTCCATTGGAGACTTGCTTGGTGTGTATGGGAGCCCCCCAAATCTGATATCATAAATGTTTGTGTTGTTGGCCAGGCACGGTGGCTCACACCTGTAATCCCAGCACTTTGGGAGGTTGAGGTAGGTAGATCACTTGAGGCCAGGAGTTGGAGACCAGCCTGGCCAACATGGTGAAACCCTGTCTCTACTAAAACTACAAATATTAACTGGGCGTGGTGGCACACACCTGTAATCCCAGCTACTCGGGAGGCTGAGACAGCAGAATTGCTTGAACTTGGGAGGTGGAGGTTGCAGTGAGGTGAGATGGCGCCACTGCGCTCCAGCCTGGGTGACAGAGTGAGACCCTGTCTCAGAAAGGAAAAAAAAACAAAAGAAAGAAAGAAAGAAAAAGGCTGAGTGCTGTGGCTCATGCCTGCAATCCCAGCACTTTGGGAGGCCGAGGCAGGTGGATCACAACGTCAGGAGTTCAAGACCAGCCTGGCCAAGATGGTGAAACCCCGTCTCTACTAAAAATGCAAAAACTAGCCAGGCCTGGTGGTGGGTACCTATAATCCCAGCTACTCGGGAGGCTGAGACAGGAGAATCACTTCAACTCGGGAGACAGAGGTTGCAGTGAGCCAAGATCGTGCCACTGCACTCTAGCCTGGGTGACAGAGCAAGACTCCATCTCAAAAAAACAAAAAAGACAAAGAAGTGTTTGTGTTGTTCCATTGAGTGTGAGAGGAGTAGAAAAAACCTTTTGGGTTATTCAATCTTTTACATCCACCTTTCAACCCTCAGGAGGACTCTGAGTCCAGTACTCTTTCTACTGGAGAAAGGGCATTGCTGCAATCCCAGCCTGACATCCTACTCCATACTCCATGTTCCATCTTCTTGCCAGCAGGAGGAGGAAGGGAAGCCAGCCCCAGGCCAGCAGGGTTTCCCGGGGATGTCAGCAGATATGGAAAAGTCCCTGGAGACTCTTGGGTGGGTGCTGTGGAGAGGGGCTGGCGTCATTGACTTCTCTCTTCATTTTATACCCCAGGTTCAAACATCAGCAAATCCTAGGGACTCTGCTGGAGTTCCTTAGTTTTTCATATCAAATTCAGAGTGCCTTAGTTTTTCCCTAAAGCTTTTTGATTTTTTGTTTGTTTGCTTTTGTGTGTTTGCTTGCTTTTGTTTGTTTTGTTTTGTTTTGAGACACGGTTTTGCTCTTGTTGCCCAGGCTGGAGTGCAATGGCGTGATCTTGGCTCACCACAACATCCACCTCCTGGGTTCAAGCGATTCTCCTGCCTCAGCCTCCCGAATAGCTGGAATTACAGGCGCCCGCCACCATGCCCGGCTAATTTTGTATTTTTAGTAGTGACGGGGTTTCACCATGTTGGCCAGGCTGGTCTCAAATGCCTGGCCTCAAGCAATCCACCCGCCTCGGCCTCCCAAAGCACTGGGATTATAGATGTGAACCACTGCGCCTGGCCCCCAAAGCATTTTTGCTATCCTGGGTCTCCCCTTCTGCCAATATTCTCAGCCTCTCAGGCTCCCACTGCGACATTCTCTGCGGAACTGGATTCTCACGCCCTTTTGGGTCTCACAATCCCCTCCAGCATCACTGTTACCTCTGAACCAAGTGATATACCCTATTGCAAAGCAACACCCCTGAATCCTCTCGACCTACCTGCCATGCTCTGGGACCTCATGGATGGGCCGGGCCCCAGCCGTGGCTCACCCCCCACCAGGAGTAAGCAGAAGGGGCCGGCCAGCTTGGGCCCTGGCCAAGCCATCCAGCCATCCTGCTGGTCCACCTGGTAACTGGGGCCTTCTCGGGTTACCCAGAGGATCACTTTGCCTTAGAAACTCCAACTGTCACTGCAGACACATCAGTAACTGATGCCAAGGCCCTGAGCAGCAGAGGGCCGGCCACAAGTGAGTGTCCTTGGGTGTCCCGGGAGCACTGTGCTCTGAACTCCGTGGTCATTGCAGTCATCAGTGAGAAAGGTGAGTGGACCTGGGCTGGGGGCACAGCACCCACTCATCTGAGATCGGGGGCCCAGAGATGCCTCTTCCTCGTGCTCTGAGCTAGCCCAGTGATCCCCATTAAGAGCCTGCACTCCTGCTTCCAGGGAAGGTGAAGGAAAAGACAGTGGGCCAGGCTGGGGGCTCTGATGGGCGGAAGAGAGGACTTGGGTCAGTCTGCAGGGCGGGGGATACATCGGAGCACTTGCCAGGGTTCAGGAGCCCTGGGGGTCAGTACTGCAGGCTAACCCAACCAGACTGGGTGTGGAGGTGTCAGAAGTTCTCTGCTTCAGCCCCTGATGGGCGGCACTGCCACCCACTCACAGGTGTGGGGGCCAGAACAGGTGTGCATGGGGATGCGGGAATCGTGTCTCAGCCCCCAATTCAGTTTCCAACCAGCCCTTCCTTTTTTTTTTTTTTTTTTGAGACAGATCTTCGCTCTGTCACCCAGGCTGGAGTGCAGTGTCACAATCTCTGCTCACTGCAACCTCCGCCTCCGGGGTTCAAACGATTCTCCCACCTCAGCCTTCCGAGTAGCTGGCATTATAGGCGTGCACCACCACGCCCGGCTAATTTTTGTATTTTCAGCAGGGACGGGGTTTCACCACATTGGCTAGGCTGGTCTTGAATGCCTGAACTCTAGTGATCCACCTGCCTTGGCCTCCGAAAGTGCTGGGATTACAGGTGTGAGCCACTGTGCCTGGCCAGCCCTTCCTTGATGATGGGGAGTGGAGTCTGCTCTCATGGTTGAATTCAGGCCCCTCCAGGGACAGGGTGATGCCCAAACCCCACCTGGGCACAGGGGACCACAGGAGCCCACTGCTTTGCCACCAAGCGACAGACGAAGTGTCCGTGAAGCTCCATGCCTAGGGGCCAGCACCACAACCTGGCAGCTCAGGATGAGGACCCCTGGGATATGTTTGGATCTGATCCCGCCAGCCTCAGGGCGTGACAGCCTATTTCCCACCTAGTGCGAGGAGTTCTCTCGTTGGGCCCTCTGGTGGCCAGGTGACAACAGTTCTCACTGGGTGTCACTCAAGGAAATTTCCTTCTAGTCCATCAGAGGTCCCTTCCTCGTCCCCAGTCCCCAAATCCACAGCTTCCTGGAAGTGTTCCCCAGACTCCTAGGAGAGGCTGGTTCTGTGAGGAAGATGGCCATGGGCAGATCTTCACACATCTGCAGGGGGCTGAGCGGCACCCAAGCCCAGGGCCTTGCAAAACCAGCCCTCAGAGGTTCTTCCAAGCCAGCTCAGGAAGCCTTCACACACTGACCAGAACCATACTGACCACACCACCTACTGCCTACGGTTTCAGAGGCCGCCATGGGCTCCTGCAAGAAACCCTTACTATAAACAGAAACACACACCAGGCTGAGGCGGGAGGATCACTTGAGGTCAGGAATTCAAGACCAGTCTGGGAAACATAGCGACACCAGGTCTCTATTTTAAAAAATGGGCCGGGTGCAGTGGCTCACGCCTGTAATCCCAGCACTTTGGGAGGTGGATCATTTGAGGTCAGGAGTTCAAGACCAGCCTGACCAACATGGTGAAACCCTGTCTCTACCGCAAATACAAAAATTAGCTGGGTGGTAGTGGCACACACTTGTAATCTCAGCTACTTGGGAGGCTGAGGCAGGAGAATCACTTGAGTCTGGGAGGCAGAGGTTGCAGTGAGCCAGTCTGCGTGACAGAGTGAGACCGTCTCAAAAAAAATTTTTTTTCTTGTTTTTGTTTTTTGTTTTTTTGAGACGGAGTCTCACTCTGTCGCCCAGGACGGAGTGCAGTGGTATGATCTTGGCTCACTGCAACCTCTGCCTCACAGGTTCAAGAGATTCTCCTGCCCCAGCCTCCCAAGTAGCTGGAATTACAGGTGCCCGCTACCACGTCCAGCTAATTTTTGTATTTGTAGTAGAGACAGGGTTTCACTATGTTGGCCAGGCTGGTCTCAAACTCCTGACCTCAGGTGATCCACCCACCTTGGCCTCCCAAAGTGCTGGGATTACAGGCCTGAGCCACCACTCCCGTCCTTAAAAAAATGTTTTAAAAAATAGAACAGATTTTTTAAAAAAGACACACACAGATTGTTCCATCCAGCATAGTCCATCCTCACCTTTCCACTGGAGACGGATCTCCAGTCCCTCGCTAGCCCAACTGGCCTCTTCTAGAGGACAGAACCACTTCCTCCCTGAGCCCACGCAAGAACTAGGAGCCCAGAGACCTGAAATCAGCTGTACTATCCTTCCCCCAGGAGGCCAAGAAGGAGAGTCTTGCCCCTCTCACCAAAAGTCAACAGGATATGAAATGAAACGTTCTTTTCTTTTCTTTACTTTTTGAGATGGAGTCTCGCTCTGTCGCCCAGGATGGAGTGCAGTGGCGCAATTGATCTTGGCTCATTGCAACCTCTGCCTCCCAGGTTCAAGTGATTCTCCTGCCTCAGCCTTCTGAGTTGCTGGGACTATAGGCACATGCCAGCACACCCGGCTAATTTTTTGATTTTTTTTGTATTTTCAGTAGAGACAGGGTTTCACCGTGTTAGCCAGGATGGTCTTGATCTCCCGACCTCGTGATCCGCCCGCCTCGGCCTCCCAAAGTGCTAGGATACAGGGGTGAGCTACTGCGTCCGGCCGAGATGCAACTTTCATATGAGACCTCTTCTTGTTTCCTCTTTACTTAGCGATTTCTAGCACTGAGTATCCCACTAGTTGCAAGTAATTAGAACTGAACTCTTTTTTTTTTTTTTTTTTTGAGACGGAGTCTCGCTCTGCCGCCCAGGCTGGAGTGCAGTGGCCGGGTCTCAGCTCACTGCAAGCTCCGCCTCCTGGGTTTACGCCATTCTCTCGCCTCAGCCTCCCGAGTAGCTGGGACTACAGGCGCCCGCCATCTCGCCCGGCTAATTTTTTGTATTTTTTTTAGTAGAGATGGGGTTTCACCGTGTTAGCCAGGATGGTCTCGATCTCCTGACCTCGTGATCCGCCCGTCTCGGCCTCCCAAAGTGCTGGGATTACAGGCTTGAGCCACCGCGCCCGGCCTAGAACTGAACTCTAAACAGCCTTACATTTTTAAAAATTTATTTATTTACTTATTCATTTGTTTGTTTATTTTTGAGACAGGGTCTCACTCTACTGCCCAGGCTGGAGTGTGGTGGCACCATCATGGCTCACTGCAGCCTCCACCCCCATGGGCTCAACTGATCCTCACACCTCAGCCTCCGAAGTAGCTGAAACTACAGGCACGTGCCACATGCCTGGCTAAATTTTTGTGGTGTTTGGGAAGAGATGGTGTCTTGCTATGTGGCCCCAGGCTGATCTCCAACTCCTGAGGTCAAGCGATCCACCTGCCTCAGCCTCCCAAAGTGCTGGATTACAGGTGTAAGCCACCGTGCCTGGTCAATTTTTATTTCTTTTTCTTTTTTTTTTTTTTTGAGACAGAGTCTCGCTCTGTCGCCCAGGCTGGAGTGCAGTGGCCGGATCTCAGCTCACTGCAAGCTCCGCCTCCAGGGTTCACGTCATTCTCCTGCCTCAGCCTCCCGAGTAGCTGGGACTACAGGCGCCCGCCACCTCGCCCGGCTAGTTTTTTTTTGTTTGTTTGTTTGTTTTGTATTTTTTAGTAGAGACGGGGTTTCACCGTGTTAGCCAGGATGGTCTCGATCTCCTGACCTCATGATCCGCCCGTCTCGGCCTCCCAAAGTGCTGGGATTACAGGCTTGAGCCACCGCGCCCGGCCAATTTTTATTTCTTTTTAGAGGCAGGGTCTTGCTCTGTCATCCAGGCTGCAGTACAGTGATGTGATCATAGCTCACTCAGCCACGGACAGAGCCGCAAGGAAACCCCTGTTCTGTCTCCAGTTGCAGGTGCATGGCCACCGCTGCCATGCCGGCCACCAACCAGGGCTGGCCGGAGGACTTTGGCTTCCGGCTAGGTGGCTCCGGCCCCTGCTTCGTCCTGGAGGTGGCCGAGGGAAGCAGCGCGCATGCCGGAGGACTGCGGCCAGGGGACCAGATCCTGGAGGTGGAGGGGCTGGCGGTGGGTGGTCTGAGCCGCCAGCGCCTTGTTCGCCTGGCACGGCGCTGCCCACGTGTGCCGCCCAGCCTGGGTGTGCTCCCAGGTCCCGACGGTGGCCCCGGCCCGGGATCAGGCCCCGCGGCCCCAACCACAGTCTTGGGGGCCCCGCGGTGCGGCCGCGGCCTAGCTCTGGGCCGTGAGCTGCTTCGCTTGGCTGGCCGCAAGCGCCCGGAAGCGGTGTACCGAGAGCGCAGGCGCAAGGCCCAGGAGTTCAGCCGCAAGGTAGGGCGCTGGGGGAAGGAGGAGCTGGAGAGACGTGGAGCGAGACTGACGGGGGAGCGAGAAAGGGGGCGCTGGGGGGAGGGGCTCATAATGTGGGCGGGGAGTGGGCGGGCGGCGGTCCCCCAGGGCCAAAGGTAAGGAAACTTAAGGGGTCAGATTTAAGAGAAATGTGGGAGTGCTCAACTTCAAAACCTTGCATCTAATTTTGCTTTTTTTTTTTGAGACAAGAGTCTCACTCTGTCGCCCAGGCTGGAGTGCAGTGGCGAGATCTTGGCTCACTACAACCTCTGCCTCCCAAGTTCAAGTGATTCTCCTGCTTCATTCTTCAAGTAGCTGAGATTACAGGCGTTTGCCACCACACCCAGTTAATTTTCTTTCTTTTTTTTTTTTTTGTATATTTAGTAGAGACGAGGTTTCACCATGTTGGTCAGTCTGGTCTCAAACTCCTGACCTCAAGTGATCTACCTGCCTCGGCCTCCCAAAGTGCTGGGATTACAGGCATGAGCCACTGTGCCCAGCCTAATTTTGCAATTTTTATTCACTTGTTTTTCTTTTTTCTTTTTTTCTTTTTTTCTTTTTATTTTTATTTTATTTTATTTTTTTTGAGGCGGAGTCTCGCTCTGTCGCCCGGGCTGGAGTGCTGTGGCCGGATCTCAGCACACTGCAAGCTCCGCCTCCCGGGTTCACGCCATTCTCCTGTCTCAGCCTCCCAAGTAGCTGGGACTACTCGCCCGGCTAGTTTTTTTTTTTTTTTTTTTGTATTTTTTTAGTAGAGACGGGGTTTCACCGTGTTCGCCAGGATGGTCTCGATCTCCTGACCTCGTGATCCGCCCGTCTTGGCCTCCCAAAGTGCTGGGATTACAGGCTTGAGCCACTACGCCCGGCCTGTTTTTCTTTTTTATTAAGGTACTATAGGTGTAAAGTGCATTAAGTGTACAGCTCAATAAATTTTCCATATACATACACCCTTGAATAACCACCCTCCTGATCAATATATAAAATAATAGGATATAGATAAAAAATAATGTAGACTGTAGAATAATTGACACCAGAAGGTTCCCACGTGCCCCTTTCTCTGTCTATCCTCCCCATTAAAACTTAACTGCAGGCCAGGTGCTAGGTGTAATCCTAGCATTTTAGGAGGCCAAGGTGGGAGGATCACTTGAGACCCTGAGTTCAAGGCCAGCCTGGGCAACATAATGAGACACCATCTCTACAAAATAAAAATCAAAACCTAGCTGGGCATGGTGGTGCGTGCCTTATAGTCCCAGCTACTCAGGAGGCTGAGGCGGGAAGATCGCTTGAGCCTGGGAGTTTGAGGCTGCAGTGAGCTATGATTACACCACTGCATTCCAGCCTGGGTGATAGAGTGAGACTCCATCTCTAAAATAAAAATAAAAAATAAAAAGAGCCAAAGAGCCACAGATATCGCTTCTTGGCCCTTCATCTAAGATCAAATGTAAAAGAGCCAGTGGGGTGAGGTGGCTCACGCCTGTAATCCCGGCACTTTGGGAGGCCGAGGAGGGCTGATGACTTGAGCTCAGGAGTTTGAGACCAGCCTGGGCAGTGTGGTGCAATCCCAACTCTATCAAAAAAAAAAAAAAAATATATATATATATAAAAGCCATCAAGTGTGGTGGCTCACGCCTGTGGTCCCAGCTACTCAAGGGGGTTGAGGTGGGAGGATTAATTGAGCTTGGGAGGCAGAGGTTGCAGTGAGCTGAGATCAAGCTACTGCACTGCAGCCTGGGTGGCAGAGTGAGACTCCATTCCCCGCAACCAAAAAAACAGTGTCAAAGAGTCACACCTGTTCTAAGCCCCCACAAAACCAGGATTAGGCCTGCCCTTGCACAGTGGCCTCTCTGGCTTGTTGGCTGAAGGAGGCCCTAGTTTGGATTCACCAATCTTCCAAAGGCATTTCCTCTTGACTTTGGCACAAACCAGGCTGTGATAGGTTGCAGGTGGAATATTAGAGTGGCCCTGAAGATTAAGAATCAGGAGCCTGGAATGGATCAGACCTCCAACCACAAGAAGAACCCAAGACCTGAGTCACCTGCAGGAAGTGGGAAGTGGCCACAAGGCAAGATGGAGGCACCATTCAGAGACCCAGGGCTGGGATGGAAAGAGGGAGGATGGAGTCGGTCTCAGGCCTGAATTTCAAGCCACCTCTGATTTGCAGGAACCTGCCATTTGCTGTACAGATCCAGGCAATTCCAAGAAACCTGGGATGTGACACGGTTATAAAAGAAGCTGCCTAGTATGGTCACATCTACCCCAGGCCACCGACAAGGTCCCCGTACAGCAACCTCCCACACCACTCGCCTTCACTCCTGTCCTCCAGGGCTTTCAGATGGGATCCCAAGGCCTTTATTTCACTAATACTTGAATGGAACCAAAAGTGAGCCTGCGTGCAACTAGGAAATAGTCCGGAGCCACAACACTCGGTCCCTACCCCTGCCTGGGCATCGGGCCCCTGTGGACGTGAAGCCTGGAAACTCAGTATTTGCTTGGCGGCTGGGACACTTGAGCTCATACACTTTTTTTTTTTTCTTTTTTGAGACAGAGTATCGCTCTGTCACCCAGGCTGGAGTGCAGTGGTGCGATCTCAGCTCACTGTAACCTCCACCTCCCGAGTTCAAGTGATTCTCCTGCCTCAGCCTCCCGAGTAGCTGGGATTACAGGTGTGGGCTACCAGGCCCAGCTAATTCTTTATTTTAATTTATTTAATTTTTTTATTTATTAAATTTATTTAAATTTATTTATTTAATTTTTATATTATATTATATATTATATTATAAAATTTATTTAATTAAATAAAATTTATTTATTTAATAAATAAATAAATTATTTTTATTTTGTATGTAATATATAATTAAAATATAATAAATCAATAATTATGTATAATATATGTTTTATATATTATATATAATAATAAATATACTAAATTAATTAATTATTTAATAAAATTATTTAAATTTATTTATTTATTTATTTATTTATTTTTATTCTTAGTAGAGACGTGGTTTCACCATATTGGCCAGGCTGGTCTTGAACTCCTGACCTCATGATCCACCTGCTGCGGCCTCCCAAAGTGCTGGGATTATAAGTGTGAGCCACCACGTCCGGCTGACTTTTTTTACATTATTTTCATTTTTAATTTTTGTCGGTACCTAGTAGGTGTATATATTTATGGGGTATCTGAGATATTTTGATACAGGCATGCAATGTGAAATAAGCATGTCATGGAGAATGGGGTACCCATCCCCTCAAGCATTTATCCTTTGAGTTATAAGCAATCCATCTACACTCTTTAACTTTGTATTTATTTTTTTTGGAGACAGAGTCTCACTCTGTTGCCCAGGCTGGAGTACAGTGGTGCGATCTCAGCTCACTGCAACCTCTGCCTCCCGGGTTTGAGCAATTCTCCTGACTCAACCTCCCAAGGAGCTGGGATTGCAGGAGCCCACCACCATGCCTGGCTAATTTTTGTATTTATAATAGAGACGCGGTTTCACTATGTATGTTGTCCAGGCTGGTCTCGAACTCCTGACCTCAGGAGATCTGCCTACCTCAGCCTCCCAAAAGTGCTGGAATTATAGGCATGAACTACTGTGCCTGGCCTAAGTTATTTTAAAATGTACAATTAAGTTATTATTGACTATAGTCACCCTGTTGTGTTATCAAGCTTACAGACTTTTCCTCTGCAGAAGGGAATCTGCTCAGTTCTGCCCCAGCAACACTTGGCCATGGCGTTTGGGAGGTCAGGGAGCCTAGAAACTCGGTTGGAGTTTGACTATTGCAGAAATGCCTCCCAGCCCACTGCCCAGGCATCAGGTCCCCACCCACTCTGGCCTCCTCCAGTGCCCAAGCTTGGTCCAGTCCTAACCCCTTCCAAATTAACCCCCTCAGGAGTGTCTCCTCTATCATGTGTCCTAGCCTGATCCCCCGAATGGGCTTTTCCGACCCTGAGCAGACCAGCCTCTGTGGCCAGGTACACACGCTCGCATACACACAGGACTCAACTCCAGCTTCCCTCCATCACCAATGTCCAGATCTTCCAAAGCTGTGACTTTCTTCCTGTACCCACAACAGGCTCTGCTGCTATGACAAACCAACCCAATTTTTTTTTTTTTTTTTTTTTGAGACGGAGTCTCGCTCTGTGGCCCAGGCTGGAGTGCAGTGGCTGGATCTCAGCTCACTGAAAGCTCCGCCTCCCGGGTTCACGCCATTCTCCTGCCTCAGCCTCCCAAGTAGCTGGGACTACAGGTGCCCGCCACCTCGCCCGGCTAGTTTTTTGTATTTTTTTGTAGAGACGGGGTTTCACCGTGTTAGCCAGGATGGTCTCGATCTCCTGACCTCGTGATCCGCCTGTCTCAGCCTCCCAAAGTGCTGGGATTACAGGCTTGAGCCACCACGCCCGGCCCCAATATTTTTTGTTGTTGTTGTTGAGACAAGGTCTAGCTCTGTTGCCCAGGTTGGAGTGCAGTGGTGCAATCATAGCTCACTACAGCCTGCAACTCCTGGGCTCAAGTGATCCTCCTGCCTCAGCCTCTCTAGTAGCTGGGACCACAAGTATGCACCACCACACCTGGCTGATTTAAAAAAAAAAAAAAAAAAAAGATTGGAGAGATGAGGTCTTGCTATGTTGCCCAGGCTAGTCTCAAACTCCTGGCCTCAAGCAGTTCTCCTGCCTCAGCCTCCCAAAGTGCTGGGATTATAGGTGTGAGCCACTATGCCTGATCCAAAATCAACATCTCAGTGCCTTTGCACTACAGAAGTTTACTTTTCAACCACAGAGTCCTCTAGGGGGTCAGGAGACCTCCTAGGGTGGGTTGATGTCCATACGAGGTCTCAGTATTTCAGACTCCTCCATCTCGATGTGAAGCTTCAGGATTCCCTATGGAAGAGGAAGAGAGCATGGAATATTGTGCGTCTGCTGTTAGGACAGCACCTGTTCTCAGTGCTCATTGGTCAGAACTGGTCACATTGCTGTTCCCTAAGGATGCTGGGAAATGTAGTCTAATGTGTATCCAGAAAAGAGGAAAGACCTAGAAATATTGGTGAGTGCAAGTAATGCCTGCTACAATCCCAGATCACCTGCCATGGAACCAAAGGTCTGTCCCAGACTCCATCTGATCCCTGCAGAATTGGAAGGGGGCACGTTCAGAGCCCCAAAGAGGGCAGGATGCAAAAGAAGACCTGCCCAAGAGCAGGGCTGGGCAGCACCCCGCTGAGGGTAGAATCCGACAGACTGCCCAGGCCAGTTGCTGTGTGTTTTCAGGCAAGGAGGAACAGGGGAGTGGAGGATTTCGGTCAGGGCTTGCTGGGCACCCACAAAAGCTGAGAGTGAATCTCCAAAAATGACTGCCTCAGGAAGATGAAGGGCCTCCATGGAGCCCAGTTGGTTTTCTTTCTATCTTTTTTCTTTTTTCAAGACAGAGTTTCACTCTTGTTGCCCAGCCTGGAGTGCAATGGTGTGATCTCAGCTCACTGCAACCTCCACCTCCTGGGTTCAAGCAATTCTCCTGCCTCAGCCTCCCAAGTAGCTGGGATTACAGGCTTGCACCAGCACGCCCGGCTAATTTTGTATTTTTTTAAGTAGAGACCGGCCAGGCTTGGTGGCTTGGCTGGGCACAGTGGTTCACACCTGTAATCCCAGCATTTTGGGAGGCCGAGGCAGATGGCTCATCTGAGGTCAGGAGTTGAAGTAGAGATGGAGTTTCACCATGTTGGTCAAGCTAGTCTCAAACTCCTGACCTCAAGTGATCCGCCTGCCTCTGCCTTCCAAAGAGCTGGGATTACAGGCATGAGACACTGCGCCGGACTGGTTGGTTTTCAATCACCAGCCCTCCAGTTGTCGCCTGCGCTCTCTGCCTGCCCCAGTTTTTCCTCCTTGAAGTGGCTGATATTTAATAGAAAATCCATTAGTGTCCCGTGATGATACCTCATGCTTAGATGTAGGCTGAGAACATCTGGGTAATAACTGACACCGAAACCATACTGTGGCACGGGCCCCAGGAGGGAGGAACTATTTTTTCCTCTTTCTTACATAAAACATCTCTGCAGCCAGCCATGTTCTCCTTTGAATCGAGGTTGCTGCTGACTTTGATTTCCAAACTGGCAACCTTCCTCAGCATGGCGCGGGCATGGGGAGGGGGTGGCTGGTGCTGCCAGCCTGGCCCGCTCACAGGGAGGGAAACAGAGGTGAGCTGGGGGCCTGCAGGAAGTGCAATGCAAGGCTGCTTTTTGGTTCAGTCCCATCCATATTCACCGAGTTCCTAATATGTGCCAGGCCCTGTGCTTGGGACTGGACAGGCATCACACCTGGATGAGGGAGACAGACGGTTCCACAGACTCATGGTGTGTCTGTGCTAGGATTCAGACGTGCACAGAACGCGGCCTCTGACTGGAAACCTTCAAAGCCTCTTGCTACTTCTCCTCCCTTTTGGAATCATCTAGAAAGCAGGTGGATATACAATTCTGGAGTTCAACAATGAGCTCTGGGCAGAAGATCGAGGTCTGGGAGTCACCATCTGGGGTTCTTGGCCAAAGTAGGGTCGTGGAGAGCCACAAGTGCAAGAGTGAACTGCAGTGGCAAAGGGCAGTGGTACAGCAACAACATGTGTAGATGGCTCTGGACTAGAAAAGGGAGGAGAATGAGCAGCTTTCGGGATCGAAGGAGGATTGTTTTTTATTTATTTGTTTGTTTGTTTATTTATTTATAGAGACAGGTCTTGCTCTGTCACCCAGGCTGGAGCGCAGTGGTGTGATCATGGCTCACTGTAGCCTTGATTTCCCGGACCCAAGAGATCCTCCCACCTCAGCCTCCCGAGTAGCTGGGACTACAGGTGTGCACCACCACATCTGACTAACTTTTTCATTTTTTAGAGACAGGGTCTGGTTATGTTGCCCAGGCTGGTCTCCAACTCCTGGCCTCAAGCGATCCTCTCATCTTGTCCTCCCAAAGCTCTGGGATTATAGGCATGAGCCGCTGTGCCCAGCTTGTTATTTATTTATTTATAGCTTGAGAGAGACTTGAACATTTATATAAGCTGCAGGGAATGGAGAAGTAGAGATACTGAAAACCATGCAGGCCGGGCACAGTGGCTCACGCCTGTAAACCCAGCACATTGGGAGGCTGAGGAGGGTGGATCACCTGAGGTCAGGAGTTCGAGACCAGCCTGGCCAACATGGAGAAACCCTGTCTCTATTAAAACACAAAACATTAGCTGGGTGTGGTGGCGGGTGCCTGTAATCCCAGCTACTTGGGAGGGTGAGGCAGGAGCATCGCTTGAACCTGGGAAGCGGAGGCTACAGTGAGCCGAGATCATGCCATTGTGCTCCAGCCTGGGCAACAACAGTGACACTCCATCTCAAAAAAAAAAAAAAGAAAGAAAGAAAGAAAAAGAATACCATGCATTTACCAGTCATTGATCATGGGCCTATGATGTGCAGGACAGGGGAAACAGCCATGAGCAACACAGACAAGGAGCCTGACTTCTCACACCTAACATTACTGCAGGGAAAGAGACAGTAAGCAAGTGGATTAATCAATACACAAGCTATTAAAGATCATGATAGGCCAGGCGCAATGGCTTACACCTCTAATTCCAGCACTTTGGGAGGCTGAGGTGGGCGGATCACCTGAGGTCAGGAGTTCAAGATCAGCCTGGCCAACATAGTGAAACCCCATCTCTACAAAAATTACAAAAATGAGCTGGAGGTGGTGGCATTTGCCTATAATCCCAGCTACTTGGGAGGCTGAGTCTGGAGAACTGCTTGAACTCAGGAGGTGGAGGTTGCAGTGAGCTGAGATCCCGACGCTGCACAGAGCAACAGAGTGAGCGACAGAGTGAGACTTTGTCTCAAAAAATAATAAGCACAGTGGCGTGCACCTGTGATCCTGGCTACTCGGAAGGCGGAGATGGGAGGATCATTTGAACACAGGAGTTCAAGGCCACAGGGAGCTGTGATCACACCACTGCACTCCAGCCTGGGCAACAGAGCAAGACCCTGCCTCCAAAAAAGAAAAAATAAAAGATGATGATGAATAAAGTGGAGGCATAAACAAGGTGAAGTGAGAGTGATGGAACCCCCTTTGACAGGGTGGCCAGGAAAGGGTGGCCTGATAAGATGATCTTTGAGCTGAAAACTGAATGACAAGTAGGTGGCGGGAAGAAAGGGTAGAGACTGGGAATGGTGAGGTGTCTGTGGCCTGGTGGTTTGGCCTTGACTAGGAAAGAGGATTTTTTTTTTTTTTTTTTGTTACACAGAGTCTTGCTCTGTCACCCAGGCTGAAATGCAGTAGCACGATCTTGGCTCACTGCAACCTCCACCTCCCAGGCTCAAGCAATTCTCCTGCCTCAGCCTCCCGAGTAACCAGGATTACAGGCGTTTGCCATCACGCCCAGCTAATTTTTGTATTTGTAGTAGAGATGAGGGTTTCACCATGTTGGCCAGGTTGGTCTCGAACTCCTAACCTCAGATGATCTGCCCACCTCTGCCTCCCAAAGTGCTGGGATGACAGCTGTGACCCACCGCACCTGGCTGGAAGGGGGCCTCTTCAGCCTCTGAGAGCAGAAGATGGAAGTGAAGGTTGTAGAGTCTGTTGAGAAGTTTGTAGGTGGATGAGGGTGAGAGAGGCGGGGCCTGACAGCCCCAGTTCAGGCTGAAGTTGCACCCACAAGTCCTCAAGAGAGGGAGACATGAATGATTCATGGACTCACTCAGTCGCCCAGCCTTGCTTCAGGGTCAGCTTCAGCTGTCAGTGCTCAGAGACAACCAGACCCTCAGCCAACAAGGGAGGGGTCTCATGGAGTATGTGCTTTCAGTGGCTAAATTGTATGACGTGTGGGCAATTCGACGATTTTTAATACATTCACAGAATTGTAACACCCATCACTGCCATTCGTTTTCAAACAATTTGATCACTCTGACAAGAAATTTGCACTCCTTAGCCATCACTCCCTATTTCATGGTTTTATTTTTGTATTTATTTATTGAAATGGGGTCTTGATCTGTTGCCCAGACTGTATAGTGCAGTGGCACAATCTTGGCTCACTGCAGCCTCAACTTCCTGAGGTCAAGTGATCTTCTCACTTCAGCCTCCCAAGTAGCTGAGACTACAGGCGTGCACCACCATGCCTGGCTAATTTAAAAAAAAAAAAAATTTTTTTTTTAGAAATGGGGTCATGCTGTGTTGCCCAGGATGGTCTTGAATTCCTGGCCTCAAACAATCCTCCTGGCTTGGTCTCCCTAAGCAGTGGGATTACAAGTGTAAGCCACTGCCCCTGGCCCTGCCAGGATCTTGCCTCCCACCTACTTTGGGATTTTCTTTCTTTTTCTTTTTCTTTTTTTTTTTGAGATGGAGTCTTTGCTCTTGTTGCCCAGGCTGGAGTGCAATGGCAAGATGTCGGCTCACTGCAACCTCCGACTCCTGGGTTCAAGCAATTCTCTTGCCTCAGCCTCCCGAGTAGCTGGGATGAATAAAGGCACCCACCACCACGCCTGGCTAATGTTTGTATTTTTAGTAGTGACGAGGTTTCACCACGTTGGCCAGGCTGGTCTCGAACACCTCACCTCAGGTGATCTGCCCACCTCCCAAAGTGCTGGGATAACAGTTGTGAACCACCGCCGCGCCCGGCTGAGATTTTCCTCTTTGGTTTTGGCCTGGATAGCCAAGAAACTACAAATATCTCCCACATGGATGTACTGCAATTATTTAGCCCCTACTGTCAGATGTTTATATTGCTGCCAACGACTCAGTGTTAGAAATAATACACAGGTGAACCACCTCACTCATACATCATCCTGCATGTGTCTTGCCAGGATGTATCTAAGATAAATTCCTAGATGTGAGATCACTGGGTAAAAGGATGGGCTTTGGACACACTTAACAACCTGCCTTCCAGAAACATGACCCTTTGCACGCTCGTTTCCAACATGACCACTTGCACCCTCGTTTCCAACGTTCCCATTTGCACGCTCGTTTCCAACATGAGCATTTGCATGCTGGTTTCCAACATGCCCATTTGCACGCTCATTTCCAACATGACTATTTGCGCGCTTGTTTCCAACGTGATCATTTGCACGCTCGTTTCCAATGTGCCCATTTGCATGCTCATTTCCAGTGTGTCCATTTGCACGCTCATTTCCAATGGCCACACAGATGTGCCTTGATTAGTATCAACTGGTTTGTGGACAAAGACAAAGAAACAAAAGTTTAGAGAGAGGGCCGGGCGCGGTGGCTCAAGCCTGTAATCCCAGCACTTTGGGAGGCCGAGACGGGCGGATCACGAGGTCAGGAGTTCGTAGACCATCCTGGCCAACACGGTGAAACCCCGTCTCTACTAAAAAATACAAAAAGCTAGCCGGGCGAGCTACTCGGGAGGCTGAGGCAGGAGAATGGCGTAAACCCGGGAGGCGGGGCTTGCAGTGAGCTGAGATCCGGCCACTGCACTCCAGCCCGGGCGACAGAGCGAGACTCCCTCTCAAAAAAAAAAAAAAAAGTTTAGAGAGAGAACTGGGGGAGTCAAAAGGGCTAAGCTAATGTGCCAGGACTTTTTTTTTTTTTTTTTTGAGACGGAGTCTCGCTCTGTCGCCCGGGCTGGAGTGCAGTGGCCGGATCTCAGCTCACTGCAAGCTCCGCCTCCCGGGTTTACGCCATTCTCCTGCCTCAGCCTCCCGAGTAACTGGGACTACAGGCGCCAGCCACCTCGCCCGGCTAGCTTTTTGTATTTTTTAGTAGAGACGGGGTTTCACCGTGTTGGCCAGGATGGTCTACGAACTCCTGACCTCGTGATCCGCCCATCTCGGCCTCCCAAAGTGCTGGGATTACAGGCTTGAGCCACCGCGCCGGGCCTGTGCCAGTACTTTTTTTGTGGAGCCAGAATGTTCTCTGTGGGATCTCTCAGTACACAGTATGGAAGGGAGTGTAGTATTATAATAATAGTAACTAGCAATTACTGAGTGCCTGGCATGGTTTTAAGCCTTTATATTAATTCCTTTGATCTTTACAATATTTATTAGAACAGCTCTCTTTGGGTTTGAATCCCGACCTTTCCCTTTCACCCCATGATGTCGTCACCCCTACCAGCCTCAGTTTCCTTACATGGAAAATGAAGATGCTGGCCAAGAGAGGTGGCTCACGCCTGTAATCCCAGCACCTTGGGAGGCCGTGGTGGAAGGATCACTTGAACCCAGAATTTGAGATCAGCCTGGGCAATATAGCAAGACTGCATCTCTACAGAAAAAAAAATTTTTTTTAATTAGCCAGGTCTCTTTAAGTAGATGAGGGATTAAAAAAAAAAAAAATTAGCCAAGCATGTAGGCACACACTTGTGGTCCCAGCTATTTGGGAGGCTAAGGAGGGAGGATCACTTGAGCCCAGGAGGTCGAAGCTGCAGTAAGTTATAATCACACCACTGCATTCCAGCCTAGACAACAGAGTGAGACAATGCCTATAAAAAATTAAACTAAAATAAATTGGCTGGGTGCGGTGGTTGACACGTGTAATTCCAGCACTTTGGGAGTCCAAGGTGGTAGGTCACCTGAGGTCAGGAGTTTGAGATCAGCCTGGCCAACATGGTAAAACCCCATCTCTACTAAATACAAAAAATTAGCCAGGTGTGGTCGCAGGCACCTGTAATCCCAGCTACTTTAGAGGCTAAGGCAGGAGAATCTCTTTTTTTTTTTTTTTTTTTTCGACACAGAGTCTCGCTCTGTCGCCCAAGCTGGAGTGCAGTGGCCAGATCTCAGCTCACTGCAAGCTCCGCCTCCCGGGTTCACGCCATTCTCCTGCCTCAGCCTCCCGAGTAGCTGGGACTACAGGCGCCCGCCACCTCGCCCGGCTAGTTTTTTTGCATTTTTTAGTAGAGATGGGGTTTCACCGTGTTAGCCAGGATGGTCTCGATCTCCTGACCTTGTGATCCGCCCACCTCGGCCTCCCAAAGTGCTGGGATACAGGCTTGAGCCACCGCGCCAGGCCTGTGCCAGTACTTTTTTTGTGGAGCCAGAATGTTCTCTGTGGGATCTCTCAGTACACAGTATGGAAGGGAGTGTAGTATTATAATAATAGTAACTAGCAATTACTGAGTGCCTGGCATGGTTTTAAGCCTTTATATTAATTCCTTTGATCTTTACAATATTTATTAGAACAGCTCTCTTGGGTTTGAATCCCGACCTTTCCCTTTCACCCCATGATGTCGTCACCCCTACCAGCCTCAGTTTCCTTACATGGAAAATGAAGATGCTGGCCAAGAGAGGTGGCTCACGCCTGTAATCCCAGCACCTTGGGAGGCCGTGGTGGAAGGATCACTTGAACCCAGAATTTGAGATCAGCCTGGGCAATATAGCAAGACTGCATCTCTACAGAAAAAAAAATTTTTTTTAATTAGCCAGGTCTCTTTAAGTAGATGAGGGATTAAAAAAAAAAAAAATTAGCCAAGCATGTAGGCACACACTTGTGGTCCCAGCTATTTGGGAGGCTAAGGAGGGAGGATCACTTGAGCCCAGGAGGTCGAAGCTGCAGTAAGTTATAATCACACCACTGCATTCCAGCCTAGACAACAGAGTGAGACAATGCCTATAAAAAATTAAACTAAAATAAATTGGCTGGGTGCGGTGGTTGACACGTGTAATTCCAGCACTTTGGGAGTCCAAGGTGGGTAGGTCACCTGAGGTCAGGAGTTTGAGATCAGCCTGGCCAACATGGTAAAACCCCATCTCTACTAAATACAAAAAATTAGCCAGGTGTGGTCGCAGGCACCTGTAATCCCAGCTACTTTAGAGGCTAAGGCAGGAGAATCTCTTTTTTTTTTTTTTTTTTTTTCGACACAGAGTCTCGCTCTGTCGCCCAAGCTGGAGTGCAGTGGCCAGATCTCAGCTCACTGCAAGCTCCGCCTCCCGGGTTCACGCCATTCTCCTGCCTCAGCCTCCCGAGTAGCTGGGACTACAGGCGCCCGCCACCTCGCCCGGCTAGTTTTTTTGCATTTTTTAGTAGAGATGGGGTTTCACCGTGTTAGCCAGGATGGTCTCGATCTCCTGACCTTGTGATCCGCCCACCTCGGCCTCCCAAAGTGCTGGGATTACAGGCTTGAGCCACCGCGCCCGGCCAACGGGATAATCTCTTGAATTTGGGAGGCAGAGGTTGCAGTGAGCGGAGATTGAGCCATTGCACCCCAGCCTGGGTGACAGGGTGAGACTCTGTCACAAAAATGAATGAATAAATAAACAAATATACATTAAAAAAATTAAATAAAATAAATAAAATGAAGATACTAACCATGTGACCAGGCCCACTTCGCAGGACAGATATGAGGTTAGAAATGGCATGATATAGCCGGCTGTGGTGGCTCACATCTGTGAGCACTTTGGGAGGCCAAGGCGGGTGTATCACCTGAGGTCGGAAGTTCGAGACCAGCGTGACCAACATGGAGAAACCCCCGTCTCTACTAAAAATACAAAATTAGCTGGGCATGGTGGTGCATGCCTATAATCCCAGCTACTCAGGAGGCAGAGGCAGAAGAATCACTTGAATCCAGGAGGCGGAGGTTGCAGTGAGCCAAGATTGCACCACTGCACTCCAGCCTGGGGACAGAGTGAGACTCCATCTCAAAAAAAAAAAAAAAAAAGAAATGGCATGATATGGGCATAGCACTCAGGTGGTATGCCCACGTCAGTCATCCCGTGGAGGTAAACTGAGGGAGGAAAGGAAAGAGGAGAGCAGTTCTCCAGGGTTCCACTCTGGATCCCTTTTGGTCATTCACAGGACCCCTCCTTGCAGGTGGATGAAATCTTGGAGGACCAGCTGACTGCCAAGGAGCAGGTGTTCGCCGCGCTGAAGCAGTTTGCAGCTGAGCAGCGGGTGGATGACCTGGTGTGGGCTCTCACCCTGGCGCTGCCCCAAGAGGCCTGTGGGCCACTCCTGGACAACCTCAGGTACTGCAGGCAGGGGGCAGGATAGACAGGCAGGGTGGGTCTCAATTAGGGCCGTCATTCCCTCACAGCCAACCCAAGCACCCCTTCCAGCCCAGGTGGGAGATGGTAGATGGTAGCCTGCTCTCGAACTGCACTGTAACATACCTGCAACCCCCAAAAAAGGTTAGGCCAGTGACCCTGAGAAAGCAGCTGTTGGCTCTGCCAGATGCCAGGGTACCACCTTGAGTGATGGGAGAAGGGCTGGGACAGACCTCAGAAAGGATCCACCTTCTGATCTAAAGTCACCACCTTGGCCAGGCATGATGACTCCTGCCTGTAATCCATGCACTTTGGGAGGCTGAGGTGGGGGAACCGCTTGAGGCCGGGGGTTGGAGACCAGCCCGCGCAACACAGAAAGACCCCATATCTATAAGAAATAAAAATTAACTGGGTGTGGTGGCACAGGCTTGTAGTCCCAGCTACTTGGGAGGCTGAGGCTGGAGGATTTCTTGAACCCAGGAGGGTGCAGTGAGCTATGATTGCGCCACTGCACTCCAGCCTGGCTGACAGAGCAAGACACTGTCTCAAAAAAAAAAAAAGATCACAGTCTGCCCTGCTCCACCCTAAAACCTAGATTGTAAAACTCTCCAACAGGATACCAGACACTTCCAATTATTTATTGAGACAGGATAATGGCACAATGTGAGGGCAGGGAAGCCCAGGACTGTGCCATGTGGGGCTCCAGTACCCTCACCACTGCCACTCTACAAACCGTGTGTGCTCTTGGCCCTTTGATTTCCTTTCTTCTCTCTGTTGCTTTCTTTCTTCCTTTCTTCCTTTCCTTCTTTTTATTTTTTCTGAGACAGAGTCTTACTCTGTTGTCCAGTCTGGAGTGCAGTGGTGCGATCTCAGCTCACTGCAAGCTCCGCCTCCCGGGTTCACGCCATTCTCCTGCCTCAGCCTCCCGAGTAGCTGGGACACAGGCGCCTGCCACCACGCCCGACTAATTTTTTTTGTATTTTTAGTAAAGACGGAGTTTCACTGTGTTAACCAGGATGGTCTCGATCTCTTGACCTCGTGACCATCCACCTTGGCCTCCCAGAGTGCTGGGATTACAGGCGTGAGCCACCGCACCTGGCTTTCTTTCTTTCTTTCTTTCCCTTTCCCTTCCCTTTCCCTTCCCTTCCCTCCTTCCTTCTTTCATCTTCCTTTCTTTTGAGACAGAGTCTCACTCTGTTGCCCAGGCTGGAGTGCAGTGGCGTGATCTCAGCTCACTGCAACCTCCGTCTCCTGGGTTCAAGGAATTCTCCTGCCTCAACCTTGTGAGTAGCTGAGACTATAGGAGCCACCACACCCAGCTAATTTTTGTATTTTTAGTAAAGATGGGGTGTCACCATGTTGGCCAGGCTGGTCTTGAACTCCTGACCTCAAGTGATCCAACCACCTCGGCCTCCCAAAGTGTGTGGATTACAGGCATGAGCCACCGTACCCAGCCTGATTACTCTACTTGTTTTGTTTTGTTTTGTTTTGAGACAGGATCTTGCTATGTCACCCAGGCAGAAGGGCAGTGCCATGATCTTGGCTCACTGTAGCCTCCAACTCCTGGGCTCAAGTGATCCTCCTGCCACAGCCTCCTGAGTAGTTGGGACTTCAGGTGTGCACCACCATGCCCAGTTAATTTTTGTATTTTTTTTAGAGATGAGGTTTCACCATGTTGTCCAGGCTGGCCTCAAACTCCTGAGCTCAGTCAATCGCCCACCACGGCCTCCCAAAGTGCTGGAGTTACAGGCATGAGTCAGGTGCCTGGCCCTTTGATGCCTTTTGATGATGATGATGAATGTGTGCCAAGGACCTCAGCAGACCCCAGAGGAACACTCTTTCACTGAATCACCCAAGAGCTGTTACTAACCCCATTTCCCAGAGACAGCCACACAGCAAATTGGGAGCAGTCACAGGACCGGGGGCAGGGTCAGTGGTGCACTTTCTGCTCTTCCACTCTGTTTTACTCTAAGCTTTTTTGAATCGGAGTCTCGCTCTGTCACCCAGGCCAGTGTGCAGTGGCATTATCTCGGCTCACTGCAAAGTCTGCCTCCCGGGTTCAAGCGATTCTCCTGCCTCAGCCTCCCAAATAGCTGGGCACCACCACGCCACCACGCTTGGCTGATTTTTGTATTTTTAGTAAAGACGGGGTCTCCGCCGGGCACGGTGGCTCACGCCTGTAATCCTAGCACTTTGGGAGTCCAAGGAGGGCAGAGCATGAGATCAAGAGTTCGAGACTAGCCTGGCCAACATAGTGAAACCCCATCACTAAAAATACAAAAAATTAGCAGGATGTGGTGGCAGGCGCCTGTAATCCTAGCTACTCGGGAGGCTGAGGCAGAGGAATCGCTTGAACCTGGGAGGCAGAGGTTGCAGCGAGCTGAGATTGCACCACTGCACTCCAGCCCGGTCGACAGAGTGAGACTCCGTCTCAAAAAAAAAAGAAGAAAGAAAGAAAGAAAGGAAGGAAGGAAGGAAGGAAGGAAGGAAGGAAGGTAGGTAGGTAGGTAGGTAGGTGGGGTCTCACCATGTTTGCCAAGCTAGTCTCAAACTCCTGACCTCAAATGATCCGCCCGCCTCAGCCTCCAAAAGTGCTGGGACTGCAGACCTGAGCCACCGCACCTGGCCTGCTCTAAGTTTATTTGTCAGAAGAGAAAAAATTCTGGTGGGTCCTCACCTGGAGGGACCCAGGAATCACCTGACTCCGCCTCCATCCTTGGAGGCCCTCGCTGCCTGCCCAGCTTGGACCAAGCCCCCTCTAGGCTAGAGTGCTGTTCTCCCTCCCTGGATCCCGCCGGGGTTCCCTCCTCACCCAGCCTCCCGGGCCTGCGACTGCTCCCCCATCCCTCCCCTCCCCCTTCCCGGACTCAGCCCGCCCCCTCCCCTTGCTGCCATTCACCCCGCAGCCTGCCCCTCCCTCTGGGCCTGGCCAATGTCAGGGACTGGGCTGGCCACCCTCCCCGCCCCCCACCCCACCCCAGCCCCGGCGCAGCTCTCGGTTGTGCAGCGAAGCATAGGCGACCACCACCGAAAGAGGCCACCATGAGCTGCCTGGGGTGAGTAAGGGGTGAGCCCCTTGCTAGGAGAATCATAAGAGGGGGAAAAAAGAAAAAAGTTATTTCTAGAGCCGAATTTGCCGCGGAGATGATGCGCTGGCTCTGAGCGCTTCCTGGGGAGCTGATTGACAGGCAGCCCCCCCCCCCCCGCCGTCCCGCCACTCCCCACCAGGGATGGGCCAGCGGGGCGCAGGCAGCCCAGCTGTCCCCCAGGAAGTTGGCTTGCTCATCTCCAGGCTGCTGGCAGCCAGGCTCGGCTGGAGGCCCTCTCGGTTCTCCTCCTCTCCCCAGAGCGCTGCCGGCGTCTGTTCCTGCCCCTCTCCCGGGCCAGCCCGCCTGCCCCCCGGGACAGACCCAAGCCCGCCTTTCCCAGCCGCTGCTGGTCCCCAAGCCGCCGGCAGCCGCGGCAGCAGGTCGGGCAGGGCGCGGGAGGGGGAACACCCTTGGGTGCGCTCGATTTAGAGCCCGGGCAGCGGGAGCCCTGGACACCTGGGGATGCCCGGTCCCCGCAGCCTGAAAGGGCAGCCTCTGCTGTAAGCGCCAGGAAAACTGGGGAGGCTGCTGGAGGAAGGGGCGGCGCCCAGCTGGGCTTTGCAAGGAGAATGTTACCCTGGCAGTAGGGCTTCAGCCATCCCCCACCTCTTCAAACCCCCACTTCCCAACAACCCCCTCCCCAGGGCTGGCCTGTCACCCATGGCCCCACAGTGTGCTGGCCTCTAGGGTGGCAGCAATCTCTGGGCAGCCCCATCTGGAGAGAGGTCAGAGGGGCCATGAAGGAGCCACAGATGCAGCTGTGATTCCCAGGATTGGGTGCCAGTTGATGGGTAACTCAGCACAGAGCAACCAGGGCAGGCTTCTTGGAGAAGGCAGCAGGAGGTGGCGGTGCTGTGGCTTAGTGACTGGTGGAGTCTGGTGGTGCCTCCTGTGGATGTGGGAGGATGGTCCCCAAGAAGAGTTCTGATGGGCCAGGTGCTAGCCACACAGCGGAGGGCAGTGCCACCCTGGCCTATGGCATCCAATAGTCCCCAGCTGTGAACCACCCAACAGGAAGTAGAGGGGACCACAGAGAGCCACCACTTGGGCCCTAGGACCCCACACTGAGGAGAGACAAGGTTTAATTTTTTTAGTAATTTATAAATAGAGACAGGGTCTCACTATGTTACCTAGGCTGGCCTGGCCTCAAGAGATCCTCCCATCTCAGCCTCCCAAAGTTCTGGGATTACAGGTGTGAGCCACTGTGCCCCACCAAGAGGTAAGATTTAAGTGAGAGGTTGAACAGCCAAAGGGTGGTAGGCAAAAAAATATACACATGTGTGTGTGTCAAAGCTCTGCAAGGAGGCCAGGACCCACCCAAATCAGAGAGGTGTGGCCTCACTAAAGGGTGATCCCAGTGGCCAACATAGAAGGCTTGGGGAGAAGGAGAAGGGACCAGTGACACCATGAAGCTGGGCCATCTAGCACAGTAGCCACTGGCCACACATGGTCATTTAAAGTTAAATGTGGCTGGGCATGGTGGCTTATGCCTGTAATTTCAGCACTTTAGGAGGCCGAGGCGGGTGGATCACCTAAGGTCAGGAGTTTGAGACCAGCCTGGCCAGCATAGTGAAACCCCGTCTCTACTAAACATACAACAATTAGCTGGGCAGGGCCCGGCGCGGTGGTTCACACCAATAATCCCAGCAATTTGGGAGGCTGAGGCGGGCAGATCACCTAAGGTTGGGAGTTTGAGACCAGCCTGACCAACATGGAGAAACCCCTTCTCTACTAAAAATACAAAATTAGCTGGGTGTGGTGGCACATGCCTGTAATCCCAGCTACTTGGAAGGCTGAGGCAGGAGAATCGCTTGAACATGGGAGGCAGAGATTGCAGTGAGCCAAGATGACGCCATTGCACTGCAGCCTGGGCAACAGGAGTGAAACTCTCTCTCAAAAAAAAAAAAAAAAAAAAAAAGCCGGGCGCGGTGGCTCAAGCCTGTAATCCCAGCACTTTGGGAGGCCGAGACGGGCAGATCACGAGGTCAAGAGATTGAGACCATCCTGGCTAACACGGTGAAACCCTGTCTCTACTAAAAAATACAAAAAAACTAGCCGGGCGAGGTGGCGGGTGCCCGTAGTCCCAGCTACTTGGGAGGCTGAGGCAGGAGAATGGCGTAAACCCGGGAGGCGGAGCTTGCAGTGAGCTGAGATCCGGCTACTGCACTCCAGCCTGGGTGACAGAGCGAGACTCCATCTCAAAAAAAAAAAAAATTTGCTGAGCATGATGGCAGGTGCCTGTAATCCCAGCTACTTGGGAGGCTGAAGCAGGGGAATCGCTTGAACCCGGGAGGTGGAGGTTGCAGTGAGCTGAGATCAAGCCACCGCACTCCAGTCTCCAGCCTGGGTGATATAGCCAGACTCTGTTCCAAAAAAAAAAAGTTAAATGTAATTAATATTTGATAAAATATGAAGTTCAGCTTCTCAGTCTCACTAGCCATATTCCAAGCACACAACAGTGACAGTGACATATGGCTAGCGGCTACTGTACAGGACCAGTTGGATGTAGACCTTGTCCATTGTCACAAGACGTTCCCTTGGACAGCACTGCTGCTATAAAGGGTGAGATGGGTCTGTGGTCACCATGTAAGCAGGAATTTTTCTCTTCCTTCACCACAACAGTTAATCCTGCGACTGGGAGGCTAATTTGGGTCTGTCCCCAAAGGGATCCCGATCTGATGAAGTGAGAAAATGGCTTTCTAATTAGGACAGGCCAGGCAGTTTGGAAATCGTGACGTGGCCAGGAGGGAACAGGAAAGCAGAGTCAGCTTTGCAGTCCACTAGTGTTTCAGGAAATATGGGTGGTGGGGTGGGGGGAACAGGGGGCAAGTCATGGTAGAAGCTGGGATTCGGAATCCGGACAGACCTGGCTTGAATACAGTTTTACTCACTGGCAGTGCAACCTCAAGCAGGTTCACTGACATCCACAGTTTGTCTGTAAAATGGGGTTGGTAGTTTCTGGGTGTTCCCAGCAGGGTTCTTGGTAGGAAACCATGTAAATGAACTCAGCCAACTGAAAGCAGGAAAGAGGTGAGTTGAGAATCTAAGGGTGGCATGTGAGGGACCATCTGCACCCTGTCACCCTCTTCTGCTTCAGTGTCAAGTGTCACAAACACCATAATATAGAGTTATTGGGGCTGGGCGCAGTGGTTCATGCCTGTAAGCCCAGCATTTTGGGAGGCTGAGGCAGGAGGGTTGCTTAAGACCAGAGTTCAAGACCAGTCTGGGCAGCATAGTGAAACCCTATCTCTACAAAAAATACAAATAAAAAATTTAGCTGGGTTTGGTGGTTCACGCCTGTAATCCCAGCATTTTGGGAGGCTGAGGTAGGAGGATCACTGGAGCCCAGGAGCTTAAGGCCAGTCTAGACAACACAGCAAGACCGCATCTCTTACATTAAAAAAAAAAAAAAAAAAAAAAAGGGGCCGGGCGCGGTGGCTCAAGCCTGTAATCCCAGCACTTTGGGAGGCCGAGATGGGCGGATCACAAGGTCAGGAGATCGAGACCATCCTGGCTAACATGGTGAAACCCCGTCTCTACTAAAAAATACAAAAAAACTAGCCGGGCGAGGTGGCGGGTGCCCGTAGTCCCAGCTACTTGGGAGGCTGAGGCAGGAGAATGGCGTAAACCCGGGAGGCGGAGCTTGCAGTGAGCTGAGATCCGGCTACTGCACTCCAGCCTGGGTGACAGAGCGAGACTCCATCTCAAAAAAAAAAAAAAATTTGCTGAGCATGATGGCAGGTGCCTGTAATCCCAGCTACTTGGGAGGCTGAAGCAGGGGAATCGCTTGAACCCGGGAGGTGGAGGTTGCAGTGAGCTGAGATCAAGCCACCGCACTCCAGTCTCCAGCCTGGGTGATATAGCCAGACTCTGTTCCAAAAAAAAAAAAGTTAAATGTAATTAATATTTGATAAAATATGAAGTTCAGCTTCTCAGTCTCACTAGCCATATTCCAAGCACACAACAGTGACAGTGACATATGGCTAGCGGCTACTGTACAGGACCAGTTGGATGTAGACCTTGTCCATTGTCACAAGACGTTCCCTTGGACAGCACTGCTGCTATAAAGGGTGAGATGGGTCTGTGGTCACCATGTAAGCAGGAATTTTTCTCTTCCTTCACCACAACAGTTAATCCTGCGACTGGGAGGCTAATTTGGGTCTGTCCCCAAGGGATCCCGATCTGATGAAGTGAGAAAATGGCTTTCTAATTAGGACAGGCCAGGCAGTTTGGAAATCGTGACGTGGCCAGGAGGGAACAGGAAAGCAGAGTCAGCTTTGCAGTCCACTAGTGTTTCAGGAAATATGGGTGGTGGGGTGGGGGGAACAGGGGGCAAGTCATGGTAGAAGCTGGGATTCGGAATCCGGACAGACCTGGCTTGAATACAGTTTTACTCACTGGCAGTGCAACCTCAAGCAGGTTCACTGACATCCACAGTTTGTCTGTAAAATGGGGTTGGTAGTTTCTGGGTGTTCCCAGCAGGGTTCTTGGTAGGAAACCATGTAAATGAACTCAGCCAACTGAAAGCAGGAAAGAGGTGAGTTGAGAATCTAAGGGTGGCATGTGAGGGACCATCTGCACCCTGTCACCCTCTTCTGCTTCAGTGTCAAGTGTCACAAACACCATAATATAGAGTTATTGGGGCTGGGCGCAGTGGTTCATGCCTGTAAGCCCAGCATTTTGGGAGGCTGAGGCAGGAGGGTTGCTTAAGACCAGAGTTCAAGACCAGTCTGGCAGCATAGTGAAACCCTATCTCTACAAAAAATACAAATAAAAAATTTAGCTGGGTTTGGTGGTTCACGCCTGTAATCCCAGCATTTTGGGAGGCTGAGGTAGGAGGATCACTGGAGCCCAGGAGCTTAAGGCCAGTCTAGACAACACAGCAAGACCGCATCTCTTACATTAAAAAAAAAAAAAAAAAAAAAAAAGGGGCCGGGCGCGGTGGCTCAAGCCTGTAATCCCAGCACTTTGGGAGGCCGAGATGGGCGGATCACAAGGTCAGGAGATCGAGACCATCCTGGCTAACATGGTGAAACCCCGTCTCTACTAAAAAATACAAAAAACTAGCTGGGTGAGGTGGCGGGCGCCTGTAGTCCCAGCTACTCGGGAGGCTGAAGCAGGAGAATGGCGTAAACCCGGAGGCGGAGCTTGCAGTGAGCTGAGATCCGGCCACTGCACTCCAGCCCAGGTGACAGAGCGAGACTCTGTCTCAAAAAAAAAAAAAAAAAAGGTTAAAAATGAGCTGGGGGCAGTGGTGCCTGCCTGTAATCCCAGCGATTTTGGAGGCTGAAGCGGAAGGATTGCTTAAGGTCAGCAGTTGAAGACCAGCCTGGGCAACAGAGCAAGACCCTATCTCTACAAAAAAAATTTAAAAATTAGCCAGGTATGGTGGTACATGCCTGTAGTCCTAACTACTTGGGAGGCTGAGGTGGGAGGATCACTTGAGCCCAGGAATTTGAGGCTGCAGTGATTCATGATCATGCCACTGCACTCCAGCCTGGGTGACAGAGCAAGACTCTGTCTCTAAAAATAAATAAGAGAGATATTGGGGGAATTCTATAAGGTGTGTAGATAGAAGCACCAGGCAAAAAAATATGTGCTCAATTAGTATTGGCTTCTCTTAGGAAAGCTCTTTTTTCCCCAAGAGCAGGTGTCTCAAGTAGGGCACTGCTGGCATTTGGGAGCTGATATTTCTCTGTTGTCAGGGGCTGTCCTGCACATTATAGGATGTTTACCAGCATCCCAGGCCTCTACCCTCTAGAAGCCAGTAGCACAACCCCCTGTCAGTTGTCATTTTGTAACAAACAAAATGCCAAGTGACTGCCAAATGTCCCCTGGGTGGACAAAATCACGACTGGTTGAGAAGTACAGTTCTGGAGGAATCTTAGGCAGTGCCTTTTGCTGGAGTAGACACTTCAGGGAAGTCCGGCTGTTGCCTGTCCCCTGGTGATCACTTGGTGACTGGGTGACCACCTCATGCTGACCTGGGTCACCTGGCCACAGGCATGAGCAGCTGGCCTCACGGTGCCCACGGAGACCTGGCCCTGAGGTAGTGTGCCTGGATTCGACCCTGGGCATCTGTTCCCTGGTTGCATCTCCTGTGCCCACAGCACAGTGGACAGTTTTCAGAGCCTTTGGCCATGTCTGGTTCTGGATTCTGGGCCACTGCAGCTGGTACAATACAACCAGGAATGGCTCCAATCATAATGGGATGGCTGGAGCTCCACAGACGTCAGGGAGCTGTGCTGGCTTGGAGGCTTGTCAGCTGCTTCTCTCCCTCGCAGAGCTGAGGACAGGGCTTGGAAAGGGCACGGCATGAGTGGGCACGGGCTCTTGTTTCTGGCTGCTTCCAGGAAGAAGTACAGCCACGGGAGGTCACTTCAAGGTGATGGTCTTGCTGGGGCCAGGAATGGGGGCTGTGGTGGGTTGGAGAGCAGTGTGGGGACAGTACCAGAGACCGATGATCGGACCCACAGGGTCCTCCCTGTGCTGCCCACAGGTACCAACGGGCTGCCTCATGGGAGCTGTCCCTCTAAGTAAGACAGAGGGAAAGGCCTGGGGCATCCCGCCTCTGCTGTTCCAGCCTGTCTTTGGAGAGGGCCTCATGCTGATGTTCCTGGTTGGGGGTGCTCCTGAAGAGCCCCTCCCCAGGATGTGCCTTTAACTGGTTACCCCAACTCTATCATTTGTTCATCAGGCCTGATTCTTGGCCTCTCCAGTGGCAGTCGGGACTCCTTGAGACATGACAACACAAGCAGGCATGCTGGGGTCCCCTCCTGCTGCTGTTCAGGGGATGGCAGCCCCAGAGCCCCCAGGGAAGAGTCCAGACCTCCTTTCCTGTTGCCTTCCTCTCCTCTCCTTTAATGTTCCTCCCCTCTTCTCTCTTGGCAGGGCAGGATGCGCAGCTCAGGGAGACCCTCTACTCGCTCCCTCCCCACTCACCTGGGGATTGTCACAGCCTGGGCGCCCTGTCCTCACTCGCACTCCCCAGGCCTCAGACACTCCACCTCCTCTGTGTTTTGGAATCCAGCTTCTTGTCCCACCCCAACACCCCCCTCTGGGTCACCTCCCAGCATCACCCCTCTCCTGGTGTGCCAAAACCTTTGGATTCCTTCCACCTCTCCTTAAACCCTGAAACCCTCCCACGGCTCCCTCCTGTTCCCAGAGTGAGGTCTCAGCTGCTGACCACGGCGTTCACAGTCTCCCTATCCAGCCTCTTCTCGGCCACAGCCGAGAATTAGCCAGACATGGTGGTACATGCCTGTAGTCCTAGCTATTCCGGAGGCTGAGGTGGGTCCCTCCCTGACCCCCGGGAAGGTAGAGAGGGCTTCTTCTAGCTGGCCGACTCCTGCTGAGCCCCGGAGTTCCAGCGCAAAGGCCATCCCCTCCAGAAAACACTGCATGTTCTACCAAATGCCGTCGGGGCGTCCTCTAAACTGCAGGGACTCGCCACTGTGTGGGGGTTCGGGGTGCAGTGGCTGGAGAGGACGCAGGCGAGGATCCTGGGGAGGGAATAATGGAAAGAGCCAAGGGGAGTGAGCGCGGCGGCTTCAAACCGCCCCCAGTTTCCCCTGCACCCCAGAACGATCAAAAGGGTCCCAGCAGGGGAGAGGCGGGGCCACCGGGAGGGGGCGGGGCGGGGCTGCGGGCCGGGACCGCTCGGGAGGGACTGTGAGCGCTCGCCGGGCAGAGGTGCGTGGAGTCGCGGCGCGCTCGCTCCACTCCCGGGCTCGGCTACACCCTGCCCTTCGGCACCTGCCGCGCCGCGATTCCCGGCTCCAGATGGGGAAGGACCAGGGCTTCTCTCGGCACTTTCGGTAGATTCCCCCATCGCGTCCGGCGCCTCCGGGAACCGTGCGCCCAGTGCGCCACGGATCCGCTTCGGGCTGGTTTGAAAGGGGGTGGGGCTGGAGCGTGGAGGGGCTTCCCTGCCCTAGGTGGGCACCCTCCGAGCCTGGGCGGAGCCCGAGGCCCAGGGAGTTTGGAAATAAACTGGGTGGGTACGGGGGCGGCGAGGTCTAAGCGTTGGGCGCTCAGAACCGGTGCGCGGCCCTAAAGAGTCGGTGTTGGGACAAAACGCTGGGATTGAAAGCCCACTTTCCTTCCTACAACTAGGCTGGTGGAGGGGACAGGCCAGAGGGCCGAGACTGAGGTTGGGTGCTCTTGTGAAAATCGGGGGCATCTCATCCTGAGTTTGGGGGGCACGACCTCCCCACTGCCGTGATCCCTATACGGAACCAGGGCACCCTTGTCCCCTTGCCACTATTTCGTTGGCTAATAATCAAAGGTGAGATAGAGAAAGCCGGGTGGGGGGCCCAGGCGCGGTGGCTCACGCCTGTAATCCCAGCACTTTGGGAGGCGTGGGGGGGGATCGTTTGAGGTCAGGAGTTCGAGACCAGCCTGACCAACATGGTGAAACCCTTTCTCTACTAAAAATACAAAAAACAGCCGGGTGTGGTGGTGCATGCCTGTAGCCCCAGATACTCAAGAGGCTGAGGCAGAAGAATCGCTTGAACCTGGGAGGCGGAGGTTGCAGTGAGCCAAGATTGTACCACTGTACTCCATCCTGGGTGACAGAGAGTCTCTCTCAAACAACAACAACAAAAAGGCCAGGGGTGGTGGCTCACGCCTGTAATCCCAGCACTTTGGGAGGCTGAGGTGGGTGGATCACGAGGTTAGGAGATCGAGACCATCCTGGCTAAAACAGTGAAACCCCGTATCTTCTAAAAATACAAAAAATTAGCCAAGTGTGGAGGCACGCGCCTGTAATCCCAGCTACTCGGGAGGCTGAGGCAGGAGCATGGCGTGAATCCGGGAGGTGGAGCTTGCAGTGAGCGGAGATCACACCACTGCACTCCAGCCTGGGCGACAGAGTGAGATTCCGAGACTCCATCTCAAAAAAAAAAAAAAAAGAGAGAGAGAAAGCTGGGTGGGGAGGGGACAGGAAATGGAGAGAGAGGACCCTACGAGGGGGCGGAGTAGGAACTTGGAGTTGGATTTAGACCTGACTCTGGCAGAGAGAACAGAACTGACCTGGGGTGCAAGGTCATTGTGTGGCCCCCAGGAAGAGTCCTGTGGCCTGAGAGAGGCCTGTTGGCATAGCAGGGACTTCAGAGTCTCGGGACAGTGATTGCTGGACTGCCAGTCAGAGGGATAGTGACTGGTGGCAATAGTCACTGTGGCCCCCCTGCTCCTGGCTCTGCTGGGTCAGTTAATTTAGGGCAGACCCAGGGCTGAGGACTCTGGGCCAGACTGAGCTGCATGGAGGGCCAGCAGGAGCCAGGTTGGATGTCTGGCTCACCAGGCAGCCTTGGCCTCTGTCTCAGCCCCAAAAATACCAAGTAAGGAAAGGGCTGCCCAGTCTTCTTCCATCTGTGCAGTTGGCGAAAGCCTGGTTCCCACCTGGGGGACAGGGCCTTTTCTTTTTTTTTGAGATGGAGTCTCACTCTGTTGCCCAGGCTGGAGTGCAGTGGTGCAATCTGGGCTCCCTGCAACCTCTGTCTCCCGGGTTCAAGCAATTCTCGTGCCTCAGCCTCCTGAGTAGCTGGGATTACAGGAGTGCGCCACCATGCCCGGCTAAGTTTTGTATTTTTAGTAGAGGCGGGATTTCACCACATGGGCCAGGCTGGTCTCGAACTCCTGACCTCAGGTAATCTGCCTGCGTCGGCCTCCCAAAGTGCTAGGATTACAGGCTTAAGCCACCACGCCCGGACAACAGGGCCTTTTCTAGTTGCTGCTGGAAGGTAGAGCTGTGATGTCCTCTTGACTCCTGCCCAGGTTGGACTCAGGAGTTGGGTGCATGGAGTGATGTTTTCAGAGTCTGTGGCTGGAGCCGTAAGTGTGGTGGACAGTCTCAGGTGTGTGTGTCTTCTCTCCTGTGCCTGGACGTGAGACTTGAGGTCTGGGAGGTGTTAGGGAATGTCCAGGCCAGGCAGATGGAGGGGTCAGGTTCCGGAGACCTTAAGTGACCATCTGGGGGGTGAGGCTGAGTTTCTGGATTTGCAGGAAACATTGAAGGTAGATGGCAATGGGCACCGGGCAGAAGTGATCAGGACATTCATCCTGGCTCCTGGTTATCCCCCGGACTATCCAGACCCAGAGCAGAGCTCACTGCGGGGAAAGAGCCTCCTCCCTGAGAATCCACACCCACTTCCTCCCACTAGACAACTTATTTTGCCTGGCTGGCCTAATTACTCCTACCCACAGAAGTGGAGGGAAGTGTGAGGGCCGCTGGGACACCTCAGACGGGTTTGTATTTCAGCTGCAAGGCCACTGATCCCTTCTCCCGTCTTCCCCTCATCTTGCCCTTGGCCCTGGCACCTGGTACAAGGAAGAGCGAATGGAGCCTTGGGATGTAGCCAGGGAGGCCTCAAAGGCAACCAGACCTTCAGGGGCTCTCATTAGAGGTCCTGCCACAGTGCTGAGTGCTGAAGTCTGGGCTCTGATGCCAGCTATGTAACCATGGAGAGCTACGGGTCCTCTCTGTGCCTCAGAATCCTCTGCCACAGACCAGAGAGTCCATCAGGATGTTAACTGCTGCCATTACTCAGAGATGGGATTAGGCTGCTGATGGACCTTCTGTTGACTGAGTCTCTCCTGTGTGCTGAGCCCTGGTCAGTCACTGTGGCTCAGAATTGAACTATAGACCTAACCCTCGGAAAGCTTCCAAGGCTGGGTGTTGTAGCTCACCCCTGTAATCCCAGCACTTTGAGAAGCGGAGGTGGGAGTATCGCTTGATCCCAGGAGTTTGAGACCAGCCTGGGCAACATAGAGCCTCAACTCTACAAAAAAATTAAAAAGAAAAAAATGTTAGGCACGGTGGCTCACGTCTGTAATCCCAAGACTTTGGGAGGCCGAGGCGGGCAGATCACCTGAGGTCAGGAGTTCAAGACCAGCCTGGCCAACATGGTGAAACCCCCATCTTTACTGAAAACACAAAAATTAGCCGGGCATGGTGGCGTGCACCTGTAATCCCAGCTACTCGGGAGACTGAGGTGGAAGAATTGCTTGAACCAGGGAGGTGGAGGTTCCAGTGAGCCAAGATCTCACCATTGCACTCCAGCCTGGGTGACAGAGCAAGACTCTGTCTGAAAAAAAAAAAAAAAAAAAAAATTAGCCTGGTGGTATGTGCCTGTAGTCCTAGCTACAAGGGAGGCTGAGGCAGGAGGATCCCTTGAGACCAGGAGTTCCAGGTTACAGTGAGCTATGATCGTGCTATGATCGTGCCACTGCACTGTAGCCTGGGAGACAGAGCAAGACCCTGCCTCAAAAGAGAAAAAAATAGAGAGACAGAGAAAGAAAGGGAGTTTCTAGCCCCACAGCAGAGACCCCCCCCCAGGCCTTCCCCCTGCCTCTCACTTCCAAGGTAACTACTTTGAGAGTAGGAGCCACAGTCCCTTCAGCTTTGAACCCCAGTTCCTGGCTGGCACAGAGAGCAGGGGCTCCCTGAATACATGTAGGATTAAGTTGAAAGGAGGCCAGTGTTGAGTATGGAGCCTCATTCACCTAAGGAAGCAAAGGAGTGGACCAGGCTGGGGCAAGAGCCTGGGCAAGCGCTTAGAGATAGGACTGAAGGCGGCAGAAACGGTTCCTGGCAGATAACTGAGTGGGCAGCTGCAGACAGGACTGGCCAGAGAAGCAAGCAGGAAGACTGGAGCCGTGGTGAGCGGCTCGTAGGTTCCAGTTTCCTTCCGCAGAGCCACCTAGAGACCAGGTGGGAGACATTGGGTGGTGGGGATCCCTGACTTGGGGCTTGGCCTGGTGGATGCAGAGGGAGTCAGGAAAGAGGCCAGAGAAGGAGGACAGAGGCAGGAGGAGGAACGGGTGCGTGGACTAGCTTGGAGGGGCTCAGGCCCTGCAGTGGCCAGAGTCATGGAGGACGGTCCTAACGGGCCATTCCCGAGGTGGAGCGAGCAGGACGCCAAGTCCTAGCTGGGGGGCGCAAATCCGAGCACCGAGGGGGAGACTGGGGTGCCACCAGCTGCTGATCCCCCAACCCTCCGCTGCTCCTGGGAAGAGGCGGGAAAGCCAAGGGCGGCGCCCGCGAGGACGCGCCTTCGGGCCGCGGTTTGCAGAGATCCGGGGTCCGGGAACGCGCCCCGACTCCGCCATCCTCACCGGCAGGATCTTCATCCCCAAGAAGCACCGGGCGCGCTTCGACGAGGTGGTGTCACAAGGCCTCCTGGGCAAGCTGTGCCGCGCCCGCCGGGCACAGGGCGCGCAGCGACTGCGCCGGAGCCGCAGCGAGGAGCGGCCCGAGCGCCTACTGGTATCCACGCGCGCCAGCGCCGCGCCGCGCCGCCCAGATGAGCCGCCCCCGCGCAGGGCCTCCTTGCTGGTGGGCGGCCTCGCCGGCCCCGGGGGCGCGCGCAGGTACGCGGGGTTCACAGGCACTGGCTGCTGGCGCTTCCCTGCGGGTGGGCTCGGGACCGAAACGTGGGGAGAGGGCGCAGGGGCGGAGCTAGTCAGCTGGGTTGCAGAGCGGGACGGAGAGGTTAAGGGGAGAGGGACATGGGACATCTCCAACCTCTGCGCCCTGGGACCCCCTCTCCATCACGCTGCTCGCCCCTTCTTTTTCCCCCCAGGACTGTGCGAGTCTACAAAGGCAACAAGAGCTTCGGCTTCACACTTCGCGGCCACGGGCCTGTCTGGATCGAGTCTGTCCTGCCTGGTGAGGGGTGGGCCGGTTGCCCTAAGAGTCCCTAAGGCCCAGGATGGGGTGAAGGACCCCGTGGTGGCTCTCCCGGGTCATTGTACCCCATGTAGGCTCCTGCTCAGCAACCCCTCCCTGCCAGGTACCCTGCCAGGTACCATCCTTGTGTAGACGGTGTCCCCAGAGTGTCCCAGAGCCAGCAGATCTGAATTCCACTCCTACCTAAGATGCTTGAGGCCAGAGCCTTCTGCCTGAGTTGGGGCACCCCACCCCTGCCCCTCTAAGTTCAGCATTACCCCAAGCCAAGGGAACCAGGTTCTGCATCCAGACCTTTCCCGTGGCCACAGGGAGGGCTGGGGGGCACTGTCCAAGACTTTGGGGGCAGCCAGGACTGAGCTGGTGCCTACCCAGGCTGTGCCCCCAGCAACACCAGCTGCTTGGAGTGCCCGCGCTGAACTGGGTTCTTGCCTGGCGAGCCAGACTCAGAGAGCCAAAAGGGCCTCAGGGCCTCTGCCTGCTGTCTATCCACCACCCCCTCCAATCTGGACTTTGCTCTCCTCCCACCCTGCCTACCCCTTCTTGTTCCTGAAATCATAGCATCTTTTTATTTTATTTTACTTATTTTATTTTAGTTTAATGAGATAGGGTGTCGCTCTGTCACCCAGGCTGGAGTGCAGTGGTGCAGTCTTGGTTCACTGCAACCTCTATCTCCCAGGCTCAAGTGATCATCCCACCTCAGCCTCCAGAGTAGCTGGGACCACAGGTGCACGCCACCATGCCTAGCTAATTTTTTGTATTTCTGATAGAGATGGGGTTTTGCCATATTGCCCAGGTTGGTCTTGAACTCGTGAACTCAAGTAATCCTCCTTCCTTGGCCTCCCAAAGTGCTGGGAGTACAGGCGTGAGCCATCACACCTGGCCTATTTTTTAAATTAAATTAAATTAAATTAAATTTTTTGAGCAGAGTTTTGCTCTCATTGCTCAGGCTAGAGTGCGATGGCACGATAGTCCACTGCAGCCTCTGCCTCCCAGGTTCAAGCGATTCTCCTGCCTCAGCCTCCTGAGTAGCTGGGATTACAGATGCCTGCCACCAAACCCGGCTAATTTTTTGGTATTTTTAGTAGAGATGGGGCTTCGCCATGTTGGCCAGGCTGGTCTTGAACTCCTGGCCTCAGGTGATCCGCCCGTCTTGGCCTCCTAAAGTTTTGGAATTACAGGCATGAACCACCACACTTGGCCTATTTTATTTTATTTTAAAGAGATGAGGTCGGCCGGGCATGGTGGCTCACGCCTGTAATCCCAGCATTTTGGAAGGCCAGGGAGGGCGGATCACAAGGTCAGGAGATCAAGACCATCCTCGCTAACACAGGGAAACCCCATCTCTACTAAAAATACAGAAAAATATTAGCCGGGTGTGGTGGCAGGCACCTGTAGTCCCAGCTACTCAGGGAGGCTGAGGCAAGAAAATGGCGTGAACTCAGGAGGCGGAGCTTGCAGTGAGCGGAGATCACACCACTGCACTCCAGCCTAGGTGACAGAGCGAGACTCCATCTCAAAAGAAAAAACAAAAAAAAAAGAGATGAGGTCTTTCTCTGTCACCCAGGCTGGAGTGCAGTGGCATGATCATGGCCCACCGCAGCCTCGAACTCCTGGGCTCAAGGGATCCTCCTGCCTCAGCCTCCTAAATGTTGGGATTACAGGCGTAAGCCACCACGCCCAACCATGGCATCTTGAAGAAGGCAGAACGTCCCCAGTGCAAGAATCCCTTTCTTCCTGCCCCTCCAGTGGGGCAGGGGTGTGTGTGTGCTCATATTCATTGTGGAAGGTGTTTGTAGGGCAGAGGTGTCTCCTAGAGCTAAATTGAATTCTCCCTCCCTGAACCATCTGCTCAGAACTGGGTTACCTGCTCGGTCCTGCATCCGTCCCCTCCCGGCACCTAAGTGTAATGCTCCTGGTTACACATCCCCATGGGTGGTCATGCCAGTGCGTTCTTTCCACACTCTGCGTGTCGTCACATCTCCAATGTATGGATCTGTGAGCTGGGCATTGTCTGATCCTGTAGTCCCAGCCCGGGACTGATCCCATGCCTTTCCTGTCATAGGAAGCCAAATGGATCCTTAGATGGAAGCTTTCACAGATGGGCAAACTGAGGTCTGTAGTCCCAGCCCTGGAAGAGCACTTCAGTGTCAGTGCGTCATGCTTACAGGCTTCAGGCTGTTCTGAGACTTAATCCTGATAAGTGGCATGTTCGGGTTCTTCCCCGATTTGGGCATCACTATTGTTGACACCGTATTGTAAGCAAAAGGCCCAAAGCTGCTCTCCAGAGAGCTTCCTCTAGAAGTGATTAATTTCTCCTCTGTGGATGTGGCTGTTCCAAGCATGCCACCACCACCAACCCCATCTCCCGGTCTCTCCCACATGTGTAGCCAGAGATACCTGGCCTAGGGCCTTGTTAGAATCCAGGTGTGGCCAGGTGCAGTGGCTCACACTTGTAATCCCAGCACTTTCGGAGGCCGAAGCAGGAAGATCACTTGAGCCCAGGAGTTTGAGACCAGTCTGGGCAATAGCGAGGCACATGCCTGTAGTCCCAGTCCAGAAGTTCGAGGCTGCAGTGAGCTGTGATCGTGCCATTGCATTCCAGCCTGGGTGACAGAGCAAGACCCTGTCTCAAAAAAAGAAAAAAAAAAAAAAAATCCAGGTCTGCTGTTCTTCCCAACCAAACCTTCAAGCTAGTGGTCCCATGCCTTTCCTGTCATAGGAAGCCAAATGGATGTTTAGATGGCAGCTTTTACAGATGGGGAAACTGAGGCCCGGAGAGGCTCTGGTAAATTAAGGACCAGAAACTGGGATCTCCTGACTCCTGGCCCCGTGCTCTTTGATCCCCTGCGACAACCTCTCTAGCTATCCCACCATTTCAGGCAGGCCAGATTAGATTCCCCACCACCATCACTCTCTCCTCCTTTTCAGTCCAGGGAAAGGACTTCCCCCATCTGGCCTCTCCCAGGAGGTTTTCCCTAATTGTTCCCCCTCTTCTCTGGACAGTTTCCACCTCCCCCAGAGAGAACTTCTCGCAATGTGAGAGTATATTTTATTTAGCCATTGATATTTTCCCTACTTTCGAAATTACATTTAGAATGATGACTCATAGGCCGGGTGCGGTGGCTCAAGCCTGTAATCCCAGCACTTTGGGAGGCCGAGACGGGCAGATCACCAGGTCAGGAGATCGAGACCATCCTGGCTAACATGGTGAAACCCCGTCTCTCCTAAAAAAATACAAAAACTAGCCGGGCAAGGTGGCAGGCGCCTGTAGTCCCAGCTACTCGGGAGGCTGAGGCAGGAGAATGGCGTGAACCTGGGAGGCGGAGCTTGCAGTGAGCTGAGATCTGGCCACTGCACTCCAGCCTGGGCGACAGAGTGAGACTCCGTCTCAAAAAAAAAAAAAAAAGAATGATGACTCATAAAAGAGGCAGAAGGAGGCCGGCGTGGTGGCTCACGCTTGTAATCCCAGCGCTTTGGGAGACTGAGACAGGAGGATCATTTGAGGCCAGGAGTTTGAGACGAGCCTGGGCAACATGGTAAAACTTAGTCTCTACAAAAAATACAAAAATTAGGTGGCCAGGCACGGTAGCTCATACCTATAATCCTAGCACTTTGGGAGGCCAAGGTGGGCGGATCACTTGAGCTCAGGAGTTTGAGACCAGCCTAGGCAATATGGCGAAACCTCGTCTCTACTAAACACACACACACACAAATTAGCCAGGCGTGGTGGCTATAGTCCCACCTCTTCAGGAGGCTGAGGTGGGAGAATAGCTTGAACCCAGGAGGCAGAGGTTGCAGTGAGCCGAGAGATCATGCCATTGCACTCCAGCCTGGGTGACAGAGCGAGACTCCATTAAAAAAAAAAAAAAAAAAAAAATTAGCCTGGAGTGGTGGTGGGTGCCTATGGTCCCAAGTACTCAGAGGCTGAGGTGGGAAGATTGCTTGAGCCTAGGAGGTTGAGGCTGCAGTGGCTTTGTGATCACACCTCTGCGCTGCAGCAAGACCCTGTCTCTAAAATTTTAAAAATATATACAGAAGGCTGGACGCGGTGGCTCATGCCTGTAATCCCAGCACTTTGGGAGGCCGAAGCGGGCAGATCATGAGGTCAGGAGATCAAGACCATCCTGGCTAACACGGTGAAACCTCGTCTCTACTAAAAATACAAAAAATTAGCTGGGCTTGGTGGCGGGTGCCTGTAGTCCCAGCTACTCAGGGAAGCTGAGGCAGGAGAATGGCTGACCCCGGGAGGCGGAGCTTGCAGTGAGCAGAGATCGCACCACTGCACTCCAGCCTGGGTGACAGAGCGAGACTCCGTCTCAAAAAAAAGAAAAAAATGTATACATATACAGAAAATAATTCTCCTGAAGCAAAGAGGAATCCCAGACCCTGACAGGAGCTTTCTTTTTTTTTTTTTTTTTGAGATGGAGTCTCTCTCTGTCGCCCAGGCTGGAGTGCAGTGGCCGGATCTCAGCTCACTGCAAGCTCCGCTGCCCGGGTTCACGCCATTCTCCTGCCTCAGCATCCCGAGTAGCTGGGACTACAGGCGCCCGCCACCTCGCCCGGCTAGTTTTTTGTATTTTTTTAATAGATACGGGATTTCACCGTGTTATTAGCCAGGATGGTCTCGATCTCCTGACCTCATGATCCACCCATCTTAGCCTCCCAAAGTGCTGGGATTACAGGCTTGAGCCACCGCGCCCGGCCCTGACAGGAGCTTTCTATGCGGGGCGAAGAACAGTGTATGGAGCAGTGACTCAAGAAGTACTGGTGTTGCCTAAGTCCTGCTCTCTGGACCTCGCTCTTCTCCAGCACTGGGGGTTCATGCTGTGCCCCCGCTAGGGGATCACTCCCGTGGTCCTTAGATCCTTAGAGCAGCTGAGATCGGAGATGTGCAGTCTGTTACAGGGATCTGCTGACCTGATTTGACTCTCCTCTGCCACCCATGCCTATGGGGCTCTGTACTTTTCTACTTTTTTTTTTTTTTGGTAGAGACGGGGGTCTCACTATGTTGTCCAAGCTGGTCTCGAACTCCTGGGCTCAAGCGATCCTCCTGCCTCGGCCTCCCAAAGTGCTGGGATTACAGGTGTGAGCCACCATTCCCAGCCAGCTATGGGTCTCTGAGTCTCCATTTCTCGCCTGTAAAACAGGATAGCATTCTGCTCTCAAGGTGGTAACCTGCCGCTGACTGGCACACCCTCTCTTCTTGCTTCCAGGGAGTCCAGCTGACAATGCTGCCCTCAAGTCAGGTGACCGGATCCTCTTCCTCAATGGACTGGACATGAGGTCAGAGGCTATTGGGGACCCCAGAGGTTGGTGATGAACTGCCCCCCACCCCCTGCAAGACTCCTGCCCCTTGGGGCACCTAGGCGATGGTCACGATCTCCTCTCACCAGCAGGTCCCCAAGGTCTGTCCCTTTTCCAATGGGAACTCTTGAATCTAACCCTCCTCCTCGCCAGTCTCCAACTCTAGCCAGGACCTCAGTTCATCCTTCCAACCAGAAAATACTCCAGCTCCATGCTGGGGACACAGAGTCACACAGAGGTGGTCTTGCTGTGTGGCCTCTGTGGGCAGGAGAGGGAGGTCTGGCTGGTGGCCGTGGAGAGGGCTCACCCCAGTCAGGCCCTCCTGGGCCATCTCTGCTTGGCAGGAACTGCTCCCACGACAAGGTGGTGTCCATGCTGCAGGGCAGTGGTGCCATGCCCACGCTGGTGGTGGAGGAAGGGCTCGTCCCATTTGCCAGTGGTGAGACCCCCATGGACACTTGGCTTCCTTGGCCCACAGAGACCCTACCCGGGCTGCTATGTGTGAGATTCACAGTGCAGAGGACTCAGCTCTTCCCCTAAACCTTCAGCTTGCCTCCCCATGGCTGCCCCCTAAGTGGTGCTGTAGAACCCCGGTGAGGCTGGGCACGGTGGCTCATGTCTGGAAGCCCAGCACTTTGGGAGGCCAAGGTGGGAGGATAGCTTGAGGCCAGGAGTTTGAGACCAGCCTGGGCAACATGGCGCAACTCTGTCTCTACTAAAAATACAAAAATTAGCTGGGCATGATGGCACGCGCCTGTAGTCCCAGCTACTTGAGGAGCAGAGGCAAAAGAATCATCTGAACCTAGGAGGCGGAGGTTGCAGTGAGCCAAGATTGTGCCACTGTACTCCCACCTGGACAACAGAGCGAGACACTGTCTCAAAACAAACAAACAAACAAACAAAAAACTCTAGCGTATAGCTTTAGGGACCCTTCCCAGGACTGACTCCCTCTATCCTTGGCCCCAGTGTCGCACAGCAGGCATGCCTTCCCATGCATGGCACTGGACAGCCACACCCCAGCTCAGGAGGTCTGCTGACCTCAAAAGCCAGGGAGACTACACCTGGCCTGGGGACTCTGGGTCACTCTTGCCTCTCCCGCCTGTGGTCCCAGCAGACTCGGATTCTCTGGACTCGCCCAACCCATCATCGGCGCTCACCTCCCTGCAGTGGGTGGCGGAGATCCTGCCGTCCAGCATCCGGGTTCAAGGGAGGACCTTCAGCCAGCAGCTGGAGCACCTGCTCACGCCTCCTGAGCGCTATGGGGTCTGCCGGGCCCTCGAGAGCTTCTTCCAGCACAGGTGGCCGGACCAAAGCCGCGATGGGGACCTGCCCTGGGTGGGCCCTAAGTCCTACCTAGACTCGCATCCTAGTCTCCCTGCCTGAGCCTCCTCAGTCCCGTTCTCCTGGGGGATGCTCAGGAAGGTGGCAGCTGGTATTGGGGCCCCAGGGTGGTGGGCAATTGAGCTGCCCTGGAACCATCTCTGACTCTGACACCTCCTAGCCACATGACCTTGGGTGAGTCTCAGCCTTCTCTGTGAAGTGAGGCAGACAGGGACCACCCACAACATTCTTTTTTATTTTTTGAGACGGAGTCTCGCCCTGTCACCCGGCTGGAGTGCAGTGGTATAGTCTCGGCTCACTGCAACCTCCACCTCCCGGGTTCAAGCGATGCTCCTACCTCACCCTCCTGAGTTGCTGGGATTACAGGCATGTGCCACCTGGCTAATTTTTTTGTATTTTCACTAGAGATGGGGTTTCACCATGTTGTCCAGGCTGGTCTCAAACTCCTGACCTCGTGATCTGCCCGCCTCGGCCTCCCAAAGTGCTGGGATTACAGGCGTGAGCCACCGCGCCCGGCCTCACCTGCAGCATTCTTGATGGGACCGCCACCAGAGCCCCACCTGTGGGCATTTGTCATGGGCCAGGCCCTTCGGGGTAGGGTGTCTGTCTTTTTGGACCTCAGCTGCAGCCAGCTGCATTTATCACACTGCTCGGTCCATGGGGTCTCTGCAAAGCCTGTCACTTGTCCATACCTTTTTGTTTTGTTTGAAGGGTTTTTTGGTATTTTTTTTGGTTTTTTTGAGATGGATTTTCGCTCTTTTTGCCCTGGCTGGAGTGCAATGGCGCGATCTCGGCTCACCGCAACCTCCACCTCCCAGGTTCAAGTGATTCTCCTGCCTCAGCCTCCCAAGTAGCTGGGATTACAGGCATGCACCACCACGCCTGGCTAATTTTGTATTTTTGGTAGAGACGGGGTTTCTCCATGTTGCCCAGGCTGGTCTCGAACTCCCGACCTCAGGTGATCCGCCTGCTTTAGGCTGCCAAAGTGCTGGGATTACAGGCGTGAGCCACCGCGCCCGGCTTGGTTTTGTTTTGTTTTTTAAAAGAGATGGGGAGGTCTCACTATGTTACCCAGGCTGGTCTCGAACTCCTAGGCTCAAGTGATCCTCCCAACATGCTGGGGTTACAGGCATGAGCCACTGTACCTGGCTCTGAAGAGTCTTTTTTTTTTTTTTTTTTTTTTTTGAGGCGGAGTCTTGCTCTGTCGCCCAGGCTGGAGTGCAGTGACCGGATCTTGGCTCACTACAAGCTCCGCCTCCTGGGTTTTACGCCATTCTCCTGCCTCAGCCTCTGGAGTAGCTGGGACTACAGGCGTCCGCCACCTCGCCCGGCTAGTTTTTTTGCATTTTTTAGTAGAGACGGGGTTTCACCGTGTTAGCCAGGATGGTCTCGATCTCCTGACCTCGTGATCCGCCCGTCTCGGCCTCCCAAAGTGCTGGGATTACAGGCTTGAGCCACCGCGCCCGGCCTGAAGAGTCTTAAGATGTAATTCACATACTACACAATTTGCCATTTAATTATACAATTCAGTGGTTTTTAGTATATTCACAAATACGTGCAAACATCACCAAGGTCCATTTTTTTTTTTTTTTTTTTTTTTTTTTTTTTGAGACGGAGTCTCGCTCTGTCGCCCGGGCTGGAGTGCAGTGGCTGGATCTCAGCTCACTGCAAGCTCTGCCTCCTGGGTTTTACGCCATTCTCCTGCCTCAGCCTCCGGAGTAGCTGGGACTACAGGCGCCCGCCACCTCACCTGGCTAGATTTTTTGTATTTTTTAGTAGAGACGGGGTTTCACCATGTTAGCCAGGATGGTCTCGATCTCCTGACCTTGTGATCCGCCCGTCTCGGCCTCCCAAAGTGCTGGGATTACAGGCGTGAGCCACCGCACCCGGCACCAAGGTCCATTTTAAAACTTTATGACATCAAAAAGAAACCCAGGCCAGACATCTATAATCCCAGCACTTTGGGAGGCTGAGGCAGGAGGATTGCTTGAGTCCAGGAGTTCGAAACCAGCCTGGGCAACAGAGCAAGAAGCCATCTCTACAAAAAGAAAAAATTAGCGGGGCATGGTGGTGTGCACCTGTAGTTCCAGTTACTTGGGTGGCTGAGGCGGGAGGTTCACTTGAGCCCAGGGGTTCACGGCTGTAGTGAGCAGTGATTGTGCCACTGCATTCCAGCTTGGGTGACAGAGTGAGGCCCTGTCTCAAAAAAGAAAAAAGAAAAAAAGCAGGCTGGGTGCGGTGGGTCACACCTGTTATCCTAGCACTTTGGGAGGCTGAGTTGGGCAGATTGCCTGAGCTCAGGAGTTTGAGACCAGCCTGGGCAACACGGTGAAACTCCGTCTCTACTGAAATACAAAAAATTAGCTGGGCGTGGTGGGGGGCACCTGTAGTCCCAGCTACTTGGGCGGCTGAGGCAGGAGAATTGCTTGAACCCAGGAGGTAGAGGTTGCAGTGAGCCAAGATCATGCCACTGCTCTCCAGCCTGGGTGACAGAACGAGATTTTGTCTCCAAAAAAGAAAAAAAATCATTGTGCTTTATATCGTGTTTTGTGTCTGACTTATTCACCAATTACTATGTGTTTAGCTCTGTCCACGTTACTCTGTGTATATTATATACATTGATTATAACTACAGCCAAATTCCTTTAGATCACAGTGGTATCCAACTTTTTATTTTTGCTAGTTTCTTTTTTTTTATTTTTATTTTTTATTTGAGATGGAGTCTCACTCTGTCATCAGGCTGGAGTACAGTGGTGTGATCTTGGCTCACTGCAACCTCCATCTCCCAGGTTCAAGCAATTCTCCTGCCTCAGCCTCCCGAGTAGCTGGGACTACAGGCACTCTCCACCATGCCCAGCTAATTTTTGTATTTTTAGTAGAGACGGGGTTTCACCATTTTGGCCAGGGTGGTCTTGATCTCTTGACCTCATGATCTGCCCGCTTTGGCCTCCCAAAGTGCTGGGATTACAGGCATGAACCGCTGTGCCTGGCCTATTTTTGCTAGTTTCTTAGCCATAAAAGTGACATCCTATTATTTTTATTTGGTTTTCTTCTATTACTATTTATTTTATTTATTTATTTATTTATTTTGAGACAGAGTCTTGCTCTGTCACCCAGGCTGGAGTGCGGTGGCATGATCTTGGCTCGCTGCAAGCTCCGCCTCCCAAGTTCACGCCATTCTCCTGCCTCAGCCGCCCGAGTAGCTGGTACTACAGGCGTCCGCCACCACTCCCAGCTAATTTTTTGTATTTTTAGTAGAGACGGGGTTTCACCGTTTTAGCCAGGATGGTCTCAATCTCCTGACCTCGTGATATGCCTGCCTTGGCCTCTCAAAGTGCTGGGATTACAGGTGTAAGCCACCACACCCAGCCTTCTATTACTAATTATTTTAAGCATCTTTTAATATGCTTGTGAACTTTTTCTGGAATTTTCTCTATAAATTACCTGTTCATACCCTTTGTCCATTTTTGTTTTCTTGGATTTTTGTCCTTGTTGACTGGCGTGAAGTTTCTTGTATATTTTATTTTATTTCATTTGATTTATTTTCTGAGACAGGGTCTCATTCTGTCACCCAAGCTGGAGTGCAGTGGTACAAACACGGCTCACTGCCGCCTCGAATTCCCAGGCTAAAGTGATCCTTGTGCCTCTGCCCCCCAAGTAGCTGGGACTACAGGCGCTCACCTACCATGCCCAGCTAATTTTTGTTTGTTTGTTTGTTTTGTTTAGTAGAGTCAGGGTTTTGCCATGTTGCCCAGACTGGTCTTGAACTCCTGGGCTCAAGTGATTTGCCCATTTTAGCCTCCCGAAGTGCTGAAATTACAGGCATGAGCCACTGCCCCCAGCCCCTTGTATATTTCATTTTATTTATTTATTTATTTTGAGGTGGAGTCTTGCTTTGTTGCCCAGGCTGGAGTCTAGTGGCGCAATCTCAGCTCACTGCAACCTCTGCCTCCCCAGTTCAAGTGTTTCTTCTGCCTCAGCCTCCCAAGTAGCTGGATTACAGGCGCCCTGGCTAATTTTAGTACTTTTAGTAGACATGGGGCTTCACCTTGTTGGCCAGGCTGGTCTTGGACTCCTGACCTCAGGTGATCCCCCTGCCTTAGCCTCCCAAATTGCTGGGATGACTGGTGTGAGCCACGACAGCTGGACACCTATGTACATTTTAGATACTGATTTCTCCTTGATTTTGCATGTTGTAAATTTCTCTCCCATTTGTTACTTCTGTTATTAGGTCTGTTGTGTCTAATATTAATGTGTCTAAGTTGGGCTTCCTTGAATAGATAACCTTGCTTTTGCATAATCAACCTCGCCACATTTTTGGTTCTATAGTTTTGTGTAGGGTCCAGCCCTACAGGGCCTGTGTGTTTTTCTCTTCGTGTGTGGAGACGAGAGATCGTAGAAATAAAGACACAAGACAAAGAGATAGAAGAAAAGACAGCTGGGCCCCGGGGACCACTACCACCAAAACGCAGAGACCAGTAGTGGTCCCAAATGCCTGGCCGTGCTGTTATTTATTGTGTACAAGGCAAAGGGGCAGGGCATGGAGTGAGAGCCATCTCCAATGATAGGTAAGGTCATGCGAGTCACATGTCCACCAGACAGGGGGCCCTTCCCTATTTGGTAGCTGAGGCGGAGAGAAAGAGGGGACAACTTACGGTCCTTATTTCTTCTATGCATTTTGAAGACTTTAGTACTTTCACTAATTCTGCTACTGCTCTCTAGAGGTGGAGCTGGGTGTACAGGGCGGAGCATGAAAGCGGACCAGGAGCGTGACCACTGAAGCACAGCATCACAGGGAGACTATTAGGCCTCTAGATGGCTGGGGGCGGGCCTGACTGATGGCAGGCCTTCCACAAGAGGTGGTGGAGCAGAGTCTTCTCTATCTCCCCAGGGAAAGGTAGACTCCCTTTCCTGGTCTGCTAAGTAGCGGGTGCCTTCCCAGGCACTGGAGTTACCGCTAGACCAAGGAGCCCTCTAGTGGCCCTGTCCAGGCACAACAGAGGGCTCACACTAGTCTTTTGATCACTTCTCACCGTGTTCCTTCAGCTCCTATCTTATGGCCTGGTTTTTCCTAGGTTATAATTGTAGAACAAAGATTATTATAATATTGGAATAAACAATAATGCTATAAACTAATGATTAATGATATTAACATATAATCATATCTATAATCTATTTCTAGTATAACTATTCTTATCCTATATATTTTCTTTATTATACTGGAAGAGCTTGTGCTCTCGGTCTCTAGCCTTGGCACCTGGGTGACTTGCCCACAGTTTTGGCTTTTGAATTTTTTTTTTTTTTTGAAATGGAGCCTTGCTCTGTCGCCCAGGCTGGAGTGCAGTGGCACGAGCTTGGCTCACTGCAAGCTCCGCCTCCCGGGTTCACGCCATTCTCCTGCCTCAGCCTCCTGAGTAGCTGGGACTACAGATGCCAGCCACCACGCCCGGCTAATTTTTTGTATTTTTAGTAGAGACGGGGTTTCACTGTGTTAGCCAGGATGGTCTCGATCTCCTGACCTCGTGATCCGCCTGCCTCGGCCTCCCAAAGTGCTGGGATTACAGGCGTGAGCCACTGCAACTGGCCTGACTTTTGAAATTTTAAGTTCTTCCCTGCTTCTGGGTCAAAAGATATTCTCCTACTTTATTTTTATTTATTTATTTATTTATTTATTTATTTATTTATTATTTTGAGACGAGGTCTTGCTCTGTTGCCCAGGCTGGAGTGCAATGGCGTGATCTCAGCTCACTGCAACCTCTGCCTCTCGGGTTCAAGCGATTCTCCTGCCTCAGCCTCCCCAGTGGCTGGGATTACAGGCATGTGCCACCATACCTGGCTAATTTTTTAATTTTTAGTAGAGAGGGGGTTTTACCACATTGGCCAGGCTGGTCTCGAACTCCTGAGCTCATGATCCACCCACCTCAGCCTCCCAAAGTACTGGGATTATAGGCATGAGCCACCGTGCGTGGCCTGCTCTATATGTTTTTTGTTTTTTTGTTTTGAGACGGAGTCTCGCTCTGTCGCCCGGGCTGGAGTGCAGTGGCCGGATCTCAGCTCACTGCAAGCTCTGCCTCCTGGGTTCACGCCATTCTCCTGCCTCAGCCTCCCGAATAGCTGGGACTACAGGTGCCCGCCACCTCGCCCGGCTAGTTTTTTGTATTTTTTAGTAGAGACGGGGTTTCACCATGTTAGCCAGGATGGTCTCGATCTCCTGACCTCGTGATCCGCCCGTCTCGGCCTCCCAAAGTGCTGGGATTACAGGCTTGAGCCACCGCGCCCGGCGTTTTTTGTGTTTTTGAGACAGAGTCTTGCTCTGTCACCCAGGCTGGAGCGCAGTGGCGCAGTCTCAGCTCACTGCAACCTCCACCTCCCAGTTTAAGAGATTCTCCTACCTCAGCCTCCTGAGTAGCTGGGACTACAGGTACATGCTACCACGCCCAGCTAATTTTTGTATTTTTAGTAGAGAGGGGGTTTCACTATGTTGGCCAGACTGGTCTCGGACTCCCGATCTGAGGTGATCCAACTGCCTCAGCCTCCCAGTGCTGGGATTACAGTCATGAGCCACCATGCCTGGCCTTTTCTATATGTTTTAATCTTCACAACAGCTCTATGAGGTAGATGCTATTTTTATCCCCATTTTACAGATGAGGAAACTGAGTCACAGAGAAGGTAAGTCACTTGAGAAAGGTCACTTAGCTGGTAAGTGGCAGAGCTGAGATTGGAGTCTGGCTACCCTATCCCTGGAGCCTGCCTTCTGCCCACTTCTGTCTCTTTCTTTCTTTCTTTCTTTTTTTTTTTTTTCGAGTCAGAGTCTTACTCTGTCTCACAGGCTGGAGTGCAGTGACAGGATCTTAGCTCACTGCAACCTCCACTTCCCAGGCTTACGCAATTCTCCTGCCTCAGCCTCCCGAGTAGCTGGGCTTACAGGTGTGCACCACCACGCATGGCTAATTTTTGTATTTTCAGTAGTGACAGGGGTTCACCATGTTGGCCGGGCTGGTCTCGAACTCCTGACCTCAAATGATCCACCTGCCTCGGCCTCTCAAAGTGCTGGGATTACAGGCGTGAGCCACCGTGCCCGGCCCCCACTTCTGTCTTTCAAGGGTAGGGATAGGGCATGAGGGCAGACACTGTGGCTTGGAAGTCCCATCTTGTCTACCCCCACTCTATGCATCATGGTAAGCCTGTGAGTATTGAGCCTCTCATTCCCGCACCTTCCCCCAGAAACATCGACACCCTCATCGTTGACGTCTACCCTGTACTGGACACCCCTGCCAAGCAGGTCCTGTGGCAGTTCATCTACCAGCTGCTGACCTATGAGGAGCAGGAGCTCTGCCAGGAGAAAATCGCATGCTTCCTGGGCTACACGGCCATGACAGGTAAGTGTCCTCTCCCCTACCACTTCCCTGCCTGTAGCTGCTGACTGTCCAGCTCACCAGGTGAACATCCAGACACCTGTTCTCACCTGTAAAGTTTTTTTTGGTGGTTGTTTGTTCGTTTGTTTGTTTGAGACCGAGTCTCACTCCTGTGCCCCAGGCTGGAGTGCAATGGCACGATCTCAACTCACTGCAACCTCCACCTCCCGGGTTCAAGAGATTCTCCTGCCTGAGCCTCCTGAGTAGCTGGGATTAAAGGCGCATGCTACCACACCCAGCTAATTTTTTGTATTTTTAGTAGAGAAGAGGTTTCACTGTGTTAACCAAGATAGTCTCTATCTCCTGACCTCATGATCCGCCCTCCTTGGCCTCCCAAAGTGCTGGGATTATAGGTGTGAGCCACCATGCCCAGCCTTTTTTTTTTTTTTTTGACATGGGATCTTGCTCTGTTGCCCAGGCTGGAGTGTCATGGTGCCATCACGGCTCAACGCAGCCTTAACCTCCTGGGCTCAAGCAATCCTCCCACCCCGGCATCCCAAAGCACAGGGATTACAGGTGTGAGCCATTGCATGTGGCCTCACCTATGAGGTCTTACAGCCGATTTGGGCCCCTCCCACAGAGATGTGTCCACAGCCATGCTCGTACACACCCAATACACCAGGGCTAGGCCCACATGTGGCCCCACGGATGTGCCTTCCCAGCGTGACCTTTATGCAACGTACACAGCATAACCTGAGACTTTAGACACTGCACTTCCACCTGCGGTTTCAGTTTGCACCCACAAAATGGAAGTGATCTCAGTGGCTGTGCTCGGTACTCTGAGAAGCGTGGCACAGATCAAGGAACTTGTGTAAGGCTGGACGCGGTGGCTCACGCCTATAATCCCAGCATTTTAGGAGGCTGAGGTGGGAGGATCACTTAAGCTCAGGAGTTCAAGATTAGCCTGGGCAACATAGCAAGAGCCTGTCTCTACCAAAAAAATAAATAAACAATACGTTTTAATTTAGCCAGGTGTAATGCACAACTGTAGTCCCGGCTACTTGGGAGGCTGAGGTAGGAAAATGGCTTGAGTCCAGGAGATCGAGGCTGCGGTGAGCTATGATCGAGCTACTTCCCTCAAAAAAAAAAAAAAAAAAGAAGAAGAAAGAAAAGAAAAAAAGAAATTCACGTGGTTGCCGTTTACAGACATGCCAACACCACCACCAGGATCGTGAGCCCACAACCGCATCCCACCTGGCCAGTGGCTTCTAGTGTACTCTTTCTTGCACATACACAGGACTGCGGTGCCACGTGTGGCTGCCACCAGTCTGTTCAGCATGCCCTTTGAATGCCCACAAACCCCTGCACTCAGCATGCAGGCCATGTGGATGGAAGGTGTGCGGAAGCCTATGTTCTACCCTGTTCTAGGCACCCTGCCCCTGCTATGAAAGCCACTGCAGGCCAGGCTCGGTGGCTCACGCCGGTCATCCCAGCACTTTGGGAGGCTGAGGTGGGCGGATCGCTTGAGGTCAGGAGTTCAAGACCAGCTTGGGCAACACAACGAGACCCCCATATCTACAAAATACTTAAAAAATCAGCCAGGGGTGGTTGGGCGTGGTGGCTCACGTCTGTAATCCTAGCACTTTGAGAGGCCGAGGCAGGTGGATCACTTGAGGTCACAAGTTCGAGACCAGCTTGGCCAACATGGGGCAACCTCGTCTCTACTAAAAATACAAAAATAAGCCAAGCGTGGTGGCACGCACCTGTAATCCCAGCTACTTGAGAGGCTGAGGCAGGAGAATTGCTTGAACCCGTGAGATGGAGGTTATAGTGAGCTGAGATCGCACCATTGCACTCCAGTCTGGGTGACATAGTGAGACTCCATCTCAAAAATAAAATAAAAATGAAATAAAAAATTAGCCAGGTGTGGTGGCGTGCACCTGTAGTCCCAGCTACTTGGGAGGATGAGGTGGGAGGAGCACTTGAGTTCAGTAGTTGGAGACCAGCCTGGGCAACATAGCAAGATCCCTTCTCTACAAAAAAAATTTTAAAATTAGCTGGGTATGGTGGTATGCACCTGTAATCCCAGCTACTGGGGAGGCAGGAGGGTCTCTTGAGCCTGGAATTCAAGGCTGCACTGAGCGTTGATCGCACTCCAACCTGGGGGACAGAGTGAGACCTGTCTAAAAAAAACAAAAACAAAAAAGGCAGGCGTGGTGGCTCACATCTGTAATCCCCCAGCACTTTGGGAGGCCAAGGCGGGTGGATCACCTGAGATCAGGAGTTCGAGACCAGCCTGGCCAACATGGTGAAACACCATCTCTACTAAAAAAAAAATACAAAATATTACCCAGGCGTGGTGGTGCATGCTTGTAGTCCCAGCTACTTGGGAGGCTGAGGCTCGAGAATCATTTGAACCCAAGAGGCAGAGGTTGTAGTGAGCTGAGACTGTGCCACTGCACTCCAGCCTGGATGAGAAAGCCAGACAGGAAGGTAGAAAGGAAGGAAGGGAGGGAGGAAAGGAAGCCAGACTCAGTTGAAAAGGATGGGGAGGGGAAGGAAGGGGAGGGGCTGCTGCAGAGTTGCTGCCCCTTGTGTGCCCATGAGCTGCAGTCCCAGGGACCCACAACTTGCTAGAGTTTTAGCAAGAAGCTCGGGCTCCGTGCTGGACAGCACATGTCTTACATATCGGCCTAAGCTCAAAAAACTTCTATTTTGGCCGGGAGCAGTGGCTCATGCCTGTAATCCCAGCACTTTGGGAGGCTGAGGTGGGTGGATCACCTGAGGTCAGGAGCTTGAGACCAGCCTGGCCAACATGGCGAAACCCTGTCTCTACTGAAAATACAAAAATTAGCCATGCATGGTGGTGGACACCTGTAATCCCAGCTACTCGGGAGGCTGAGGCAGGAGAATCGCTTAAACCTGGGAGGTGGTGGTTGCAGAGAGCTGAGATTGCGCCACTGCACTCCAGCCTGGGCAATAAGAGCAAAACTAAGTCTAAGAAAAAAAAAAAGCAAAAAAAAAAAACAACTTCTATTTTGCCCATAATCCTCTCTGGGCAGCAGTGACTTGGCCTGGGGCAAGCACAGGGAGTTGAGACTCTGGAAGCTGTTGTTATAAAATCTCTGCTAGGTCCCCGAGCTCAGACTTGCTGCATTTTGGTGCTGCTCCTGGCACCTGGTTTCTTGCCCCGGAGCTTCCCCTCAAGAGCTGTTCTGGAGGCAAGCAGGGCAGACCCCATAGCCTGGGGTCCGCATATTGGTGCAGATGACATCTGCCCTCCCCTCCCTGTTTTGGAGGTCCCTTGTCTGGCTGAGAGGACAAGAGGGCCCCATATTCCCTGCATGTCCCACAGCAGAGCCGGAGCCTGAGCTGGACCTGGAGCCGGAGCCCACGCCCGAGCCCCAGCCGCGGAGCTCCCTGAGGGCTTCCTCCATGTGCCGCCGCAGCCTCCGGTCCCAGGGCCTGGAGGCTGGCCTCAGCTGCGGTAAGGCTGGTGCTGGGGGGAGGGTATGAAAGGAGCTGTTTTTCCACCTGCAAAATAGGCTTGGTGAGGTGGGGAATCCCAGGGAATGGGGCTCAACAGGGCTCAGGATTGGCCCTCCTGGGTCTGTGGGGCCTGTTGGTTCTGGGCCAGGGCCTGAGCCTTAGACCTCAGATACATTACCGTAAAGACATCGTTACCGTAATGACATTGTTCCTCGGTAGGTCCTGGCGAGTGTCCTGAGATGCCTCTTCCCCTGATCCCAGGCGAGCGCCAAGCGGGCGATGGCACTTCCCTCCCTGAGACCCCCAACCCCAAGATGGTGAGACCTTTTCTCTGCCCTCCAGGTGGGGTCAGTAGGGGGCGGGGAATGGACAGTCTGTAGGACTGGGCCCAGGAGACCCAGGCCAAGGGGCTGCTTCAGGCTGGGGCAGATCCCCGCCTCCCGGCCCACCCAGGCCTGGCCTCTGAGGCCACATTAGGGCCATGAGGAGAAGTAGGGTGGGCTGGACTCACCCCCGCCTCCCTCCAGATGTCAGCCGTTTATGCAGAGCTCGAGTCTCGACTGAACAGCAGCTTCAAAGGGAAGATGGGGACCGTGTCCAAATCCCGGGCTTCCCCTCCGGGCCCCAGCCCGGCAGTCACCGCAGGTAGGGCTCCAGCCTCTGTCCTCTTGACTGTCTGGGTGTTTCTCTCCACCCCAGGCTCAGTCCTGGAGCTGCTTCTCTGCTCCATCAGGGTCAGGGTTGTCCCAGTCCTTCCCATGGCCCTGTGACCCTCACCTCAGCTGTGGATCAAGAAAGTAGCCTGGGCCGGGCGCGGTGGCTCAAGCCTGTAATCCTAGCACTTTGGGAGGCCTAGACGGGCGGATCACGAGGTCAGGAGATCGAGACCATCCTGGCTCACACGGTGAAACCCCGTCTCTACTAAAAACTACAAAAAACTAGCCGGGCGAGGTGGCGGCGCCTGTAGTCCCAGCTACTCGGGAGGCTGAGGCAGGAGAATGGCGGGAACCCGGGAGGCGGAGCTTGCAGTGAGCTGAGATCTGGCCACTGCACTCCAGCCCGGGCGACAGAGCGAGACTCCGCCTCAAAAAAAAAAAAAAAAAAAAGAAAGTAGCCTGGGTACCGTGGGTCGTGCCTGTAATCCCAGCACTTTGGGAGGCCAAGGCAGGAGGATCGATTGAGCCCAGGAGTTTGAGACCAGCCTGGCAACATAGTGAGACCCCATCTCTACAAAAACAAAAATACAAAATTAGCTGGGCATGGTTGCATATGCCTGTAGTCCTAACTCCTCAAGAGGCTGAGCCAGGAGGATCACTTGAGCCCAGGAGTTCAAGGCTGCAGTGAGCTGTGATCGAGCCATTGCACTCTAGCCTGTAAGCAACAGAGCAAGACCCTATCTTAAAAAAGAAAAAGAGGCCGGACGCGGTGGCTCACGCCTGTAATCCCAACACTTTGGGAGGCTGAGGCAGGTGGATCACGAGGTCAGGAGATCGAGACCATCCTGGCTAACACGGTGAAACCCTGTCTGTACAAAAAATACAAAAAAAATTCGCCGGGCGTGGTGGCACACGCCTATAGTCCCAGCTACTCAGGAGGCTGAGGCGGGAGAATCGCTTGAACCCGAGAGGCGGAGTCTGCAGTGAGCTGAGATTGCACCACTGCACTCCAGCCTGGGCGACAGCGAGAATCTGTCTCCAAAAAAAAAAAAAGAAAAGAAAAGAAAGAAACAAAGAAAGAAAGAAGGCAAATGTTGGCAGATGTCTGTTTCTGAAGAAGTCCCCAAGTTAGCAAGTGGTTATTGGATAAACTATCAAGTGCACGCATTGTCCTGTGAATGGCACAGCTGGGAAGACAGTTGCTCTGCAGCTTAGAAGGCAGGACCCCTGGGAGATCCTCCTGTGATCTCAGGGCTTGCTGGGCGTGCGAGACGCCCGGTGACTCTGGGTCTGGGCTCTAGAGAAGCCCCTCCACCCTTTGAGTTAGTGGTGTTCAGTGGCTCCCAGCTGGGACCCCTGGTGACCATTCCAAGGTGAGCTGGCGTCCAGCCTGTCCTGAGGCTGAACAATGCTCCTGCTTGGCCTTTGGTCATGCTTGGAAGGCAGGGCCACCCAGGGTCTTCCTGCACTGTGCCCAGAGAGGGAAAGGGGAGTGGCCCGGGACACAGAGCCAGCCTGCCCTAGGGCCCTCTCTCCAGCTTACACCTGGAACCCCGGTGCTGGCTGAAGAGGGATCCTCATACTCCATCCCCCCTCCAGGGCCCAGGACCCTGTCCGGCGTCTCGTGGCCCAGCGAGCGACTCTTGCCCTCCCCCTGCTACCACCCGCTGTGTTCGGGGGGCCTGGCCTCCCCCAGCAGCTCTGAGTCCCACCCCTACGCCAGCCTGGACAGCAGCAGGGCGCCCTCCCCACAGCCAGGCCCCGGGCCCATCTGCCCTGACAGCCCCCCAAGTCCGGACCCCGCCCGCCCGCCCAGCCGCAGGAAGCTCTTCACCTTCTCCCACCCTGTGCGAAGCCGTGATACTGACCGCTTCCTGGACGTGCTGAGCGAGCAGCTGGGCCCCCGGGTCACCATCGTGGATGATTTCCTGACCCCCGAGAATGACTACGAGGAGGTGGGCATGCAAGCAGGTGTGGAGGGAGGCGGGGGAGGCGAGGTGTGGTGGTCTGCAAAGCAATAGTGTTCCTGGGCTCCTGCAAGGGGCCTGCTGCCCTTGGGATCTTCCCCAGGCTATCCCACTCCCTGGCTCAAGCTATCCCACCCCTTGCCCCAGGTTACACTATCTCCTGTTTGAGGTTATCATGCTCCTTGTCTGAGGTTAGCCCGTATTCGCTGTCCCAGGTTAGCCCATTCCTTAGCTCAGGCTATCCCACCCACAGCCTGAGGCTAACCCATGAGAGGGTCCTATCCTTAGCCCAGGCTATGCCCCTCACAGCCTGAGGCTAACCTGTGAGGCAGTCCTATCTTTATCCCAGGCTGTCCCCCTCACAGGCTGAGGCTAACCCGTGAGACGGCCCTATCCTTGTCCCAGGCTATCCCATGATCCTTCACTGTGCACCTGCTCTAGTCTCTCTGGGCCCAGCCTCACCCTCCCCTTGCCTCTCTCCCCACCACCAGATGAGCTTCCATGATGACCAGGGCAGCTTCGTAACCAATGAGCGGAGCAGCGCCAGCGACTGCGTCAGCAGCAGTGAAGAAGGCAGCTCACTGACCTACTCCTCCATCTCTGACCATATCCCCCCACCCCCACTCAGCCCCCCACCACCACCACCCCTGCCTTTCCATGACCCCAAGCCCAGCTCCCGCAGCTCTGATGGTTCCCGGGGCCCTGCTCAGGCGCTGACCAAGCCCCTCACCCAACTCAGCCACCCAGTCCCTCCACCACCCCCACCGCCCCTGCCCCCACCCGTGCCCTGTGCGCCCCCCATGCTGTCCCGGGGCCTGGGCCACCGGCGTAGTGAGACCAGCCACATGAGTGTCAAGCGCTTGCGGTGGGAACAGGTGGAGAACTCAGAAGGCACCATCTGGGGTCAGGTGGGTGACCTGGGACCCACCAGTGCTCTGTACTGGGGGAGGATGGTGTGGGCAGCAGCACTGAAGGAAAACCCATCTACCAGGCATCTTCCAACATCATCCTCCCTACCCCAAGCAGAGGATGAGTAGACGCCCAGCCCAACGACATCCCCATGCTTGGGGGCCATTGCAGGCACTGAAGCCAATTTATGTCCCTAAGCCAAAGACACACACCGGGGACACCTGGAAATGCCACCGTACCCATCCTTGAAACCTATCGCTCTTGAGGCCAGACGAGTTCTCTTAAACCCTTAAAAGAGCAGCTGGTTCAAACTCCTGCACACCAGCCTTCACCCTTTAACTTTGATGCTTGACTTTCCTCCCGCACAACACTGCCAGGGTATGTTTGAGCACCTTCAGTGATGGGGAACTCACTACCTGTCAAGGTCTTTCTTTCCTCACTGGACGATTTTCACTATCCTTTGTCTTGCTCTGAAATCTTGTCTCCCCAGGATTCCCATGCCCTGATTTCTTTCTGGCCTTTGAAATCAGGCAGAGCAATCTTATCCACAGAACACCCAATCTGCAAGATGAACAAGGTTCACCCCACCTCTTTTTTTTTTCAGGTCATTCTCTTAGAACATGGTTTCCAGCCCCCACTCCAGTGTCCATGTCCCTGTCAAAGAGACATTCCCAGATGGAACCCCCAATGGGGGTTCCAGCTCAGAGGAGAGAACAGGGTTCTCACCTCCTTTGACCCAGACATCATACTCCTTTTAATATGGCAGGGACTCCTTCCAGCTCCTGGGGCTGCCCCAACCCAGTGCTCATGCTCACCATCATCCTCAACCACATCTTCTTGGGATCAATAATACACTCTCACGTGTAGTCACACTGGGCAGAAGCATGCTTGTGATTTTTCCCCACTGCCATCTCCTGGGTCCCAATTCTGTCTCTTGCCTTCTCAGCCAAGATATCGTTAGCCCACGTCTCCAGGGACCCTTTCCAAGTTGCTAATAAAGATGTCCAGTGAGGCCAGTCTTGGTGGTTCATGCCTGTAATCCCAGCACTTTGGGAGGCTGAGGTGGGAGGACTGCTTGAGCCCAGAAGTTCAAGGCAAGCCTGGGCAATATAGTGAGATCTCGTCTCTACAAATAATTCAAAAAATTAGCCAGACATGGTGGTGCATGCCTGTGGTCCCAGCTACTCAGGAGGCTGAAGAGGGAGGATCACTTGATTCCCAGAGATGGAGGTTGCAGTAAGCCAAGATGGCACCACTGCAGTTCAGCCTGGGGGACAGAGTGAGACCGTATCTCAAAAAACAACAACAACAACAAAAAAAACTCGGTGAGACAAGGGCACAAATAGGGACCTCCTGAGTCCCCTGGAGACCTCACTCCTGCCAACCTTAAACCAATCTCCAAGTCTTGCTCCACAGCATGGTTCTTCCATTGGTTACCAAAGGTGGAGACAGGGACACAGGTCACACATCTGACCAAGCCCAAATCCATCCTCAGTGTCCTTGCCCTGCAGCTGTGTTCTAAGACTTAATTCCCCTGCCTGCCCTCCCTTTGGGTCCTCTCCCTTTGGCAGCCACCCCATCCTCACTCCCTGTCCCAGCCCCAGGCTGTCACCTCTCATCTATGCCATTCATCACAGCCATGTGTCCAGCGTCTGGCCCCTAGGCTGTCACAGCTGCAGTTCTCCCTGCACCAGCTCACTCTGCCCAGGGCAGCCCTGGTGAACTCACTGCCCTCCAAGGAGACCTGATGACAGAGCCAGACCCCTGAGCCACCTCTGGTAGCCCCTTACTTGCCTCTAGCCTCTTCACAGCTCCTTCATGCCCCCGCTTCAGTCCCATCTTGCTGGCTTCTGCACGAGTAGAGTCCCAAGTCTTGAGTCTGGATTGACCCCAAGAGGCGCTGGCTCAGCACCCAGTGACTCAGATGATCTGGCTTTTCCTGCAGTCTCCTCCGGCTCTGGGCTTGATCCCAGCACCTGATGGGTGCTTTTGCTCGGGAAGCCCCCAGGGCGGCCCTCAGAGGGTGGGAAGTGGGAGGCCAGTCCAGCTGCTGCTGCTTCTCCTCCTCTGAACTTCCCATCTTCCCTGGCAGCTCGGGGAAGACTCCGACTACGACAAGCTGAGTGACATGGTGAAATACCTTGACCTGGAGCTCCACTTCGGCACCCAGAAACCTGCTAGTGAGTGGCCTGATGGCCTTAGGGGACCCCCAGATACTACACCATCTGTGACAGTTCCAGGCTTAGCATCTCCCAGGGCTGCACTGACTGCTATTTAACCTGATGTGTCCTCAAGCCTTCCATCCCTGAGTTATTTAATAGCTGGCATTTAGGCCGGGTACAGTGGCTCACGCCTGTCATCCCAGCACTTTGGGAGGCTGAGGTGGGTGGATTGCCTGAGCTCAGGAGTTCGAGACCAGCCTGGGTAACGTGGCAAAACCCCTGTCTCTACCAAAAATACAAACAATTAGCCAGGCATGGTGGAGGATGCCTGTGGTTCCCAGCTACTTGGGAGGCTGAGTTGGGAGGATTAATTGAGCCTGGGAGGTAGAGGTTGCAGTGAGCTGCGATCACACCACTGCAGTCCGACCTGGTAACCTGGGTGACCCAATGAGACCCTGTCTCAAAAAAAAAAAAAAAAGCTGGCATTTATTGTGCAGTGATCAAATACCAGGGACTCTAATTTCTAAATCCCATGGCAACTTTATGATGTACATACTGTGATCACCCCCCATTTCCTCATGAGGAAGCACAGAGAAGTGAGGTAATTTGTTCACAGTCACACCGTAGACAGGGGGCATCCACAAATATATCTTCCAGGCTCCCTTGCCCTCACCCTTTTCTGGATATCTCCCTGTCGTTGCTGGGTGGAACAGGCGGTCCCAGGATGGAACAGAAAGACCTGGCCGCCTGCAGCATGGAGGATGCACAGGGCACGGGGGTGAGGGGAGGTTACACACAGGACCTGAGGCCTGAGGGTCCCCGACCTGAGGAATGAGGAGACTATGGACATGCATAGCTGATTAAGTCGAGGTCGTCCTTAGGGGGAATCGTGGCTGTTGGCTGTGGCCACACCACTCCTGGGCCTTCCCACTGCAGCCTCAGCCTAGCCCCCTTCGTAAACTGTCAGTTTCTTTTCCAGAACCGGTGCCGGGGCCGGAGCCCTTCCGGAAGAAGGAGGTGGTGGAGATCCTGTCCCATAAGAAGGCCTACAACACCTGTGAGGGTCCGGGGAACCCCAGGGGGTGTAGGGGGCAGGTGGCGGCCCTTTCTCTGGGCCTCAGACCTGCCCAGGTGGATGACAGAGATTAGGCGGTGGGGACCCGGACTCCTGTCGCTCAGCGCGGTGAAGTCCCCCTCCCAGGCCCCATAGCCAGCCAGATCCCACCGGGGCGCAAGTGCCGGCCCCGCCATCACTGTGTAATCAACTCCCAGGTTCTGGCCACGCCTCCAGCCTCATTCCCTCTCTCCTTCGCAGGCCCCGCCCTTGTCCCTGGCCCGACCCCCATAGGCTCCACCCAGCTTCTTAATCTAGCGCCTCGAGAACCCCGTCCTCACCCTTAAATCGGTCGCTGAAAGACCGTCTCTATTTCAGGGCCCGCCCCTGCCCAGCCCCCTACGGCACCCCTCGCAGGCCCCGCCCCTGTTCCTTGTCTCCTCCATTCAGTCTCCTCCCTGTAGCCGAAGCACATCTGGAAGCTCCGCCCTCTCCCTGCTGGGCCCCGCCCTCTACTCCAGCTAGATCTCAACCAGCAGCCCCGCTCCTTTTCCTTGCTCCTGCCCCCCAGGCTCACAGTAGACCAGGCCAATCCCAAAGCCCCGCCCTCTTTCCACCTGAGTCCCGCCCCAGTTTATCCTCATAGACCCCGCCCTGTTCATTGTTCCCTACCCCTCTAGAGTTTCTCCAGTAGCCCAGGCCCCGCCCCCTCGCAGGTCTACCCGCTTTCCTTGTCCCCTGCCCCTTCAGATTCCCCCCTGTAGCCTGGGCCAACTTGGAAGCCCCGCCCTCTTCCTGCCGGGCCCCACCCTCTCCTTGCCCCTGCTCACCGAGCGGCCCCGCCCCTTTTCCTTTTTTCTTCCCCTCCCAGGCTCCTCCCCTTAGCCCAGGCCAGTCTTGAAGCGCCGTCCTCTCCCCACCCGGTACCCGCCTCAGCTCATCCTCTTGTCCCTGTCCGCGTTTCTTATCCCTCCAGCCTCAAGACCCCGCCCTCTCCCGTAGGCCCCGCCCCGTCTCCGCCCTCTCCCCGCCTCTGCCCTGCCCCCTCCGTCTTGGATCCCATGCGGCCCCGCCCCCGCCCCGCTCACTCACCGCCCCGCCCCGCCCGCAGCCATCCTCCTGGCGCACCTGAAGCTGAGCCCCGCGGAGCTGCGCCAGGTGCTGATGAGTATGGAGCCCCGGCGCCTGGAGCCCGCGCATCTGGCGCAGCTGCTGCTCTTCGCGCCCGACGCCGACGAGGAGCAGCGCTACCAGGCTTTCCGCGAGGCGCCCGGCCGCCTCAGCGAGCCGGACCAGTTCGTCCTGCAGGTGCCGCGACCACAATCCCGCCCCGAGGCCTCGGCCAGCTCCACAGGGGCTGTCGCTGTGGCCAGTGCTGTTGGAGTCCCGCGCCCTTTCGAGGGCCGCCATTGCGCCCAGGCCTCAGAGTTCCAGTTTAACATTAACCTTTAATGGCCGGGTCCCATCAGGGGTCCAAGGTACATGGGAGGTGGGCTCCCCCAGGGGTCGTGCTTATTCTTCCTACCGGAATATCGGGCCCAAGCATTTAGCAGACCTCCCACCCCAAAGCCTGCGGTGGGGCAGAGGGTCCCAGGAAGGGGATGGGTGAATCCTGGCTCTGCCTTCGAGGCAGATGCTGTCAGTTCCCGAATACAAGACGCGCCTGCGCAGCCTCCACTTCCAGGCCACCCTTCAGGAGAAGACAGAGGAGATCCGTGGCAGCCTTGAATGCTTGCGCCAGGCCTCCCTGGAGCTCAAAAACAGTCGGAAGCTCGCCAAGATCCTGGAGGTTAGTGGGCATACCCTCCCTGGCACCCTATCTGCTTCTCTGCCTCCTGGGGCTTCCAGCATGGAGGCCCATCCAGACAGCAGGGTGGGTGGGTGGTGGTGGAGGACAGGCCCTGCCCACCTTCTTGTCCACAGTTTGTGTTGGCCATGGGCAACTATCTCAACGATGGACAACCCAAAACCAACAAGACCACCGGCTTCAAGATCAACTTTCTGACAGAGGTGAGGGGGTCTGCCGGCAGCAATTAACTGGTTTGCTCTAGCAGCAAGGTGCTGACGCCAAGCCTAGCTCAGTTGTGGCAGAGGGCAGGAGAGGACATTGTGACCAAGGAGGGCTCTTCTTCTAGCAGGAAAAGGGCTACATTGAAGCCAGGATGTGACTGCAGCAAAGGGTGGGGTGTGGTGGGGTGGAGGAACACACTCCCAGGATTTGGAAAAATGGAGTGAGGGAAAAGAGTTGGAAAGAGAGTGTCAAAGGCTGGGGATTGAGCTGGGTGTGGTGGCTCATGCCTGTAATCCCAGCACTTTTGGAGGCCAAGGTGGGAGGATCACTTGAGGCCAAGAGTTGGAGACTAGCCTGGACAACATAGCAAGACCCCAGTTCTACAAAAATAATTAGCCAGGCATGACGCATGCCTGTAGTCCAAGCTACTTGGGAGACTGAGGTGGAAGGATCGCTTGAGCCTAGGAGTTTGAGGCGGTAGTGAGCTGTGATGGAGCCGCTGCACTCCAGTCTGGGCAACAGAGCAAGACCCTGCTATTTAAAAAAAAAGGGGAGGGGCAAGAATTGATCACTGATGCCACAGTAGTCCAGGAGAAGCTGGGCCCATGTGACCCCATCTGATGGGGTCCTTGATGGGGATGTATGTTGGGGGTCGCTTGCAGCTGAACTCCACCAAGACAGTAGATGGGAAGTCCACCTTCCTGCACATCCTTGCCAAATCGCTGAGCCAGCACTTCCCTGAACTCCTGGGCTTTGCTCAGGACCTGCCCACTGTGCCCCTGGCTGCCAAAGGTATGCTGGGTGGGTGGATGGGGCAGAGGCATGCTGTCCTGGGCTGGAAGAGTGGCCACGTGTGGCCTCTGTCCTCTTCCCTACAGTGAACCAACGGGCCCTGACCAGCGACCTGGCCGACCTCCATGGCACTATCAGCGAGATACAGGATGCCTGTGAGAGCATTTCCCCCTCCAGCGAGGACAAGTTTGCAGTGGTCATGTCGGCATCCTCTGAGCAGCCTGTTCCTGCACCAGGCTGGATCGTGGGATGGTTGGGTAGAGCTGGCTGTGGCTCCAGTGGCCACTGGAGACCTCGACTTCCTGCAGAGATTCTGGGCACAGGCTGCTGTGCACCCAGGGTTCCTGGAAGAGGCTCCGTGCTGGGTTATTGATTGATTGATTGATTGGGACAGGGCCTCACTCTGTCACCCAGGCTATGCCTGGCTAATTTTTGTATTTTTAGTAGAGACAGGGTTTTGCCATGTTGCCCAAGCTGGTCTCAAACTCTTGGGCTCAAGTGATCTGCCTGCCTCAACCTCCCAGAGTGCTGGGATTACAGGCGTAAGCCACAACACCGGGTCCCATCCTGGATTATACATTTATTTTATTTTATTTTATTTTATGTATATATGTATGTATGTATGTATGTATGTATGTATTTTTTTATTTTTTGAGACAGAGCCTTGCTCTGTTGCCCAAGCTGGAGTGCAGTTGCACGATCTTGGCTCACTGCAGCCTCCGCCTCCCGGGTTCAAGCTATTTTCCTGCCTCAGCCTCCCAAGTAGCTGGGATTACAGGCACCCACCACCACACCCGGCTTATTTTTGTATTTTTGGTAGAGACATGGGTTCACTATGTTTTCCAGGTTGGTCTTGAACTCCTGACCTCAGGTGATCCACCTGCCTCAGCCTCTCAGAGTGCTGGGATTACAGGTGTGAGCCACTGCGCTTAGCCCTGGGTCATTTACAATCCCAAGGCATTTATAATGCCAAGTCTGTGCATAACTGAAGCCAGAGCTCTTTTGAGTGCCCCAAAGCCGCTGTCGCATCTGTCCTCTGGGGCACTGCAGCCCAGAGCTAAGTCTCAAAATTACAAGGAGCAGCCTGTCGGGCCCTACCAGCCAAAGGCAGTCAGGAGGTTGGGACATTCCCACTGAGCCCTCCAGCAGGGCCTGGCCAGTGGGTGACAGAGGCCCAGATAGGAAGACAGGAAAGAAGGGCATGTGGCACTTCTCCCTGCTCCCCATCTCTGGCTCCAACACCCCTTGGCAGGGAACACAGGGTTTTCCCTAAGGCTGAAGCTAGGTAAGGAGGAGAGGTCTGGGGGCTGTGCCTGTGGCCAGGGCAGTAGGTGATGAAAGCCCCTGTCACGTATCTCTGACTGCAGCACATGGGGCCTGGTGCGGGTGAGTGTCTGAGTAGGAATTTGATGTCAGATCCACCCCTGCCCCTTCCTCTCAGGCAGAAGATCTGCAGAGAATCATTAAGCAAACTCTACAGCTTGGGCAAGGTGCTTTACACCATCTCCTTTCACCCACTTCACACCCAGATTTTTGTTTTGTTTTGAGACGGAGTCTCGCCCTGTCGCCCAGGCTGGAGTGCAATGGCGCGATCTGGGCTCACTGCAACCTCCACCTCCCAGGTTAAAGCACTTCCTCTGCCTCAGCCTCCCAAGTAGCTGGGATTACAGGTGCCCACCACCACATCCGGCTAATTTTTTGTATTTTTTAGTAGACACGGGGTTTCACTATGTTGGTCAGGCTGGTCTCAAACTCCTGACCTCGTGATCTGCCCGCCTTGGCCTCCCAAAGTGCTGGGATTACAGCCGTGAGCCACTGTGCCCAGCCCACCCAGATGTTTTGCAGATGTGAAAACTGAGGCTGTTTAAGTGAGGGTTAGTCCACTCTAGCATCCCTCAGTCTAAGGGTATTGGCCTGCTTCCTTGGGCTTGGAGGTCCCCAGAGAGAAGACAGATGGTCACATTCAAGGGTAGCCTCTGGGCCAGGTGCAGTGGCTCATGCCTGTAATCCCAGCACTTTGGGAGGTCAAAGCTGAGAGATCGCTTGAGGCCAGGAGTTTGAGAACAGCCTGGGCAACATAGCGGGACCCCATCTCTACAAAAGAATTTGAAAATGAGCCTGACATGGTGGTGCATGCCTGTAGTCCCAGCTACTCAGGAGGCTGAGGCTAGAGGATCACTTGAGCCCAGGAGTTCAAGGTTGCAGTGAGGTACGATCACACCACTGCACTCTAGCCGGGTGACAGAGTGAGACCCTGGCTCAAAAATAAAATGAAGGCAGTCCAGGCACAGTGGCTCATGCCTGTAATCCCAGCACTTTGGGAGGCCAAGGAGGGCAGTTCACCTGAGGTCAGGAGTTCAAGACCAGCCTGGCCAACATGGTGAAACCCTGTCTCTACTAAAAATACAAAAATTAGCCAGGTGTGGTGCCATGTGCCTGTAATCCCAGCTACTCAGAAGGCTGAGGCAGGAGAATCACTTAGACCCAGGAGGCAGAGGTTACAGAAAGCCAAGATTGTGCCATTGCACTCCAGTCTAGGCAACAGAGCGAGACTCTGTCTCAAAATTAATTAATTAATTAATTAATTAAAGGCAGCCTCTGCAAAGGAAATTGACCTGGCATATCAGACGCCCATAGGCCCAAATCCTGACTCATTTGCTTACCTGCTGTGGGACTATGGGCAAGTCACTTACCGTCTCTGAGCCCAGTTTTCTCATCAGGAAAAAGAGGGGTCATGAGAACCGCTACCACAGTGGTCATTAATTGATATGACCCTGGTGGGTTCAACTGTGGCTCAGGTACCACAGTGCTTGCTGTGTGATCTTGGACTAGTTGCTAAAGTCCTCTGTGCTTTAATTTGTTCGCATGTGAAATAGAGATTATCTACCTCACAGAGGTGTTAAACGATGATTCAACAAGCTTGGAACAAAGCTTGGCACAGTTTTAAGTGCTGAAAAAATGATAGCAATTCAACCACCGAATCTTTTTGCATGTATCAGATGCTATTCTAAGCCCTGGAGGTGCAAGTGAGCTTTCACTTAGGCGGTAGGAAATGAACTTATGAACAATTTCAGATCATGACAAATGCTCTGGAAAACAGAGTAAGGCCTAAGGCCTGGTGCAGTGGCTCACACCTGCAATCCCAGCACTTTGGGAGGCCAAGGTGGGAGGATCACTTGAGCCCAGGAGTTTGAGACCACCCTAGACAATATAGACCCCATCTCTATTTTAAAAATCAAAAAATTAGCTGGGTGTATTGGTGTGAGCCTCTGGTCCCAGCTACTTGGGAGGCTAAGGTGGGAGGATCACTTGAGCCTGGGAGGTAGAGGCTGGAATGACCTGTGAGCTGTGATCACACCACTGTACTCCAGCCTGAGCAACAGAATAAGACCCTGTCTCAAAAAAAAAAAAAAAAGTAAGGCCTAGAGAGTGACAGAGGGGCCTACTGTAAATGGCTGGTTGGGGAAGAAGGTGGCAGTGGAAGCCTCTGATCAGAGATCCAGGGCCTGGCCCTGCAGAGAGAACGGGGGTGAATGGCCTGAGGCCGCACTGGCTGTGGCCAGTTCCAGGATGAGCTTAGTGGCCAGTGAGACTGGAGTCCCTTAACAGAACCCAGTTCCCTGTTGGACACAGGACCTGGCCCTTAGAAGGACTCAGGCCAACCAGGAATAGGGCTGCTAGGGGACCTGTCTGTCTGGGGCCACCACTCAAGACCCTGGGGGCATCAGCAGACTGGCTGTTTCCTTAACTGAGGCCTGTCAGTCCTTCCTGGAGACAGCCCAGCCGGCGCTTCGGGTGCTGGACGGGCTGCAGCGCGAGGCCATGGAGGAGCTGGGCAAGGCGCTGGCCTTCTTCGGGGAGGATTCCAAGGCCACCACCTCTGAGGCTTTCTTCGGCATCTTTGCAGAGTTCATGAGCAAATTCGAGGTGAGCCCCAGTGGAGACCTGAGGGGCTCTTTTGGAGAGGTGGGGGCCAGAGGCCAAATGAAGGGATCCTCCATGAAGCCAGGGCTGGGAAAAGGGCCCCAGTGAGCGACACATCCCCCTAATCCCCTGATGGGGCGGGTTGCAGCCTCAGTGCTGGCTGTCTAGTGTGGGAAGAGACAGGGAAGGCATCACAGGTTCCTGGGACCACTGACCACCCCTACCTCTGTGTTCCCCCTCCCCAGCGAGCACTGAGTGACCTGCAGGCCGGGGAGGGCCCCCGCAGCTCCGGGATGGTTTCACCCCTGGCCTGGTGACAGTGGCCACACCGCGTCCTCTGCGGCCTGAGCAGGGAGATGGAGGCCGAGAGGGCAGCCCAGACACTGCCGAGGTCCAGGGCCACTATGCCCTAGGCTCCGAGCACACCGCCAGCCTCTCCTGCAGCTACCTCAGCCGCCGAGCTGTGGCCGGGCCCTCCTCTGCCAACCCTTGTTCCTACCCCCAGCCCTGGAGCCAGAGGCCCTAGGACCGGGTGCTGAGTATGCCTGTGCCTGGAGGACCATGCTCCGTCGGCTTCCTGGGCCCACTTCCCACCTCGCTCCTGGGCTGTCAGGGACACCCGGAGGGTGGATTACAAAGTGGCCACATTCCTGGGACATGTGGACCTTTTTTCTGATCCTGCTCCTAGCGGGTCCCTGCGAGGAGGCCGACACCCTTGAGCATGATCCTGCAGGCGGGCGCGAGACGGGAGAGGGTGGAAAGCCCAACGTAGAGGGGCTCTGGGGATGTGCACGCCCAGCCTGGGCCTTGGAAGCTGACTTCAGGGACACAGGAGAGAGAGGCCTGGGAGAGATGAAGGAAGGACTGTAGGAGGAAGACCTCCTATGTCAGGCTGCAGAATTGAGGTTTCATGCAGTGGACAAACCCAAACCTGTGTAGAAGTGGCCCAGTTGGAAGTGGGGAACCTGGGAGTGGAATAGGCATAGTCAAGGTAGAGCATACAGAATGGGGGGGTGTTGAGGCAGGAGGTGAGCAGGATCTGGTGGCCGACTGCCAGACTTCTCACCTGGACGGATGGTGATGTTCCCTGGAGCAAGTCACGAGACCAGGGCAGGTTTGGGGGCAGATGACACAATCTGGGATGTGTTTGGGACCCAGATGGTCATTTTCCATGTGCCTAGGCATACAGCAGAAGTTACCTGGATACCAGGAGCGGGAGCAGGTGACGTGGTGGACAGGGAGGGAGGGTGTGTGAACTGTTTCACCTTTTTTTTTAATTATCCGATTGGCAGATCCTTGCATCAGACAGCTTCCCTCATTGCACCTTTCTTTTTCTTTTCTTTTTTTTTTTTTTTTTGGAAAAGTCTGAAATGGGCTTTAATCCTGTCTCTTGGATTCTTTTTCTCCCACTGCAATCAAATGGCTTACATTGCACCTGGGCAGTACTGGCGACCTGTTCAGTTCTTCCCAGTCTCCCCTAGGCCCCTCTTGGAAGCCGTCTTTTCTTTTTTGTTCCTTGCACACAGCTACCATACAAAAATGTCAAAATCAAAATGTATACTGCAAGGGGAATGTGGCTAGTGGGGTACATTTCTCCCTAGCAGCTCAAGCGGAATCGTTTCTGAAAGTTCCCAGTGCCTGTGTCTCTGGAAAACATGTCAGGAGGTCAGTTAAAACCTCTGCAGTCTGGGCGCGGTGGCTCATGCCTGTAATTCCAGCACTTTGGGAGGCCGAGGCAGGCGGATCACCTGAGGTCAGGAGTTCAAGACCAGCCTGGCTGACATAGTGAAGCCCCATGTCTGCTAAAAATACCAAAAATTAGCCGGGCGTGGTGGCACGCGCCTGTATTCCCAGTTACTTGGGAGGCTGAGGCAGAAGAATTGCTTGAACCCAGGGGGCGGAGGTTGCAGTGAGCCAAGATCCCGCCACTGCACTCCAGCCTGAGCGACAGAGTGAGACTCCATCTGAAAAAACAAAACAAAACAAAACACCCTACATGAGATCTGTAGAGATTAACGACTCCAACAGGCGTGATCTCCAGGCCTGGTTAGCCCACATGGCATTTTCCTGCAAGTTAGAAACACGTGTCCATTCTGGGAGTCCTAACCTCTTGGTTGCACAGTGTGGCAGGCCAAGCACCAGCTGGGTTTCCTCCCTAACATACCTTGTATTGGTTTTCTGTTTGCTACAACAATAGTGCATAACAAACTGTCCCATAACTCATTGGCTTCAAACAGCAATCACTTCCTGCTCAGAAGTCTCTGGGTCCTGGTTCTGATCTGAGCTAGGCTCTGCATCCTCAGTCAGCTATGAGTCAGTGAAGCAGCTTTGGGAATCAGGCCAGGCAATCTCATGTCTGGGGCCTTTGGCTGGAAAGGCTGGTAGAGCCCTGTGGGGTCTCTCATTTTGCACCCAAATAGCCAGGATTCTTTTTATGCGGGAATTGGGAGTCAAAGAGGGTGAACAAGCAAAGGCACAGAAGATGGCTTGAGGCTAAGGCTCAGAGCTGGTACACTGTGCCTTCTGTCACAATCTGCTGTCCATCCAAATGACAAGGCCAGCTGATTCTAGGGGAAGGGAAACAGGCTTTGCTGAGAGATGTCACAAAGCCACTCCACACAGGGTGTGGATTCAGGGATAGATGGAGGATCAGGACCAGTTTTGCAATTAATCTACTACATACCCTCTTGGCCAGGGGTGCAGATCCCAGCCTCCTTAAAATTCTCAATGGCCTTGGTGCTGCCTGCACCCAGCACAGATCTCGTTCCCCATCCCCATGTACTCACCAGGTGGCATGCTTCTGTCTGTCTTACCTGGTCATCCATGAATTACCTGACTTCTATCCAGACACTTAGTTCAGGCCAGGCGCAGTGGCTCATGCCTGTAATCCCAGCACTTTGGGAGGCCGAGATAGGTGGATCACTTGAGGTCAGGAGTTTGAGACCAGCCTGGCCAACGTGGTGAAACCCTGTCTCTACTGAAAATACAAAAATTAGCCAAGCGTGGTGGCAGGCGCCTGTAATCCCAGCTACTCGGGAGGCTGAGGCACAAGAATCGCTTGAACCTGGGAGGCAGAGGTTGCAGTGTGCCAAGATTGTGCCACTGAACTCCAGCTCTGTTGACAGAGGGAGACTCTGTCTCAAAAAATAATAATAGTAATCGTGCCACTGCACTCCAGCCTGGGCGACAAAGCGAGACTCCGTCTCAAAAATAATAATAATAATAATAATAGTAATACATAAATAAATGAAATAGATACTTAGTCCAGTAGGCAGTGTGGTCTGTGCCTGCCTGGCAACCAGTCTCACCCTTCTGCTGGGAAAAGCTTGTTTCTCCTTTCAGAAATTCTCCCCTCCTCCCAGGGCCTGGAGCTGGGGTGACTGGATAAGGATGATCCTTTGACTCTGGCTGTGTGGCTCAGAGTCAGTCCAGGCCTCCAGCTGGCACTGTTTGAAAAAGAGATTCCCTTTGCTCTGGAATTTCTGGGTGTATAGAAGGTAGGAGTCAGGAGGGGCTTCCAAGACCACCACATGAAGGGCACCTGCCTGTATATAAAGCTAGTACAGAAGAGAAAAAGAGGGGAGAAGATCACCATATACATTCCACTGTCCCTGGATCCAGCCATACCTGAAGCACACACTGGACCTGTCAGTCTTCAAGCCAACAGATTCTTCTTCCATTTAAAAGAATTTTAAATGTATTTCAATTCCCTGGCTTAGGCTGGTTTGAATGGTTGCTATTACTTACAGTCCTGAAAGGGTTAACTAACGGACCCATTAACAGATGCTGATGGATGTTCATTACTCAGTGAAAGCTCTTCATACATGCATTGGCCAATGCTTTTTATATTTTATATATTTATTATTATTATTTTGAGACAGGGTCTTGTTCTGTTGCCCAGGCTGAAGTACAGTGGCACGATCTTGGCTCACTGCAACCTCTGCCTCAGGTTCAAGTGATTCTCCTGTCTCAGCCTCCGGAGGAGCTGGGATTATAGGCGCCTGCCACCACGCCTGGCTAATTTTTATATTTTTAGTAGAGATGGAGTTTCAACATGTTGGTCAGGCTGGTCTCAAACTGCTGACCTCTTGATCCACCTGCCTCAGCCTCCCAAAGTGCTGGGATTACAGACATGAGCCACCGTGCCAGGCCAGCCAGTGCTTTTTAATTGCCTACTATGTGCCAGGTGCATTGCTGGGTACGAACATCTTAGAAAGCAGCCTCTCTGAGTTTGGTTACCTGGGGTTATATTTTATGGTGGTTCTACCCCAGAGTCCGTGCAAAGCCCTGTATGTGACTCAATATCTGTACCACATCCACCCAGACACCCTAGTTCCTCACCAGGTGACAAGGTGTGAATGCAGGCCCTTATGCCTCAGGAATGCATTTATCTCCAATAATACTAACAAAATAACGTAGCCTAATGACACACCACCTTTCCAGAGAGTAATATCCGTTAATGTTTGTTAGTGTGCTCAGTGTTTTTATGGATTTCATTCCGTTTTACTTTCACAAAAAACCCTCCAAGGTAGATTTCATTATCTCCTTTTTGCAGGTAAAACTCTGAAACTTAGGAAGGTTATGTGACTTGCTGGATCTAAAACCGAATTCTGTCTAAATCCAAAAGCCCCATCCTCTGAGTGAAAATAGCTGATATATATATATATGCACTCTAAAGGCCACAGATGCTGGGGGTTTCAACATAAAGCCCTTACTTCTTTTCTCTCTTCCTCTTCCCTCTATTCGTTTGCTAGGGCTGCTATGATAAAATACCACAGACTGGACAGCTTAAACAGAAAAAAAAAAATGTGTTTTCCCACAGTTCTGGGGGTTGGAAGTCCAAGATCAAAGTGTCAGCAGGTTGGGTCTCCGCGAAGGCTATTCTTGGCTTGCAGACAGGCTTTTTCCCTGTGTCTTCACTTGGTCTTTTCTCCCCGGCACTCCCTGGCATTTCTTTCTCCTTCTCCTCCGTCTCCGTCTCCTTCTCCTTTTCCTTCTCCTTCTCCTCCTTCTCCTCCTCCTCCCTCTCCTCCTCCTCCCTGCCACCCTCCCTCCTCCTCTGTCCTCCTCCTTCCTTCTTTCTTCTTCTGATTCTTTTTTTTTTTTTTTTTTTTGAGATGGAGTCTCGCTCTGTCGCCCAGGCTGGCGTGCAGTGTCACGATCTTGGCTCACTGCAACCTCCACCTCCCAGGTTCAAGTGATTCTCCTGCCTCAGCCTCCAGAATAACTGAGATTACAGGTGCATGCTGCCACGCCTGGCTAATTTTTGTATTTTCAGTAGAGATGGGGTTTCACTATGTTGGCCAGGCTAGTCTCAAACTCCTGACCTCAGGTGATCCGCCTGCCTCAGCCTCCCGAAGTGCTGAGATGACAGGCGTGAGCCACCGCACCCTGCCTCTTTTTTTTTTTTTTTTCATGAAGACAGGATCTTGCTCTATCACTCAGGCTGGAGTGCAGTGGTACAATCAGGGCTCACTGCATGATTGCAGTAAACACCAAGTAATGCAGACGTATGGAAGACTGCTTGTGGATTCAAGCAATCCTCTCGCCTCAGCCTCCCGAGTAGCTAGAACCACAGGCATGTAACACCATGCTCGACTAATTTTTTTTTTTATTTTGTAGATGTGGGGTCTTGCTATATTGTCCAGGCTTCTGTCTCTTCGATTAAGGAAGCCAGTCCTATTGGATTAAGCCACCTCCCCATGTGGCCTCATTTAACCTTAATTACCTTTCTCCAAATACACTCACATTCTGAGATACTGTGCGTTAGGACTTCCACATATGAATTTGGTGGCGGGGGACAGCGGTACAATTCAGTCCATAACACCATCTTTGCAGATGCCAGAGATATAATAGTCCCAGTCTCAAGGAGGCCTCAAAGATTTCTGTATAAGTTGACGATGCTTCACAGAGAAAAGATTCTATCAGGCACAGGCTGCACCGTGGCTCACGCCTGTAATCCCAGCACTTTGGGAGGCCAAGGCGGGTGGATCTCTTGAGGTCAGGAGTTTGAGACCAGCCTGGCCAGCACAAAGAAATCCCGTCTCCACGAAAAATACAAACAATTAGCCGGGCGTGGTGGCGGGGGACTGTAAATCCCAGCTACTCAGGAGGCTGAGGCAGGAGAATTGCTTGAACCCAGAGGCAGAGGTTGCAGTGAGCTGAGATCGCGGCGCTGCACTCCAGCCTGGACGACAGAGCAAGATTCCATCTCAAAAAATGAAAAAAAAAAAAAAAAGATAAAAAAGGTTCTATCAGACAGGATTCTCCCACCCCATGCCTCTTCTACAAACTTGTATGCATCTGCTCCTGTCCTCATCACAGGGCATCCAGGCCTCCTTCCCCACTCCTCCAATTCAGAGTGAATTCCCTGTCTGTGCTGGGCACGTGCCTTCCCAAGCTCTCAGTCCATCAGTGACCACAAATCACTCTCAACTAGCTCTTTCCCCTTCACTTGTAAATATCCCCTTCCCACTGCTGTCCACGCAGCATGCTGGACAGTTCTAGACCTTGGCGGCTGCTGCCCTCTCCTTTCCCTTTTCTTTTCTTTTTTTTTTTTTAAATTGAGACAGAGTCTCACTCTGTCGCCCAGACTGGAGTGCAGTAGTGTGATCTTGGCTGACTGCCTTGGCCACCCGAAGTGCTGGGATTATACAGGTATGAGCCAATGCATCCGGCCTACCCAGGTTCTTAAGAGATAATTTTACGGGGTGCTATGGTTTGGATGTTTGTATCCTCCAGACTTCATGTTGAAGTTTGATTCCACTTTTTCCAACTGGGGCTTGGCAGAATGGCTCCTGCAAAGAAGGGTGGCGAGAAGAAGGGTCATTCTGCCATTAGTGAGGCGGTGACCCCAGAATACACCAGCGCCTCGGTGGAGTGGGCTTCGAGAAGTGCCCCTCGGGCACACAGAGAGATCCAGAAATTCACCATGAAGGAGATGGGGACTCCAAATGTGCACATTGATGTAAGGCTCAACAAAGCCCTCTGGGCCAAAGGAATAAGGAATGCCCCACACCATATCCGTGTGAGGTTGCCCTGAAAACGTAATGAGGACGAAGATTCACCAAACAAGCTCTATGCTTTTGTTACCTATGTACCTGTTACCACTTTCACAAATCTACAGACAGGCAATGTGGATGAGAACTAACCACTGATGGTTCAATACATTAAGTAAAATTATTTTTAAAAAAGAAATTTCGACTGGGTGTGGTGGCTCACGCCTGTAATCCCAGCACTTTGGGAGGCCAAGGTGGACGGATCATTTGAGGTCAGGCGTTTAAGACTAGCCTGACCAACATGGTGAAACCCCGTCTCTATTGAAAATACAAAAAAAAAAAAAATTAGCTGGGTGTGGTGGTGTGCGCCTGTAATCCCAGCAAAAGTGAAAATAAAATAAAAAATAAAAACAAGACAAAAAAAATGAGAAGTTTTCTTTTTTCTTTTGGGTAAAGACTATTAATTGGTATGTAATGGACTATATCTACCTTCCTATATAAAAGGGTGTTCTATATTTTTTTGTTTTTTAGACAGTCTCACTCTGTTGCCCAGACTGGAGTGCAGTGTTGTGATCTTGACTTACTGCAACCTCTGCCTCCCGGGTTCAAATGATTCTCCTGCCTCAGTCTCCTGAGTAGCTGGGATTACAGGTGTGCACCACCATGCCCAGTTAATTTTTGTATTTTCAGTGGAGACTCAGGTTTCACCATGTTGGCAAGGCTAGCCTTGAACTCCTGACCTCAAGTGATCCACCCACCTCGGCCTCCCAAAGTGCTGGGATTATAGGCATGAGCCACCGTGCCCAGCCTGGTGTTTTGTCTTTGAAATCACTTTGGCCGGGCGCGGTGGCTCAAGCCTGTAATCCCAGCACTTTGGGAGGCCGAGACGGGCGGATCACAAGGTCAGGAGATCGAGACCATCCTGGCGAACACAGTGAAACCCCGTCTCTACTAAAAATACAAAAAAATAGCCGGGCGAGGTGGCAGGCGCCTGTAGTCCCAGCTACTCAGGAGGCTGAGGCAGGAGAATGGCGGGAACCCGGGAGGCGGAGCTTGCAGTGAGCTGAGATCCGGCCACTGCACTCCAGCCTGGGTGACAGAGCAAGACTCCGCCTCAAAAAAAAAAAAAAAAAGAAATCACTTTGATGGACTGCCTGTGATGCTCATCACAGTGTAGTCTGATGCTGATTCATTAATAAAACTATTTCATTCTTTTTTACATTTGGAGCAGAAGTTTTACTGGGTTAGCAGGAGATATTATTTTCATTATTTTTCCCCAACAGTTACAGTGAAGACATCAGCCAAGGTTGCATTCATCTGAAGGCTTGACTGGGGCTGGAGTCTTCTTCCAGCATGGTTTAGTCATTTGGCTATTGGCAGAAGGCCTCCTTCTGGCTGCTAATAAGAAGACTGTTTCTTACCACGTGGATTTTTCCAGATGGCTGCTTTGGTGTCCTGATGACCAGAGAGTTAGCTTCCCCCAGAGGGAGTGGTTTGACAGAAAGGGGAGGAAGCTGCAACACCTCTTAGACCTTCTCTCAGAAGTGACAAGCTGGCATCTCTATCATATTCTTTTCATTAGAAGTGAGTCGGCCAGGTGCGGTGGCTCATGCCTGTAATCCCAGCACTTTGGGAGGCTGAGGTGGGCAGATCACGAGGCCAGGAATTCGAGACCAGCCTGGCCAACAGGGTGAAACCCCGTCTCTACTAAAAATAAAGAAAAAATTGGCAGTGGTGGCACACGCCTGTAATCCCAGCTACTCAGGAGGTTGAGGCAGGAGAATCACTTGAACCTGGGAGGCAGAAGTTGCAGTGAGCCGAGATTACGCCACTGCACTCCAGCCTGGGTGACAGAGTGAGACTCCATCTCAAAAAAACAAAAAAATAAAAAAGAAGTGAGTCACCGGCCATGCGTAGTTGGCCAACTGGACAGCACATGCCTATTGTCCTGGCTTCTCAGGAGGCTGAAGTGGGAGGATCACTTGAGCCCAAGAGGCTGAGGCTGCAGTGAGCTATAATCAAGCCACTGTACTCTAGCCTGGGTGATGGACCAAGACCCTCTCTCAAAAAAATAAAAGAGTCATTAAGTACATCCCATATTGAAGGGAAGGAGAATTCAGCTGCCTCTCAAGTGAAGTGTCATATCCAAAAGCACTGAACTGGCCGGGCGCGGTGGCGCAAGCCTGTAATCCCAGCACTTTGGGAGGCCGAGACGGGCGGATCACGAGGTCAGGAGATCGAGACCATCCTGGCTAACACGGTGAAACCTCGTCTCTACTAAAAAAATACAAAAATCTAGCCGGGCGAGGTGGCGGGCGCCTGTAGTCCCAGCTACTCGGGAGGCTGAGGCAGGAGAATGGCGGGAACCCAGGAGGCGGAGCTTGCAGTGAGCTGAGATCGGGCCACTGCACTCCAGCCCCGGCGATAGAGCGAGACTCCGTCTCAAAAAAAAAAAAAAAAAAAAAGCACTGAACTATTACATACAAGGAGTGCTAATAATCCGATTAACTAGTATTACAAATCCAAAAATATCACACATTAGTCCCTGCACAAGAAAACTACAAGTACCCTGAAATCTTGCAGCTCTTCTGTGAAGGAAATGTGAGAGTTTCCCAAATGTGACAGTGGCCCTAAAAATTTCCAGGGTATAACCAAAACAAGTAGAGAAGATAAAAGAAATGTTTCCACACTATCAAAAAAATTTTTTTCAATCAACCATGCTAGAGAATAGACAGTTTTTCTATTCTTGCTATAGGAAATATGAAGAGGCAATCAAAGAGTGTACAGTGACAAAAATGTAAGAAAAAGCCAGGCACAGTGGTGTGCACCTGTAATCCCAGCACTTTGGGAGCCCAAGGCAGGAGGATCACTTGAGGCCGGAAGTTTGGGGCTGCAGTGAGCCATGATCGCGCCACTGCACTCCAGCCTGGGTAACACAGCAAGACTCCATCTCTAAATAAAATAAAGACAAATGGGAAAGTTCACGATCATTATTAAATTTTTCTATTTCTTCTTTACTTAGAATGATGTTAAACAGCAAACAAGAAACACCGCAAGTCGCGAAAGAGACTGCAAAAGGAAAGAGCTTTATCTTTTAGAATTTTAACAACAGTTTTCCGCATTGCTTTTATTTATTTATTTATTTTTTGAGACCGAGTATCGCTCTGTCGCCCGGTTGGAGTGCAGTGGCGTGATCTTGGCTCACTGCAACCACTGACTCCGGGTTCAAGCAATTCTCCTGCCTCAGTCTCTTGAGTAGCTGGGATTATAGGCGTGCGCCACCATACCCAGCTAATTTTTGTATTTTTAGTAGAGATGGGGTTTCACCATGTTGGCCAGGATGGTCTGGATCTCTCAACCTCATGATCTGCGGGCCTTGGCCTCCCGAAAGTGCTGGGATTACAGTCCTGAGCCACGGCAGCCGGCCTGCTTTTTTTTTTTTTTTTTTTTTTTTTTATTGAGACAGGGTCTCACTCTGTTGCCTAGGCTGGAGTGCAGTGGTGGAATCTCCCTTCAATGCAGCTTTTGGCCCCTGGGCTCAAGCGATCCTCCCACCTCAGCCTCCTGAGTAGCTGGGACCACAGGTGCACACCACCATGCCTGGCTATTTTGTTATTGTTGTATTTTTAGTAGAGACAGGGTCTTGCCACATTGCCCAACCTGGTTTTGAACTCCTGAGCTTAAGCGATCCTCCTCCTCCGCCTCCCAAAGTGTTGGGACTACAGGCATGAGCCACCGCACCAGGTCCTCGCCCCCGCCCTGCTTTTTGAACCCGGAACTGTGCATTTTCCTTCTGCCCTAGGTCCCACAAATTATGTAGCAGATCCTGTTTGTTGGCTTTTTCTTGTGACGTCCTCATCCCATAGAAACGTTCTTTTCTTTTTTTTTTTTTTGAGATGGAATCTTGCCCTGTCGCCAGGCTGGAGTGCAACAGCATGATCTCGGCTCACTGCAACCTTCGCCTCCTGGGTTCTAGAGATTCTCCCTGCCTCAGCCTCCCGAGTAGCTGGGATTACAGGCGCGTGCCACCACGCCCAGCTAATTTTTTTTTTTTTTGAGACGGAGTCTGGCTCTGTCCGCCCAGACTGGAGTGTAGTGGCACAGTCCCGGGTCACTGCAACCTTCACCTCCCAGGTTCAGGCCATTCTCCTGCCTCCGCCTCCCGAGTAACTGGGACTAACAGGTGCCCACCACCACGCCCGGCTAATTTTTTGTATTTTTAGTAGAGACAAGAGTTTCACCGTGTTAGCCAGGATGGTCTCGATCTCCTGACCTCGTGATCCACCCACCTTGGCCTCCCAAAGTGCTGGGATTACAGGCGTGAGCCATCGCGCCCAGCCTAATTTTTGTACTTTTAGTTTCATCATGTTGGCCAGGATGCTCTCGATCTCTTGACCTCCTGATCCGCTCACCTCAGCCTCCTAAAGTGTTGGGATTACAGGGATGAGCCACCGCGCCCGGTCAAATGTTCACTTTTCTGATTTTGCATTCTCTTTCTTAAAGACAGTCCCCAGAATGGTAATATCTTCAGACCCCTACCTAAACTGCATCTTCCACCTCCACCTTCAATGTTGACGTTATCTTGAGTGAGGCAATCAGGAATCAATTTTTTTCCTCTTGTACTTTTTTTTGTTTTGTTTTGTTTGAAACAGGGTCTCGCACTCTGTCGTCCAGGCTGAATTGCAGTGGTACAATCATGGTTCACTGCAGCCTCGATCTCCTGGGCTCAAGCAATCCTCCTGCCTCAGCCTTTCAAATAGCTGGTGCTACAGGCACGCACCATCAGGTCCGGTTAATTTTTTAAAACATTTTTGTACAGACGTGGGGGGGAAGTCTCATTAGGTTGCCCAGGTTGGTCTCGAACTCCTTGGCTCAAAGGATCCTCCGGCTTCGGCCTCTCAAAGTGCTGGGATTCCAGGCATGAGCCACCGCACCCGGCCTTCTCTGACACTTTTTCATACAATAGGCTTGTAGAACTCTTTTGATATGTGGGAGGGAAAAAAAAGATCCCCAGGGAGTGTTATTTCAAAAAAGTAAAGGAAACTGCTGGCCCCCCGAGAAGAAGCCGGAAACCCGGTAGGGAAAAGTTGGCAGACAGTCCGGTGTCTTCTTGCAAGGGAGTCCCTGCGAGCTGCCCTGCATAGCCTGTGCTGGGGCGCGCCCCCTTTAAGGGGCGGGGCAGGGGCGGGGCCTGGCCCCGCTCTCCCAGGCTGCCGCGCGCGCGCGCGCGCGCCGGCAGTTCGGCCACGTCCCTGGCCACGTCGCGGCCGCTCTCGCCATCTTCGCCGCTTCCTCTCAGGGGCCGCCGCTCCCTAAGCCGCCCAGCCCCGGGGCCGCCGCTCTGCGCCGACTGCCGCCGCCGCCGCCATGAACATTTTCCGGCTGACTGGGGACCTGTCCCACCTGGCGGCCATCGTCATCCTGCTGCTGAAGATATGGAAGACGCGCTCCTGCGCCGGTGAGCGGCAGGGGAAGCCTCCGAGAGGCTCGGGCGCGGGGACCGGGTCTCGCCGAGGACCCGCAGACCTCGGCCACCCCACGGCCCAGGGGCCTACGCCGGCCCGACACACCCCCTCGGCCGGCCTAACGGGTGCCCGGACCCGGGGGGCAGCGGCCTGCGGGCCCTCGGGGTGAGCGCCGGGCCGGTGGCGCAGCGCCGGGCCCCGCTCTGCACTCGATCCCCGCGCGAACTTGAGCCGTCGGGGCGCACCCGGCTGCGAGGGGCCCTGCTCTGTCTGAAAAGTTGGCGTGAGCCGGGGGATCCGGCAGGCGTGGCCCCTCCCTGGGCTTGAATAGGGGCCCTTCTCCAGCCGAGATCCCGCGTGGGGGTCCCGGGGTTGCAGGGAACCCGCGAATCAATGGGACAGGCGGGAGGAGGATGGGCAGGACCGCGGCCGGCTGGGCCTGACGTGGCAGCCCAGCTAGCTCGGGAGGTGGGGCGGGCGCAGGGAGAGGTCACCCGGCTCCCCACCCTGCCCGTGCAAGGCCCGAGTTCTAGGTGTGGGTCGGATCAGACCTGTCCTTAGAGTTGTGTGGGCATCACCTAAGCCCTTGGGTCCAAGATCACACCCGTTGGGGAGGGGCTTGCGGGGAGGTCTCAGTGATTTTCTTGGCGTAATTAATGCTGCTTTGGGAAACGATCTAGTTTGTCAAACTCTAAGTGCCTCCATCTAATAATGAGTTCTCTTAAAACTGTAGCGCCCGGGGGCCGCCGAGGCCTCCTATGGGTTCCTGCAGTTTCTTACTCCACGTCATCAGTGAGTTGGCTGCTGCCCTGTTCAGGAGTACAGATGTCATGCAGGCACTGCTAGGAGGCAGTGAAAAGAGTCTTTCCCAGATAATAGTTTTGGACTTTTACATTTTGTTAAAGGTATAATATTTGGCCGGGCGCGGTGGCTCAAGCCTGTAATCCCAGCACTTTGGGAGGCCGAGACGGGCGGATCACGAGGTCAGGAGATCGAGACCATCCTGGCTAACATGGTGAAACCCCGTCTCTACTAAAAATACAAAAACTAGCCGGGTGAGGTGGCGGGCGCCTGTAGTCCCAGCTACTCGGGAGGCTGAGGCAGGAGAATGGCGTAAACCCGGGAGGCGGAGCTTGCAGTGAGCTGAGATCCGGCCACTGCACTCCAGTCCGGGCGACAGAGCGAGACTCCGCCTCAAAAAAAAAAAAAAAAAAGGTATAATATTTGAGAGTTTTTTAACTTATTATTTTTTTTTTTTGGAGGCAGGATCTCGCTCTGTCACCCAGGCTGCAGTGCAGTGTGCGATCACTACTCACTGCAGCCTCTACCTCCCCTGGCTCAGGTAATCCTCCTGCCTCAGCCTCCTGAATAGCTGGGGCTCCATACGTGCACCACCACGCCTAACTTTTCTTTTTTTGGCTATTTATTGTAGACACAAGGTTTCACCATGTTGCCCAGGCTTTAACTTTCTTAAAAATTCCTCAAACTTATTTTTGATGCTCGGCGAAATAATTTTTGTTGAATTCAAGAACTAAATTTTTTCAGAGGCAGTAAAAGATGATCCTGAAGGATCTGGGTGGCAGAGACTCTATTTACCTGATTTATTTCTAAAAATTTTGGCATCTAAAGTCCCACTCACTTTTCTGACTCTGCTGTCTGCAGGCCTCGCCTATCTCCTTGGAACATAACTGAGATCCAGGAAGTAAGCAAAGCCCAAAAGACCTTTGAGCAGTTAAAATGGGTGTTACAAAGTCCATGTGCCAGTGTGTTTGACTTGGAGATGATCTCTCAGTTGATGCATACTTCTGAGAGGCTCCATTGTATGGTTTCCATTGACAACACATCATTGCAGCAATGTGGATAAGTGACGTTTAGGCACTTGCTATATATCAAGTAGTCAGCCGAGTGCTTTATATGGCTTATCCCAGGTAGTCATTAAAATAACCTTAGGATGGCCGGGTGCGGTGGCTCATGCCCATAAACCCAGCACTTTGGGAGGCCGAGGTGTGTGGATCACCTGAGGTCAGGAGTTCGAGACCAGCCTCAGCATGGAGAAACCCCGTCTGTACTAAAAATACAAAATTAGCCGGGCGTGGTGGTGCATGCCTATAGTCCCAGCTACTCGGGAGGCTGAGGCAGGAGAATTGCTTGAACCTGGGAGGCAAAGGTTGCTGTGAGCCGAGATCGCGCCATTGCACTCCAGCCTGGGCAACAAGAGTGAAACTCCATCTCAAAGAAAATAAAATAAATAAATAACCTGAGGAGGTAGGTGCTATTGTTCCCATTCTGTGGAGGGGGGATCTGAGTCTTAGGGAGTCAAATAAATTTAGTGATAGAGCCAGGATTAAAGCACAATTAGTAACTCAAAGGATTGGGTTCATAGATGAATGTCTAAGGGAGCCTAAATAAACGTTTGATACCAAACCACGATGTTTAGATCCTTTTTTGTCACACGCAGATGTTACCTTTTTTTTTTTTTTTTTTTAAAGAGTGGGACCGGTGTTTCACTCTGTCCCCCAGGCTGGAGTGCAGTGGCTGTGTCACAGCTCACTACAGCCTCAAACTCCTGGGCACAAGTAATCCTCCCTCAGCCTCCTGAGCGGCTGGGTACAGGTGTGAGCCACAGTGCCTGGTGATGTTACTTTTAATCTTTAGTTTTGCTCCAAAATCTTTGTGTGAGTCTCTTTATTTTTTTCCATATTTTTTCAGAATCCCCTCCTCCGGCAAATCATTAAGTGTTGAAGTGTGCTGTCTCTTAAACTTTTATCCAAACTAAGATATTTGGGAGAATTCAGTGCAACTCCAGAATAATGATTTCTTTGTTTTTTTTTTTTGAGAGTAAGTCTCGCTGTTGTGCTCCAGGCTGGAGTGCAATGGCGTGATTGTGGCTCACTTCAACCTCCGCCTCCCGAGTTCAAGCGATTCTCTTGCTTCAGCCTCCCGAGTAGCTGGGACTACAGGCGCCTGCCACCACGCTTGGCTAATTTTTGTATTTTTAGTAGAGACGGGGTTTCACCATGTTGGCCAGGCTGGTGTTGGTCTCCTGACCTCATGATCCGCCCACCTCGCCCTCACAAAGTGCTGGCATTACAGGCGTGAGCCACCACGCCAGGCCGTTTGTTTTTTACTATTCACTGTTTTCATTTGAGAGATTCAGGAGCATATCAGGAAAATATGAAATACTTCAGCTAAAATGCTAACGAAGGAAGAGAAATAGATTAGTTAACTTTGTGTGTGTGTTGGCCATCTATTCCCGGGACATTATTAAACTGTTCTTGTTCTCAGACTTAGGATGATTTCTGTCCTGGTTTGTGTGTTTTCCTGATTTTAAGTAAATCACCCAGATCATTTATTCAGAATTAAATGCTAACTTTGACAAGCTGCTTTGTTTTTCCATACTAAATTATAAAAGTTGTTTAGAGTCTTTTGAAAGAGTAAGAATTTGATATGAGTTTCTCAGATGACTGGAATGGGAGACACGTGCATCCAGATTGTGTTTCTCATTTTGAAAATACTGATACTGAGGTTCATTTTTAGGATTTTAGCACCGATTTTGAAAATTCTGTTTTAGTCTTGGAACCATAGTGCTTTTTACCCCATAAGGGTCAGGGATGAAGCTGACTCGTGCAGAAACTGGAGATTCTGTGTTCCTCGTAGTCAGATTCCAGAACAGCTGCCTTTAAGGACCATTTTAAAGTGGCAGCGGTGAGTTGATCATGTTTGAGTCTGCATTCTCTTGTGGCTGTATCTGCTATTGTCTTTACAGAAGAGTGCCAAAATGGAGTGTGAGTTTCTCCTATTCTGAATTATTACAGCTCGATCCACAGTATGCTCAAGTTGTCACTTTATTTTTGTTCTAAACACTGACCTACATAACCTTGGAAGAACAAGCGGTGGTTTTAGATGAAGGGCTTCCTATTCAAATTTTCCTGTAGGCCAATGGTTATTAGTGCTGTATCTACTGTAGTGCTGTATCTATTAGTAGTGTGTATCTACTGTAGCTAGTGATCAGTAGTGTGTATCTACTGTAGCTAGAGGAGTCTTTCTGAGATCCACAACCCCGGGCCTTCCCCTACAAGTCTCTCTCCTTCCCTCCTTCCCCTGTTGCTTAGGTTGTTGTGAGCTGTTATGTAGGTTGTAAACTTTTCATCCTACCAAACACCGTACTGAAGCTTATGGTGTCCATACATTTCACATACGGGACAGTTGATATTTTTGGAGTAATATAGTGGGTAAGATGGGGAGTACTCCAAGAAGCTTTTGTGTCACATGTGCAGCTCCCTCTGTAGCTGTTGTCGCCTCTGCTCCTTTGAGTGCCAGTCTCTGAGTAATCATTACTCTCAAACATTTATTAACCACCCACTATGTGCAAGGCACTGGCACACAATTCAGAACAGCAGCTTGCAGCTATTAAAAGTTTTTGTTCTCGGCCAGGCACGGTGGCTTATGCCTGTAATCCCAGCACTTTGGGAGGCCAAGGCGGGTGGATCACGAGGTCAGGAGATTGAGACCATCCTGGCTAACATGGTGAAACCCGTCTCTACTAAAAATACAAAAAATTAGCCGGTGTGGTGGCGGGCGCCTGTAGTCCCAGCTACTCAGGAGGCTGAGGCAGGAGAATGGTGTGAACCTGGGAGGCAGAGCTTGCAGTGAGCCAAGATCACGCCACTGCACTCCAACCTGGGTGACAGAGCGAGACTCCGTCTCAAAAAACAAACAAACAAACAAAAACAAAACAAAAAAGTTTTTGTTCTCGGCCGGACTTAGTGGCTCATGTTTGTAATTCCAGCACTTTAGGAGGCCAAAGTGGGTGGATCACTTGAGCACAGGAGTTCAAAACCAGCTTGGGCAGCATGGTGAAACCCTGTCTCTACCAAAAATACAAAAATAAGCCAGCCGTGGTGGTGCACTGTGGTCCCAGCTACTCAGAGGCTGAGTGGGGAGGATCACTGGAGCCCAGGAAGTCGAGGTTGCAGTGAGCCATGATCACACCATTGCACTTCAGCTTGGGTGACAGAGTGAGACCGTCTCAAAAACAAAAAACAAAAATCAAAAAAAGAAAAAAAGAGAAAAGTTTCTATTCTCAAGAAAGCTGTAATGTAGTTGAAATGATATGAAAATGTACAAAAGATGGCCAGACACGATGGCTCACGCCTGTAATCCTAGCGCTTTGGGAGGCCGAGGTGGGTGCATCACCTGTCAGGAGTTCAGGACCAACTTGGCCAATATGGTGAAACCCATCTCTACTAAAATTACAAAAAAGTTACCTGGGCGTGATGGCGTGTGCCTGTAGTCCCAGCCACTTGGGAGGCTGAGGCAGGATAATCACTTGAACCCAGGAGGCAGGGGTTGCAGTGAGCTGAGGTCGCGCCACTGCATTCCAGCCTGGGCGACAAGAGCGAAACTCTCTCATAAAAATAAAAATAAAAAATAAATACTAAACTTTGCTGATGGACATAGAAGACGACCTGCATGTATGTTCATACTACAGTCCTGGAGAGCACCCAGGCAGGCTGGTGAGGAAGAAAGATGACATCTCTCCAAATTGATTTCTTAATTCAGAATATTATCAAAGCTAAAGACAATAAACTGAGTGAAATAATCTGTAATATAAGTGACAAAAGGTTAATATCTGTAGTAAAGTACTCCTGCAAATAAAAACCCAGCAGAAAAATGGGCAAAGTTGGCAATTCACTGAAGAATAACAAAAGACCAATGAAGCATGAAAGGATGCCCAGTCTCACTAGGAGTTAGGAATTTGAATATTAAAATAGCAGTGCAGGCTAGGTGTGGTGGCAGCGCTTTGGGAGGTCAAAGCTAAAGGATCACTTGAGGCCAGGAGCTTGAGACCAGCCTGGACAACAGTGTGAAACCCTGTCTCTACAAATAAAAAGGAAACATTAGGTGGGCGTGGTGGCGTGTGCCTGTGTCTTAGGTGCTCAGGAGGCTGAGGTGGGAGAGTCACTTAAGCCCCGGGCCGCAGCAAGCTGTGATCTTGCCATTATACCCCAGGTTGGGCAACAGAGTGAGGTTCTGTCTCAAAAAAAAAGCTGGGGGGGGGGGGCGGGCAAATAAAAAAGAACAGCAGTGCATACCACTGGGTAGGGAAATGTTGGCAAAGGTGTGAAGAAAGGGTCTTTTGATTTGGTGTTAGTATATATGTAAATTGGCATGGCCTTTCTAGAAGAAATTTGACAATATCAAATTTTAAAATGTTCATGTCTTATTTTTGGTTTATGTGTTTTAATTTGCATTATTTTTATGGATTAAAAAATTTTGATTGATACATTATGATTGGATCTATTTATGGGGTACAAGTTGATGTTTCAATACATGTGTATGTTACATAGTCTAATCTGGGTAGTTATTTCCATCACCTCATGTGTTTATCATTTCTTCATTTGAAAACCTCTCTTCTAGCTATTTTGTAATGTATAATACCTCATTGGGAGGATTGCTTGAGCTTAGGAGGTCAAGGCTGCAGTGAGCTATGATTGCACCAGTGTGCTCCAGCCTGGACCACGGAGAGAGACCCCATCTCCAAAACAAAACAGAAAACAAAAGACATTTAACCTAGCCCAGTAGGATAAGACAAGAATGATGTTAAGTTTAATGATTGATTTCCATTTAACAAGTGGTACTCCTTAATATGGATGTTTGGTGTATTTCGTATGGGGATGTCAGTTTCAGAAACATTTACAAAAGTGAGTGTTCTGGGAGAGCTTATTACCTGGTAACCTTAGCATGTTTTGATCTCAAAGTGGAGAGAAACTGACTAGGAGAGCTGCTGTGGTTTAATAGCAGGTATTCTATCCCCAGACTCTCCAGGAGATTCTTGCCCCACACCCTTCTGTCTTCAGCGAGGATTCCCGTTTTCCTGTGAAGACAGGACAGTTTTGTTGTGTTAAAGGAAGAAGCTCCTACTTCCTAATTAGCATCCCGGGCTAGGGAGAACGGTGTGGGACCACGCTAGCATCTGCAGATTTCCAGCAAGGCGGTCCTGCGTGGATGCCACTCCATGGATGGACTGCAAACCACACACTGCCCTGTGCACATTCGGGGCTCTCTCGCCCTCCAGCTAGTAGTAAATTAGGGCAGAGCCCTATTTACAGTCACAGAGACACAGTATGACCTGCACATTCTTCACAAGTGTTCTCCCAAAATACCACAAAATGAGAATGCCCCCATGACATGAAGATAAAATGAATTCCATTTTCTTTTGTCCATTTATTCATTCAGCAAATATTTTCTGAAACCCTGTGTGTCAGGGCCTAGTGTCCCATGCAGGGAATACAAGATGGAATAAGGCATGACCCCAGCCTTTAAAGATCTTGGTATTGAGTGGGATTTTGGGGGAGAGGAGAGGCAGGAACCACATCATCACAGTGTATTTTTATAAGTACTGTAATTGGAGCTAGGGCAGCAGCTGGCATGAAGTAGTTCCCCTTATGTGCTTGCTGAATGAATCAACAGTCCCGAGGGAGGGTATCTTCAGAGATGACCTCCCGGAGGAGGTGGGATGTGAGCTGGGTGCCCATGGGGGGCTGGTAAAGACAATATGATGGTCCCTGGTTTTCAGTATAGGAATGCTGGGAATGAGGACACAATTTCAAATCTGCCTGACTTCCAAAGTTCTGTTAGAGTAAAACCCTTTCCCACAAAATTCATCTATCTGTATCCTGTATGCTTATTTTTAAAATATTGGAAAGAACCATATAGGAAATAAGCTAGAAATTGATTTCTCAAGGCTTCAACAAATACCAGGTATGGTCTGACTGCTCCCTGTTCTTTCTTCTTCCCCCTCTGAAACCTCCAGTTTTCTTTGTTAGCAGCAGCCTTGTTATTTCCCCTTTGGAACGCTGGTCTCTGTAGGAAAAAATAAGTTATCCGTTACTGGGGAAAAGACTAAGCAGAGCAGATTTACTGTCTGTGTCTCCTCCTTTGGCCCTTGAAGTTGGTTTCTATTGATGGATCTGGAAGGGTGGCGTCAACATTTTCTTCCATTTCTATTTAGGTGTGTATGTGAATAGGCTAGGACTACAGTTATTCATCTGAGAAAATAACATTCTTACATTCAGGCTTTCAGTTTCAGCAAGCTGCAAAATGATTGTTCATAAAATATTGAAAAACAACGTGTAATACAAAAATTAGCCAGGCGTGGTGGTGCACCCACCTGTAGTACCAGGGGAGGCTGAGGTGGGAGGATCGCCTCAGCCCAGGGAGGTCAGAGGTACAGTGGGCTGTACTTGTGCCACTGCACTCCAGCCTGGGCAACAGAGTGAGACCCAGTCTCAAAAAAAGAAAAGAAAAAGAATGTGCTTTTCATGTTCCAGAGGAGTGTTGTGAATGATTTGGGTGAAGTGACATTTCTGTTAAATTCATACTTATTAAAATGTATAATAGTGTGAAGTTTGCATTATAGATGAGGGTAGGTGGGTTCTGACATTTAGTTAGCCTTCACTTTCTTTAATGCATTCGCTCAGTCTCCAGCATCTGAAACCCATAGTTCATGTCCTTTGTCAAGTAAATATTTGGTCAAATATAAATGTCAGAAAAGCTGTGTGCACACCACATAAATGTCCAGCCTTCCTGGCTGAGTGTGGCTGTGCCATGCAGTGCTCTGGAGGTGGGTTGGTGGTTGGAGGTGGAAACACAGTTTCAAGGCTTTAAAAAAGACAGCTGCTTTTGAAGACCGGCTGTAGTTGCAGGTTACCACCTTCATGTTGTCCTAGCATTCAGGAACATTTTTATACAAATACGGTGGAATTGCTATTTATTTTATTTTAATTAATTTGTTTTTTGAGACAGGGTCAGGGATATGACCACAGCTCCCTGCAGCCCCAACCTCCTAGAGTCACGCAGTCCTCCCACCTCAACCTCCCATGTAGCTGGGACCACAGGTGTGTGCCACCTTGCCTGGCTGTCACTTTTTTATTTTTTGTAGAGACGGAGTCTAGTCTCGAACTCCTGGGTTCAAGCGATCCTCCCGCCTTAGCCTCCCAAAATGTGGAGATTACAGGCATGAGCCACTATGCCCAACTGAGATGAAAGCTTTAAAAATCTTAACATACCCAAGTAATTGCTGCTCTTAGCAAAAAAGTCACCATGGGAGGTGATGCCATTATTCCAGCAGGAGTTCCTGCCCACCTCTTACCTGAGTCAGTGCTTCTCACTCGACTCCTCATCCCCCTTAATCACAGCAGACTCCATCTCCATTCTCAAAAGATTTCTCACCATGGAGATATTGTTTTACCATGCAAAGAAAGGCCCAGGCGAGATGGCTCATACCTGTAATGCCAGCACTTTGGGAAGCTGGAAGGATTGCTTGGGCCCAGGAGTTCAAGACCAGTGTGGGCAACATAGTGAAACTCCATCTCTACAAAAAATTTGTTTAAAAATTAGCTGAGTGTGGTAGCTCACACCTCTAGTCCCAGCTACTCTGGAGGCAGAGGTGGGAAGATTGCTTAAGCCCAGGAGGTCAGGACTGCAGTGAGCTATGATCGTGCCTCTGCACTCCACCCTGGGCAGCAGAGGGAGACCCTGTCTCGGGGGAAAAGAAAGAAAAGAAAAATCTGAATGTAAGAGACAAGTTATAACACTAAATGACAGCAGAATTATTGAGAAATTTGTTCCTGCCTAAGGAGATATGTTTGAGAAATATAAGATTCCTTTGAATGATACACATTCTGGCATAATGAAGCCCCTTTCCTGTGGTCGCCCTTTATAGTGAGACAGAAAAGTCTGTTAGAGCCTCCCAAAAGGGGCATGTTTGGGAATGTTAAGGGATAGAAAAACTACAACTGCTCTTGTTCATTCAGAGCCCTCCCCAGACCTGGGCCTTTGACCCCACGTGCCACTCCTTCACTGTCTGCACTCCCTGTACAGTGTGATCCACAGGAATCCTAAAACTCTGCAGGCCTTTCTAATACTTCCCTTCTGTTTCTCCAGGTATTTCTGGGAAAAGCCAGCTTCTGTTTGCACTGGTCTTCACAACTCGTTACCTGGATCTTTTTACTTCATTTATTTCACTGTATAACACATCTATGAAGGTATAGTATGCCATCCACTGGAATGTATTTCATCTACAGTGCACAGGTCTATGGAAACTTAATTTATGTCAGCTGTGTATTTGTAATTAAAAATGCTCCAAAAATAATGTCTTAATATGCTGTTCTTGACTTTAAAACTTTCAGACCACCTTGTACATATAACTGGGAATAAACGAGTTATCAGTAAGCATACATTTTTGGTTTCAAACAGTAGTTAAAGTACTTTGAAGTTAGAGCTTTTTTTATTTTAGGTTCCTTAAGTATGATAAATCTAGAGCTCTCGATAACTCTATAAGAAAGAGGGGTAACCATTATATTTTCAAGCTGTGGGAAATTACAGAGTCCCCAGAGAAATCCAGCAAGTTGGTACATAACAAGGAATGAAAGCAGGACTCCTAGTTGCAGTGTCTCATTTTGCTGCTGTGTGAGGAACTGTGTATAGGCATCTACCTTTTTTCTTTTCCACTGAGTCAGTTTTTCTTTTTTTTTTTTTTTTTTTTTTTTTGAGGCGGAGTCTCGCTCTGTCGCCCAGGCTGGAGTGCAGTGGCCGGATCTCAGCTCACTGCAAGCTCCGCCTCCCGGGTTTACGCCATTCTCCTGCCTCAGCCTCCGAGTAGCTGGGACTACAGGCGCCCGCCACCTCGCCCGGCTAGTTTTTGTATTTTTAGTAGAGACGGGGTTTCACTGTATTAGCCAGGATGGTCTCGATCTCCTGACCTCGTGATCCGCCCGTCTCGGCCTCCCAAAGTGCTGGGATTACAGGCTTGAGCCACCGCGCCCGGCCAGTTTTTCTTAAACTGTTGTGTATGTGTCATTTTTATTACATTTGCCATGCTTAAATGATCTCTATGCCATCATTTACGTAGTAACATATTTTTTAAACCTTTCAACTTGTCCGAAGCATTAGTATCTATAACACCTTTGTTGTCCTTCTTATATTTTTTTCGAATTCACATTAAAACAAATGTATAACTATCAAAATACAAAATGTTTGCACACCACTTAACACTTTGTGTACCACTGGTGGCACACACCCCATACTGGGGGAAGTTGTAGACTACGTGAGCTTCAGTTCTTTTGCACAGTGTTGAATTCATGCTTGTGAACACCTATAGAGCTGGGAACTGAGGATGTGGCAGAAAATAAGCAGAAGTTTCTATTCTGGTGTGGGAGAGTACACAGATCATGGCAGTACAAATGACTGCAATTTATGATGGGCGCAAAGGAAACAAAGGAAAGTACAAGAAACTGCGAACCTATGGGTATAAAAAGAATGAAACAGGCTAGGCACAGTAGCTCATGCCTGTAATCCCAGCACTTTGGGAGGCCAAGGTGGGTGGATTGCTTGAGCCAAGGAATCCGAGACCAGCCTGAGCACATAGTGAGACCCTGTCTCTAAACATATATGTATATATATATGCAAAAATTAGCCGGGCATGGTGGCATACTCCTGTAGTCCCAACTACTCAGGAGGGTGAAGTGGTACGATCGCTTGAACCCTGGAGGTTGAAGTTGCAATGAGCCATAATCACACCACTGTACTCCAGCCTGGCAGCCTGGGTGACAGAGCAGGACCCTGTCTGAAAAACAAAACAAAACAAAACAGGGGCTCTCGGGATATGTAATAGGAGTCTGATTTCTTTCTTTCCTTCATTCTACATATACTGAGCACCTGTGCGCCAGGCACTATTCTAGGACATTTGGTTATTAGCATACTCAAGGAAGTAGTATTTAAACTGAATCCTATTTGGTATGGCATCTAAACAACCTCCCCCCAACATTTTGTGTTCAAGAGCATTTTCATAAGCACTGTTGAAAGGAGGCAAAGCAATATGTGAGTCTGGTCTTTACTAAAAAGCAAATTTTGAGTCACTTATAATGGATTCTTCATTACCAAGTGATGGGAACCTAGTATTCAGGAAATGAGCTTACTTAAAAATGGTTAGGGGCTGGGCGCGGTGGCTCACGCCTGTAATCCCAATACTTGGGGAGGCCGAGGCCGGCGGATCACGAGGTCAGGAGATCTAGACCATCCTGTGAATGGTGAAACCCCGTCTCTCCTAAAAATACAAAAAATTAGCTGGGCATGGTTGTGGCGCCTGTAGTCCCAGCTACTCGGCAGGCTGAGGCGGGAGAATGGTGTGAACCCGGGAGGTAGAGCTTGCAGTGAGCCGAGATTGCGCCACTGCCCTCCAGCCTGGGTGACAAAGTGAGACTCCGTCTTAAAAAAAAAAAGGTTAGGTCTCCACTTGTCTAGGCAAGTTAAAACTTGAGATGTGTGAGCAAGAATCCTCCCTCCCACTCAGGATGCCCAGGTTTCAGAGGAATCCATGCTTGCTTGGTTGTAGTTTCTAAGCACAATGTCCTGAAAGTCTGGCCTGAGACCTGAGGTGCTCGTGTCTTTTTACTTTAACTTCTACGTGCTGGTGAGAGGAGAGAAGCAGCTGTTCTTCTCCAGCTACTGCTAAGGCCTTAGTGGAAATAACGCCTATCAAGTTTTTATTAACGTTGAGCTGGCCGCAGGCTAGGTCCTGCTGAGGGGCCTCTCTGCTGTGAGCCTTGGCTGGATGTGCTAAGGGGGTTCAGTGCACGTGTAGATGGATGTGTGTTTTGTTTATGCATGTAGATTTTGTTTGTATTTATTCACATATGTGTACATATATTTGTGTGTGGAGAGAACTCCTGTAATAGTGTATTAATGTTCCTTGATTCCTTTTGGGGGTAGTTCTTTGGTATATGGGTATGAACAACAATTTTAATACCATATTGACTGTTTATTTGCAAATATAACTGCATGATGAAGTGTCAGGGTCAATTTAGTGTCTTTGTAGTTTTTAAAAGCATATAAGGGCTTCGTGACTGCTGTCAATTTCCTATTGAGTCATCTGCCTAGTCTTGTCTTTCCTGGGGAGAAGTAGTGCTAGGCAGGACAGCTACCTCTCAGGTGTTTCTGTTCCTGGACTAAACCTGCTATTTGATTCTTGAGCCTAATTTCTGCAGTCTGAGAGTTGATGTAATTTTAGAATATCAGACTTTTCTTTGGGGTCAGAAGAATACATGTTATTTGGCCTTTTTTTAAAAAAAAATTTTGTATTTTTAGTAGAGATGGGGTTTCACCATGCTGGCCAGGCTGGTTTTGAACTCCTGACCTCAAATGATCCACCCACCTCGGCCTCCCAAAGTGCTGGGATTACAGGCTTGAGCTACTGTACCTGGCCACCAGTTTCTTATAAAGTTAAACTTACGACTGGTCATGGTGGTTCACGCCTGTAATCCCAGCACTTTGGGAGGCCGAGGTGGGTGGATCACGAGGTCAGGAAATCAAGACCATCCTGGCCAATATGGTGAAACCCCACCTCTACTAAAAATTACCTGGGTATGGCGGCGTGCACCTATAATCTCAGCTACTGGGGAGGCTGAGGCAGGAGAATTGCTTGAACCCGGGAAGTGGAGGTTGCAGTGAGCCGAGATTGCGCCACTGCACTCCAGCCTGGCGACAGAGCAAGGCTCCGTCTCAAAAAAAAAAGTTACACTTAACATATGACCCAGCAATCCGACCCCTAAGTACATACCCAAGAGAAGTGAAAACTTACATTCACACAAACACTTTTATGCAAATGTTCACAGCAGCTTTATCCACTGTCCTCCCAAATCAGAAACCACCTGTCCTTCAACTGGTGAGTGAATAAATAAACTGGTGCATCCATACAATGGACCACCAATGGATGCAGCTATAAAAGGAACAAATTATTAACACTAGGCCCTCACTTAATGTCATTGGTAGGTTCTTGAAGTGAAACAACATACACTGAAGTCAGTTTTACCATAGACTAATTGACATAAGTAAGAATTAAGTTCCTACAGCATATTTCTGGTCCCCAAAACACCACCAGACTTTTAAATAAAGACCCAAAACAGGCTGGGTGCAGTGGCTCACGCCCGTAATCCCAGCACTTTGGGAGACTGAGGCGGGCGGATCACCGGAGGTCAGGAGTTCAAGACCAGCCTGACCAACATGGTGAAACTCCGTCTGTACTAAAAATATAAAAATTAACTGGGCGTGGTGGCAGGCGCTTGTGTTCCTAGCTACTTGGGAGGCTGAGGCACAAGAATCACTTGAACCCGGGAGGTGGAGGTTGCAGTGAGCCGAGATTGCACAACTGCACTCCAGCCTGGGCGACAGAGTGAGACTCTGTCTCAAAAAAAAAAGGCCCAAAACAAATGTGAGCTATACATTTTTTTTTTTTTTTTTTTTTTTTTTGAGACAGAATCTCACTCTGTCGTCCAGGCTGGAGTGCAGTGGCGCGATCTCAGCTCACTGCAAGCTCCGCCTCCCACGTTCACACCAGTCTTCTGCCTCAGCCTCCGAGTAGCTGGGACTACAGGCATCCGCCATCAAGCCCAGTTAAGTTTTTGTATTTTTTAAATAGAGACGGGGTTTCACCATGTTAGCCAGGATGGTCTGGATCTCCTGACCTCGTGATCCGCCCCCCTCGGCCTCCCAGAGTGCTGAGATTACAGGCGTGAGCCACTGCGCCCAGCCAATGTGAGCTATATATTTAAGAAAGATTAATAAAAGCAACATAATTATTTATCCAATTTTTAGTGAATCAGTGCATGATGGTGGTCATGGTGGTGGGTTAAATCAAGAAGTATATGTTTGCAGGCTGGGCACGGTGGCTCACATCTGTAATCCCAGCACTCTGGGAGGCCGAGGTGGGCGGATCACGAGGTCAGGAGATCAAGACCATCCTGGCTAACAAGGTGAAACCCCGTCTCTACTTAAAAAATATTTAAAAATTAGCCGGGTGTGGTGGCGGGCACCTGTAGTCCCAGCTACTCAGGAAGCTGAGGCAGGAGAATGGGGTGTGAACCCACGAGGCGGGGCTTGCAGTGAGCCCAGATCGCACCACTGCACTCCAGCCTAGGCGACAGAGTGAGACTCTATCTCACAAAAAAAAAAAAAAGTATATGTTTGCAAAGCACAAATTATAAGGAGTACCTCCTACTACCATGAAGTTCAAAAACAAACAATAACAATTATAGCAGGCTCACTGAGTGCTTTTGTACTACATTGTTTATTGTACATTTGTATAATTATTGTATACTACTTTATGAATTTTTATTTTGCCATAATTTGTATTCATTTTCCAACCCACTTCAGTTCAGGGTCCCAGGTGGCCAGAGCCTATCCCAGCAGCTCAGGTTCAAGGAGGGAACTTTCCCCCACTGCACAGGATGCCATTCCATCACAGGGCGTGCTCACCCACACCCACACTCACACTAGGACAGTTCACATGCCAGTTCACCTAACAAGCACATCTTTGAGATGTAAGAGGAAACCATAGTATCTGGAGAAGACCCATGTGGACCCAGGGAGAGCATGCAAACGCCATGTGGTCAGTGGCCCCAGCTGGGAACCAGTTTCTTTTCTCATCAATGTTACAACGAAAGGATGTTATTGGCAGACCTGCTGTATACACAATAAGTTTGGTTGACTCTCAAATGCATTAGGCTAACTGAAGTTGGACTCAGAAGGCAATATATTATATGACTCCATGTATGTGGCATTGTAGAAAAGGCAAAACTATGGATGGAGAACATAAATGTGATTGCATTGCAGGAGGTGAAGGAAGCCTGGGGGAGCTTGACTGCAAAGGGGCAGCATAGCAGAATTTTGGGGGTGATGGAACTGTTCTGTGTCCTAATTTTGGTGGTAGTTATGTCTCAGAACTGAATACCTCCAAAAAAGAGAATTTTACTATATTTAAGTTTTAAAATTCCAAAAACAGGCTAAGGAAGAAAATCTTGCCTTTCCAAATACACGGGTAATAAAAAAAAAAAAAAAGCTGGGGGAGCTGGAACAGTAGCAAGGTATTGACACCTGGTATTTTTTTCTTTTGCTTGTAGGTTATCTACCTTGCCTGCTCCTACGCCACAGTATACCTGATCTACCTGAAATTTAAGGCAACCTACGACGGAAATCACGATACCTTCCGAGTGGAGTTTCTGGTGGTCCCTGTGGGAGGCCTCTCCTTTTTAGTCAATCATGATTTCTCTCCTCTTGAGGTTAGTTTAAAAGGTTATTTAGGGCCAGGCGTGGTAGCTCATGCCTATAATCCCAGCACTTTGGAAGGCCAAGGCAGCGTTCCGCCTCCACTTTGGGTGGATCATGAGGTCAGGAGTTTGAGACCAGCCTGGCCAACATGGTGCAACACTGTCTCCACTGAAAATACAAAAAATTAGCTGGGTGTGGTGGCACGTGCCTGTAATCTCAGTTACTCAGAAGGCTGAGGCAGGAGAATCGCTTGAACCCAAGAGGTGGAGGTTGCAGTGAGCTGAGATCATGTCATTATACTCCAGCCTGGGTTACAGAGCAAGACTCTTGTCTTGAGGGAAAAGAAAAAAGAGGTTATTTAGGGCTGTGCCTGGTGGCTCATGCCTATAATCCCAGCATTTTGGGAGGCTGAGGTGGGCAGATCACTTGAGGTCAGAGGTTCAGGCATTCAGCCTGGCCAACATAGTGAAACCCTGTCTCTATTAGAAATACAAAAATTGGCCATGCATGGTGGCTTACGCCTGTAATCCCAGCACTTTGGGAGGCCGAGGCGGGCGGGTCACAAAGTCGGGATTGAGACCATCCTGGCTAACACGGTGAAACCCTGTCTCTACTAAAAATACAAAAAAAATTAGCTGGGTGTAGTGGCGGGCGCCTGTAGTCCCAGCTACTTGGGAGGCTGAGGCAAGGGAATGGCATGAACCTGGGAGGTGGAGCTTGCAGTGAGCGGAGATGGTGCCACGACACTCCAGCCTGGGCAACAGAGCGAGACTGTCTCAAAAAAAAAAAAAATTAGCCAAGTGTGGTGGTAGGCGTCTGTAGATCCAGCTACTTGGGAGGCTGAGGCAGGAGAATGGCGTGAACCCAGGAGGCGGAGGTTGCAGTGAGCTGAGATCACACCACTGTACTCCAGCCTGGGCGACAGAGTGAGACTCCATCACCAAAAAAAAAAAAAAAGAGAGAAAGAAATACAAAAATTAGCTGGGTGTGGTGGTGTGCGCCTGTAATCCCAGCTACTTAGGAGGCCGAGGAAGGATAATCACTTAAACCTGGGAGGCGGAAGTTGCAGTGAGCCAAGATTGAGCCACTGCACTCCAGCCTTGGCGACAGAGCGAGGCTCCATCTAAAGAAAAAAAGTTATTTAGTGGTCATTTCTGGTCATCTAGGTGAATGGACCTGTTTGCATGTTTGCAGATCATGTAGGTTTTCATGGGGTGTTTTGTTTTTATTTTCTGGTTTGGCAAACTCTAATGCAGTGTTCATGACTGGTGTAAAAAATCGTAGATGAGAATTAAGCACCCACATATTTGGGTGTCTGCTGACAGCTTATGGTCTGATTCATTTGAAATAGAAACTTGAAACTGTATTTCATTATCTTGACTTCTGTGGTACCAAACAGCCCTGCCTGTACCAGTGTTGGAAGAACAGTCTCCCTCCTGTAGCCCACATTTTGTTTCCTTTTCATGTACAGATGTGCACTGATGTTGTGTCTATTACCCTGCTTAGCAGCACTCTGCACCTCTTGCCTTTAGGAAAGGTGGTTTGTGGTGCCCCTAGCACTGTGCAGTGTACTGATCTGCTCCCGAGTAGCTCTTCTTTTACCTCTTCTTTCTCTACTGAACAGGCAAACGGTGCTGCTCCACATCCTGGGACCGATCAAGTCACTGTGCTACCCTGAGTGTCTGATGGATGCTGGGAGTGCCTGGACTTTTTTTTTTTTTTTGAGATGGAGTCTCGCTCTGTCACCCAGGCTGGAGTGCAGTGGCATGATCTCAGCTCACTGCAGCCTCTGCCTCCCGGGTTCAAGCAATTCTCCTGCCTCAGCCTCCCACGTAGCTGGGATTACAGGTAACCGCCATCATGCCCAGCTAATTTTTGTATTTTTAGTAGAGACCGGGTTTCACCATGTTTTCCAGGCTGGTCTTGAACTCCTGATCTCAGGTGATCCACCTGTCTCGGCCTCCCAAAGTGCTGGGATTACAGGCTTGAGCTACCATGCCCGACCATGCCTGGATTTTTAAAACACTCAAGGACCCTCTGAAAGTCCTTCTGTTATCATCATGAATAAAGTCATATGTTGGGCAGAGAATTTCCGTAATTACAATTCTGACTTCTACCCCTTTGATTTAACCACACCAGAAAGCTTAAGGAATAAGAAAAATAGTAAAAATATTTCAGTAGTCTGGCAAGATCAGTCAGCGAGGAAAAACAGCAGCAAGGAAGTGGAAGGAACTTATCAATTATCAGTATTGTCAACCCTGGCGGAAAGCAGGTTGATTTGGTATCCCAGATCTGGAGCAGGACAAGCTTGTCCAGGAGAAATGTCTGTATGTAAATTCATAGAAAATTGAGGAGGGAAAAATAAACCTGGAGAGACAGGGTGATGAAAATTCAAAGTGGTAGAGATGTCCAGGTTACCCAGCTTGTCACACTGGCAGTGCCCTGCCTCTTAAAGGTTGCCTAAGTTTCTGTGATTTATGCCAGGAGTCCTCAACCCCTGGGGTCACTGACTGGTACTGGTTCATAGCCTGTGAGGAACCAGGCTGCCCAGGAGGAGATGAGCGGTGGGTGAGCAAGTGAAGCTTCATTGTATTTACAGCTGCTCCCTATCACTCACATTACCACCCAAGCTCCACCTCCTGTCAGATAAGTGGTGGCATTCAATTCTCATAGGAGCGCGAGGCATTCAGTTCTCATAGGAGCAAGAGGCTTATTGTGAACTGCGCATGTGGGGGATCTAGGTTGCATGCTCTTTATGAAAATCTAATGCCTGATGATCTGTCACTGTCTCCCATCACCCCCAGATGGGACCATCTAGTTGCAGGAAAACAAGCTCAGGTTCCTCCTAATTCTGCGTTATGATGAGCTGTATAATTATTTCATTGTATATTATAGTAATAATATAAATAAAGTGCACAATGATTGCAATGTGCTTGAATCATCCCAAAACCATCCATCCACCCTGCTGGTCTGTGGAAAAATTGTCTTCTATGAAACCAATCACTGGCGCCAAGAAGGTTGGGGACCACTGGGTTATGCAGTTGCCAAGCTGTTGTTCTATTTTGGGCCGACATGCCCCACTCCCTACTCATCTTAAGCTGCTTTGTGGTAAAGCAAGCAAGAGCATTTCCTCTGAGCTTCTGGTGGGCAGTGGGTCCTGATGGAAGCTTGCCATTTCTCTTCTAGATTCTCTGGACCTTCTCCATCTACCTGGAGTCCGTGGCTATCCTTCCACAGCTCTTTATGATCAGCAAGACCGGGGAGGCCGAGACCATCACTACACACTACTTGTTCTTCCTGGGCCTCTATCGTGCTTTGTATCTTGTCAACTGGATCTGGCGCTTCTACTTTGAGGGCTTCTTTGACCTCATTGCTGTGGTGGCCGGTGTAGTCCAGACCATCCTATACTGTGACTTCTTCTACTTGTACATTACAAAAGGTATGTTGGATGTGGCCTGCATTGTTTCTAGAGTCACATGTTCTTTTAGGAGCGCCCTTGCCTGGCACTTTTCTAACCTGGCACTCTCTCATAAACTGGCTCCAGAGAAACACTTTTGTGATTGACCAGTAACATTCTGGATCAGGATGTTGTCTTTTTAAAATATAAGAATCCTTCTTCTGCCTGTAATCCCAGCACTTTGGGAGGCCGAGACGGGCGGATCACGAGGTCAGGAGATCGAGACCATCCTGGCTAATACGCTGAAACCCCGTCTCTACTAAAAATACAAAAAAAACTAGCTGGGCGAGGTGGCTGGCGCCTGTAGTCCCAGCTACTCGGGAGGCTGAGGCAGGAGAATGGCATAAACCCAGGAGGCAGAGCTTGCAGTGAGCTGAGATCTGGCCACTGCACTCCAGTCCGGGCGACAGAGCGAGACTCCGTCTCAAAAAAAAAAAAGAATCCTTCTTCTTTTGCAATCACTTTTCCTAAAATGACACATTTTCACTGTAAAAAATTCATCTGGTGTTTCAGTAAACATTAACACCAGATGCCTCTCTGAGCACACACAGACACATGACTTAACTGTACATGCTGTTCTACACACTGCTTTTATCCCACTCATATTTTTCATGTCACTAGAAATCTACATAATTTTCAGTAGCCACAGAGTGTTTCATTATGTGCATGTACCATGATTTATTTACCCAACCCCTGTTCATGGGTGGTCAGGCTGTTACTGGTTTGCTGTTAAAATCCACTCATTAGGCCGGGCGCAGTGGCTCAAGCCTGTAATCCCAGCACTTTGGGAGGCCGAGATGGGCGGATCACGAGGTCAGGAGATCGAGACTATCCTGGCTAACACGGTGAAACCCCGTCTCTACTAAAAAATACAAAAAAACTAGCCGGGTGAGGTGGCGGGTGCCTGTAGTACCAGCTACTCGGGAGGCTGAGGCAGGAGAATGGCATAAACCCGGGAGGTGGAGCTTCCAGTGAGCTGAGATCCGGCCACTGCACTCCAGCCTGGGCAACAGAGCGAGACTCCGTCTCAAAAAAAAAAAAAAAAATCCAGTCATTAAATCAGCATCCTTGTATATATGTGTTTTCGCATTTGTATGAATATAGGACATGTGAACTTTACAAAAATTTGATGAAAGCTATCATCCTTGTGCAGAAAAAAAAAGCATATTTATGCCCGGTGCGGTGGCTCACGCCTGTAATCCCAGCACTTTGGGAGGCCAAGGTGGGCGGATCACGAGGTCAGGAGATCGAGATCATCCTGGCTAACACATGAAATCCTGTCTCTACTAAAAATACAAAAAAAATTAACTGAGAGTGGTGGCAGGCACCTGTAGTCCCAGTTACTTGGGAGACTGAGGCAAGAGAATGGCGTGAACGTGGGAGGCGGAGCTTGCAGTGAGCGGAGATCGTGCTACTGCACTCCAGCCTGGGTGACAGAGCAAGACTGTCTCAAAAAAAAAAAAAAGCGTATTTTTGCATATGCACCCAAATGCATGCATATAGTTTTGGGGGATTCAGGAACCTCTGAAACCCAACCACAGATCCCAGGCTAAAAATCCAGATATACAATAAAATTCCTAATGGTGGAATTGCTAGGTAAAAAGCATATATAGGTTGGGTGCGATGGCTCATGCCTGTAATCTCAGCACTTTGGGAGGCTGAGGCGAGTGGATCACCTGAGGTCAGGAGTTCGAGACTAGCCTGACCAACATGGCGAAACCCCAACTCTACTAAAAATACAAAATTAGCTGGGTATGGTGGCACATGCCTGTAATCCCAGCTACTCGGGATACTGAGGCAGGAAAATCTCTTGAACCAGGGAGGCGGAGGTTGCAGTGAGCTGATATCACACCGTTGCACTCCAGCCTAGGGAACAGGAGCAAAACTCTGTCTCAAAAAAAGCATATATATCTTACATCTTTCCTTTTTTTTTTTTTTTTTCCTCCAGAGCGAGTCTTTCTCTCTCGCCCAGGCTAGAATGCAGTGGCTTGCTCTCGCCTCACTGCAACCTCTGCCTCCCAAGTTCAAGCGATTCTCCTGCCTCAGCCTCCCAAGTAGCTGAGATTACAGTCGCACACCACCATGCCTGGCTGGTTTTGTTTCGGTTTGAGACGGAGTCTCGCTCTGTCACCCAGGCTGGAGTGCAGTGGCACAATCTCAACTCACTGCAACCTCCACCTTGCAGGTTCAAGTGATTCTCTTGCCTTGGCCACCCTAGTAGCTGGGACTACAGGCATGCACCACCACGCCCGGCTAATTTTTATATTTTTAGTAGAGACGTGGTTTTACCATGTTGGCCAGGCTGGTCTTGAACTCCCGACCTTGTGATCGGCACACCTCGGCTTCCCAGAGTACTGGGATTACAGGTGTGAGACACTGTGCCTAGACCCCTTTTTTTTTTTTTTTTTTGAGACAGAGTTTTGCTCTTGTTGCCCAGGCTAGAGTGCAGTGGTGCAATCTGGGCTCACTGCAACCTCCACCTCCCATGTTCAAGTGATTCTCCTGCCTCAGCCTCCTGAGTAGCTGGGATTACAGGTGCCCGCCACCACGCCCAGCTAATTTTTATATTTTTAGTAGAGATGGAATTTCTCTATGTTGGTCAGGCTGGTCTCAAACTGCCAACCTCAGGTGATCCGCCCGCCTCAGCCTCCCCAAGTGCTGGGATGACAGGTGTGAGCCATTGTGCCCAGCCTAATTTTTGTATTTTTGGTAGAGATGGTGTTTCGCCATATTGCCAGGCTGGTCTTGAACTCCTGACCTCAGGAGATCCGCCCACCTCTGCCTCCCAAAGTGCTGGAATTATAGGTGTGAGCTCCCTCACCTAGCCATCTTTTGTGTTTTTTTGTTTTTTTGTTTTTTTTTTTTAAAGAGACAGAGTCTTATGCTGTTACTCAGGCTGCAAGAATGCAGTGGTGTGATCCTTCCTCACTGCAGTCCCAAACTCCTGGACTTAAGTGATCCTGCCTGCTCATCCTCCTGAGTAGCTGGGACTACAGGTGCATGCCACCACACCTCTTTCATTTTAAAAAATTTTTTTATAGAGATGGGGTCGATCTCACATTTTTTGCCCAGGCTGGTCTTGAACTCCTAGCTTCAAGGGATCCTCCCACCCTGGCCTGCCAAAGTGCTGGGATTACAGGCATGAGCCACTGCACCCGGCCTTTATGTTTTAGTACCCAGAATTTCACAGGCCTCCCACATAAGCTATATTTTACTATATATTGATTAGGGTGAAAGTCATAGTAACAAAAAGCCATCATGAATTTAGTGGCACTTTCGATGAAATTTGTATTTTTAAAATACAATTGCTTATTTCCTATACCTTACTATGTAGAATCTTGTGTGTGGGAGACTTCTAGGAATGGGAAGAAAGAAGCTAAGTTTGTCAATATCAGTAACCTTTTGTTTTCTTCTCTTTGAAATTCTAGTACTCAAGGGAAAGAAGCTCAGTTTGCCAGCGTAAGTGCCAAAGACCATCACCAGCATCTGTCCTTCAGGGTGCTCGGACAGAATTCTTACCACAGCAAAGGCATAAGATGCTTGATACGGAAAATCAGAAACTTAACTCTTTTGTTGCAGATAGTCATCAGTGGCTCTGTAAGAACGCAGAGGAAAAGAGCCAGAAGGTTTCTGTTTAATGCATCTTGCCTTATCTTTTTTTATTACTGTGTACAAAGATTTTTTTACACAAAGAAACTTAATGCTGTATTAATAAATTCAGTGTGTAGCTTCAATTGGGATAGGTCCAAAAGTGAAGATTTTGTGAGGAATAAGTGCAAACTTTTTTTTTAATTTTAAAAAATTCTTTGAAACTGTTGAGTCTTTGTGTCTGCAATGAAATTGTACTCCTTGACAGTTGGTAGATTATATATTCTTCCATCCCTCAAACTTGCATTCCACTATATTTATTTTTTGGCAAAAGATGAGCTGTATTTGTTTGAAATCTGAGACACTATGTTCAATTGGATGTATCTGTTCAAATTTATTCCCACGTGACGTGGAAGTCCTTCGTTGGAAGTCACAACACTACATTTGAGGTTGGTAAGGATGACTTGGAGGTCCATGGTTTTCATTACCAACATTTTAAGATTCTGAATGTCGATGGAGTCTCACTGAAGAGTCACCAAAGTTGCCTGCCCTCTTCCTCTGCTGCAAAGTGTCAGTTGGAGACTGTCCCAAGGGTGCTGAAGAATCCAGCGGCAGGGGTTCTGGCTGCTTTCCATCTGAGTGTGGGATGGGAGGGGCATTCATGATCATTTGGATATAGGAATCTACTCCTCTGAGGAATGGAGCACAAGTAGTTACCTGTCACTTTCATTTATAATTCCAAAAGATGACTACAACCATGTCCATGCTCAGATTCAAACAGTTTTCCACATCACTTTTGGGTGGTAAGATGATTTACAATTTGTTTTTTAATTGGCAGCACCACTAACCATTCCTTATATTCTTTTTTGAGTGTGTGGTTTTTTTCTTTTTATTTAACCCACAGCCGACATCATAGTTTCTTGTTTTGTTTTCCAGAGCTCTTGCATGACTTATGTTACCATCCTAAAAAACACTATATTAAACATAGAATAAATTGTCTTTTTTATGAATTAGGCTTTTTGAACATCCTATGTTGGGATGATTTTTTTTGTTTTTCAATTGGCAACAAAAGCTCTGTAGGGCTGCAAACATTTAAAGTCCACATAATCATCTGTAAGACATTATGTACTTTGTGGAAATACTAGAATTTTTTTCCTGATTTTGCCATTATATGGATTTGCTATTTTTTTATTAATGCAAAAGTATATGACTTTGTTTTTTATGTGATACACCATAAATATTAAAGTGTTGAATACTAACAGTGCTGACGACAAGAAGGATGTAGTATTTTTGCTTTCTGCATTACAATGTCTTCTGGAGGAAGGGAGCAGGATGGGTTTCATTTGCATCTAGTGTGTGTCTTAACATCTTTCTAAATCAGCAGTGTAACTGCATAGTTTAACTTCCTGTCTGTGTGCCTCATTTTACTTTTCCCTCCTTGCCTCATGTTTTGGCTTTTGTGTATCAGAGCATCTTTCTTTGCAGCATCCTAATCTTGCTTTAGTTTCTGTGGTCTCTTTTTTCATCCTCCTTAAGGATTCTGAGTGTGGAAGGAGGCTGGGAAGTCTAGTGCAGTAGGTGATCAGACATCTTGCTGCCCAGCCCGGGGTGGGTTGGGCGCACACCTGTCTTTGTGCATGCAAATCCAACACACCTGGCGCATCCTCTGGAGAGCATGAAGCACGGAAAGGTCTGGAAGCTCTGCATAGTGATGCCTTCTGCAATCATCCTACCCAAGTAAAAGTAACTTTGGCTATGTTGTTACCACCGTTTTGGTCACCCAGGAGGACATCTTAGCAAGGGTGCCTGCGAGGGAGTGTGAGACTGGGCCTCATCCTTGCCGGCGTTGGAAACCAAGGCCTTGTATGCCATGCCTTATGAAGCACTGTTTCACAGTTACTTTCACTTCCCGAATAAAGGTTACCAGGTAATTAATATTTTTATTGAGGTGTTTGTGTGTTTTTCAATGTAAGCATCATGAGAAATAAAGCAAAGTTCAGAGATTTGCCCCGTAACTAGTATGATAGGAAAAGCTGCTTTCCAGCCAGGCCTGGTGGCTCATGCCTATAATGACAGCACTTTGGGAGGCTAAGGCAGAAGGATCACTTGAGGACAGGAGTTTCAGACCAGCTGGACAACATAGCAATACGACATCTCATTTAAAAAACTAGTAAAAGGCCAGGTGCGGTGGCTCACATCTGTAATCCCAGCACTTTGGGAGGCCGAGGCGGGCGGATCAGGAGGTCAAGAGAGCAAGACCATCCTGGCTAACACGGTGAAACCCCGTCTCTACTAACAATCCCCCCCAAAAAATTAGCTGGGTGTGCTGGCGGGTGCCTGTAGTCCCAGCTGCTCGGGAGGCTGAGGCAGGAGAATGGCGTGAACCCGGGAGGCGGAGCTTGCAGTGAGCTGAGATCGCGCTACTGCACTCCAGCCTGGGCGACAGAGCAAGACTCCGTCTCAAAAAAAAAAAAATAGTAAAAATGAAAATTTTTATATAATAAAAGAAGAGAGGCTTCTGGCCATTGGCTCCTTAACAGAGACCAATCTTTTCCCCTGTCCAGTTCAATCACAAAGAAACTGTCTGAAGAAGTTTCCCTGCTTCCTCATGCTCTGGCTAAGATAAGAGCAGGTGAAGAAGTGGTTTTAATGGAGATCATAGTGGTTTATGAGAACCCTAAGTAAGAAAAGCACATGCTTTGGGCCCTGGCATGTGTTGCGGCGTGGCTCCCTCACTTGTAGTCCCTGGCCCTGGACTCACGTGAGCCTCATTGCCTCCAGCTACATAGGTAAACTGCCGGGGATGCTACTGCTGGCAAAGCTCACGGCCAGATCAAATATGATCCAGTAATCATATCTGCCCCTCCTGACTTTCTGCTTAGTTTGAGACAGCCGCTTCAAAAGCTGGTTGGAAACTGGTTTTGGCGGGAGTCCCTCTGCCTCATTTGATATGGGTCAGTTTTGCCAGAAGGTTCACAACCTTGTTAGGCGCAGTGGCTCACGCCTGTAATCCCAGCATTTTGGGAGGCTGAGGTGGGCGGATCTCCTGAGGTCAGGAGTTTGAGACCACCCTGGCCAACATGGTAAAACCCCCACTTCTAAAAATAAAAAAATAAGCCGGGTGTGGTGGCACACACCTGTCATCTCAGCTACTCAGGAGGCTGAGGCGCAAGAATCACTTGAATCTGGGAGGCAGAGGTTGGAGCTGCCGAGATCGCGCCACTGCACCCCAGCCTGGGCAACAGTGAGGCCCCATCGCGAAAAAAAGGAAGAAATTGACTCCTAGGTACCTTCCTGGCTTGCTTGATTGGATCTGTGTGGGTTTTTTCTGTGTGCCTCTGTCCTCTAGTGGCCAGATGTGGAATTTCCAAAAACCAGAGCTCTGCCCAGTGCCACCCAGCCTTCGTCACAACTATCTGGGTTAACTGGAATCTGCTGGAGGTGCTGTGGGTGTTTCTCTAGTTTTGAAACAATTTCTTTTGTCCCTGCACTTTAAAAGCCATTTGCAGCATAACACAGTACATATCCTTTTAAGCAATGACAAGGGTACTTTTTTACAATACTGATATAAAAGACTGTCCTAGTTTCACCTTGGGCACTTAAAAGGTGAGAGTCACTGGGCGTGGTGGCTGACGTCTGTAATCCCAATACTTTGGGAGGCCGAGGTGAGTGGATCACCTGAGGTCAGGAGTTCAAGACCAGCCTGGCCAACATGGTGAAACCTCGTCTCTACTGAAAATACCAAAATTAGTCAGGCATGGTGGTGCACACCTGTAATCCCAGCTACTTGGGAGGCTGAGGCAGGAGAATCGTTGGAACTTGGGAGGTGGAGGTTTCAGTGAGCCAAGATCATGCCACTGCACTCCAGCCTGGGTGACAGAGCCGAGACTCAGTCTCAAAAATAAAAATAAAAAATAAACTGCCAAGAAAAATACTCTGTAATTTGCAAATTCTGAAATGCAAAGAAGAATATTAAGGGTATTTTATTTTTCCCCAAAATTCATGATGGGATAAATAAATATGGTAGGATGTTATTCTGTGTTAAATCTATACAGTGGGCCCTTAGGTGTCAGGCATCTTCTCTGTATCTGAAATATTTCCATCATTTCAAAAAAGTCATTATGAGTCACTTTTGCAAGACCTATGCTTTGATCTGGATAGTTCACCTGGGAAATAACAGTTTGTTAAGGATTTTTTTTTTTTTTTGAGACAGAGTCTCGCTTTATGGCCCAGGCTGGAGTGCAGTGGTGGCATCTCGGCTTACTGCAACCTCCGCCTCCCGGGTTCAAGTGATTCTCCTGCCTCAGCCTCCCGAGTAGCTGGGACTACAGGCGCGTACCACCACGCCCGGCTAATTTTTTGTATTTTTAGTAGAGGCAGGGTTTCACTGCATTAGCCAGGATGATCTCAATCTCCTGACCTCGTGATCTGCCTGCCTCGGCCTCCCAAAGTGCTGGGATTACAGGTGTCAACCACCACGCCCAGCTGAAATTTTACTTCTTAAGAAAATTTGTGGGCTGGGCGCAGTGGGTCACACCTGTAATTCCTACACTTTGAGAGGCTGAAGAGGGTGGATCACTTGAGGCCAGGAGTTCCAGACTAGCCTGAAACTGGACATGGTGAAACCTCATCTCTACTAAAAATACAAAAATTAGCCAGGCGTGGTGGTGTGCGTTTGTAATCCCAGCTACTTAGGAGGCTGAGGCACGAGAATCACTTGAACCCAGGAGCCGGAGGTTGCAGTGAGTGGAGATTGCACCACTGCACTCCAGCCTGGGGTACAGAGGGAGCCTCTGGAAAAAAAAAGAAAGAAAGAAAAGAAAAGAGAAGAGAAAAGAGAGAAAGAGAAAGGAAAAAAAAGAAACAAAAAATTGTGGCTCATGCCTGTAATCCTAGCACTTTGGGAGGCTTGAGGCCAGGAGTTCAAGACTAGCCTGGGCAACATGGCGAAACCCAGTCTCTACTAAAAATGCAAAAAAATTAGCCAGATGTGGTGGCGGGTGCCTGTAGTCCCAGTTACTCAGGTGGCTGAGGTGGGAGGATAGCTTGAGCCTGGGAGGTGGAGGCTGCAGTGAGCCAAGATCACATCACTGCACTCTAGCCTGCAGGACAGAACAAAACCCTGTCTCAAAAATAAAATAAAATAAAATTTGTATAATACCAGTTTCCCAAAAGGTATCTCTTTGAAATTAAATTGTTTTGTAGGTTTTTGTTATTGTTTGTAACATTAAGTTCACAATACCTTTATTTATGTAAAAGTTTATGTAGAAACATTATCTTATTGCTAAGCTATACAAATCCTGTTTTTAAAAGAACTATTACTTTTAAGAATTTGGCAGGCATGAGGCTGGGCATGGTGGCTCATGCTTGTAATCCCAGCACTTTGGGAGGCCAAAGCGGGCGGATCACCAGAGATCAGGAGTTTGAGACCAGCCTGTCAAACATGATGAAACCCCGTCTCTACTAAAAAAAAAAAAAAAAAAAAAATTAGCTGGACGTGGTGGTGTATGCCTGTAATCCCAGCTACTCGGGAGGCTGAGGTCGGAGAATCGTTTGAACCGGAAGGCAGAGGTTGCAGTGAGCCGTGATCGCACTACTGCACTCCAACCTGGGTGACAGAGTGAGACTCCGTCTCAAAAAAAAAAACAAAACAAAACAAAAAGGATTTGGCAGGCATGGTAGCTCACACCTGTAATCCTAAAACTTTGGGAGGGCAAGGTGGGTGGATTGCTCGAGCTCAGTAATTTGAGACCAGCCTGGGCAACATGGCAAAACCCCATCTCTACAAAAAATACAAGAATTAGCCAGGTGTCGTGCGTGCACCTTTGGTCCCAGTGACTTAGGAGACTGAGGCACGGCCGGGTGCGGTGGCTCAAGCCTGTAATCCCAGCACTTTGGGAGGCCGAGACGGGCGGATCACGAGGTCAGGAGATCGAGACCATCCTGGCTAACACGGTGAAACCCCGTCTCTACTAAAAAAATACAAAAAACTAGCCGGGCGAGGTGGCGGGCGCCTGTAGTCCCAGCTACTCGGGAGGCTGAGGCAGGAGAATGGCGTAAACCCAGGAGGCAGAGCTTACAGTGAGCTGAGATCCGGCCACTGCACTCCAGCCTGGGCGACAGAGCGAGACTCCGTCTCAGGAAAAAAAAAAAAAAAAAAAAAAAGGAGACTGAGGCAGGAGTCTCCTAAGTCTTTATGGTTTGTCAATTTGAAGCACATCACTTGAACTTTGGGAGGTCCAGGCTGCAGTGAGCCAAGATTGGGCCACTGTGTTCCAGTGTGGATGACAAACTAAGACCCTGTCTTAAAAAAAAAAAAAAAAAAAAGCCAGTAGCAGTGGCTCACACCTGTAATCCCAGCACTTTGGGAGGCAAAGGTGGGCAGATTATAAGGTCTAGAGTTCGAGACTACCCTGGCCAACATAGTGAAAACCCGTCTCTCCTAAAAATACAAAAAATAAGCCGGGTGTGGTGACACACGCCTGTAGTCCCAGCTACTCAGGGAGGCTGAGGCAAGAGAATCACTTGAACCTGGGAGGCAGAGGCTGCAGTGAGCTGAAATCTGCCACTGCACTCCAGCCTGGGGAACAGAGTGAGACTCCGTCTCAAAAAAAAAATATCTATATCTATATCTATATCTATATATACATGATCATAGGCACAACCTACTAACTTCTGAATTAATGGTGGGTCAGAGTTTTGGTTATATATTTGCATGCCACACATACATATCATGATATGTTTGTGTGTATGTAATTACAGAGAGAGTAGGCAAAGTTGAACAAGCATCATTTGAAAATAAACTTTGTTTTCATGCATACATAAAATTAGAGAACTTGTTTTACCTCACCCTTAAGTTTTAAACAGTTTATTTTATTTATTTATTTATTTATTTATTTATTTCAGATGGAGTCTTGCTCTGTCGCCCAGGCTGGAGGGCAGTGTGCGATCTCCGCTCACTGCAACCTCTGCCTGCTGAATTCAAGTGATTCTCGTGCCTCAGCCTTCCAAGTAGCTGGGATTACAGGTGCCCGCCACCATGCCTGGCTAGGTTTTCTGTATTTTTAGTAGAGATGGGGTTTCCCCATGTTGGCCAGGCTGGTCTCGAACTCCTGACCTCAAATGATCCGCCTGCCTCAGCCTCCCAAAGTACTGGCATTACAGGCAAGAGCCACCATGCCTGGCCCAGTTTTAAGTACTAGAAACTCTTAGATGTCATATTTCATCCATAGATACTACCATATGTAGTCCTAATTGATAAAGACTTTTTATCACACCAACAAAGTTAGTAATTCTTAAACATCATCGAACAGTCTATGTTCAAATTTTCCCGTCTCAAAAACATCTTTTTATCTCTGATCAATGGTGTCCAGCAAAAACAAAAACAAAAACCCCAAAACATCTTTTTTATGGTTTGTCAATTTGAAACACATCCAAACAAAGTCTGCACATAGCAGATTATCACTTTTTTCTTTTTTTTTTTTTTTTTTTTTTTTTTTTTGAGGCGGAGTCTCACTCTGTAGCCCGGACTGGAGTGCAGTGGCCAGATCTCAGCTCACTGCAAGCTCCGCCTCCTGGGTTTACACCATTCTCCTGCCTCAGCCTCCCGAGTAGCTGGGACTACAGGCGCCCGCCACCTCGCCCAGCTAGTTTTTGTATTTTTAGTAGAGACGGGGTTTCACCGTGTTAGCCAGGATGGTCTCGATCTCCTGACCTCGTGATCCGCCCATCTCGGCCTCCCAAAGTGCTGGGATTACAGGCTTGAGCCACCGCGCCCGGTCAATCACTTTTTTCTTTTCTTTTTTCTTTTTTTTTTGGAGAGAGGGTCTCTCTCTGTTGCCCAGGCTGGGGGGCAGTGGTGCCATCATAGCTCACTGCAGTCTTTAACTCCTGGGTTCAAGCAATCCTCCCACCACAGCCTTCTGAGAACATAGGACTACAGGCCCATGCTAAGACGCCTGGCCAATTCTTAAAATTTTGGAGAGACAGAGGTCTCACTATGTTACCCAGGCTGGTCTCCAACTCCTGGGCTCAAGTGATCCTCCCGCCTCAGCCTCCCAAGATGCTGAGATTACAAGTGTGAGCCACCATGCCTGGCCCGGCCTACTTTTATAACTAAAGGCTTAAAACTCACCAGCAACAGCCAAGCTTTTAGAGTATATAGTAGTGCGTGCTGTGGTGGTACTTAGTAACTAACCTATAAAAAAAAACAACTAGGCCGGGCGCGGTGGCTCAAGCCTGTAATCCCAGCACTTTGGGAGGCCGAGACGGGCGGATCACGAGGTCAGGAGATCGAGACCATCCTGGCTAACACAGTGAAACCCCGTCTCTACTAAAAATACAAAAAACTAGCCGGGCGAGATGGCGGGCGCCTGTAGTCCCAGCTACTTGGGAGGCTGAGGCAGGAGAATGGCGTAAACCCGGGAGGCGGAGCTTGCAGTGAGCTGAGATCTGGCCACTGCACTCCAGCCCGGGCGACAGAGCAAGACTCCGCCTCAAAAAAAAAAAAAAAAAAAAAAAAAAAACAACTAATATATGCACATATATACATACTTTTTTTTTTTTTTTGAGTCAGAGTCTTGCTCTGTCGCCAGGCTGGAGTGCAGGGCACGATCTCGGCTCACTGCAACCTCTGCCTCCCAGGGTCAAGCGATCCACCTGCCTCAGCCTCCCGAGTAGCTGGGACTACACCCAGCTAATTTTTATACTTTTAGTAGAGACGGGGTTTCACCATGTTGGCCAGGATGGTCTGGATCTCTTGATCTTTTGACCTCGTGACCTGCCCGCCTCGGCCTCCCAAAAGTGCTGGGATTACAGGCGTGAGCCACTGCACCCGGCCTATACACATACATTTATTGTACATTTTACTGATTCAAACAATGTTGTGTTGGGGATACCCCAAACCACCTTCAAGTTGAGTGATTTTTTTTTTTTTTTTTTGAGACGGAGTCTCGCTCTGTCGCCCAGACTGGAGTGCAGTGGTGCGATTTTGGCTCACGCAAGCTCCGCCTCCCAGGTTCACGCCATTCTCCTGCCTCAGCCTGGCCAGTAGCTGGGACTACAGGCGCCCGCCACCACACCCGACTAATTTTTTGTATTTTTAGTAGAGACGGGGTTTCACCATATTAGCCAGGATAGTCTCAATCTCCTGACCTCATGATCCGCCTGTCTCAGCCTCCCAAAGTGCTGGGATTACAGGCCTGAGCCACCACGCCCAGCCACCAATCCTTTCTTTAGAATGTGCATACCCCAGACCTGTTGTGATAATACTGTACGGCACTGAAGTGTAGCAGATAATTTATTACACAAATAATGATAATGACATATAATGCTCTTCAGTGTAAATTCCATATAGGCTGTCACAGAATGTTTCTTTCTTTTTTTTTTTTTTTTTTGAGAGTCTTGCGCTCTCTCCCAGGCTGGAGTGCAGTGGCCCCATCTCTGCTCACTGCAACCTCCGCCTCCCAGGCTCAAGCGATTCTCCTGACTCAGCCCCCTGAGTAGCTGGGACTGCAGGTGCCTGTGCCACCATGCCCGGCTAATTTTTGTATTTTAGTAGAGATAGGGTTTCACCACGGTGCCTAGGCTGGTTTCGAACTCCTGACCCCAAGTGATCTGTCCACCTCGGGCTACCAAAGTGCTGGGATTACAGGCGTGAGCCACCGCGCCTGGCCAATGCCAGGCAGAATGTTCATCAGCCCAGTGAAATACTCTTGTCTAAAAATGTATTTGCTCACAGACCTTGCAAGCTTGTATTTTATTATTATTACAAGTTTTATTTATTCTGAAACTTTTGGTACAGTTCTTGTAATGTTTTTAATTTTTGTTTTAAGAGACAGGATCTCGCTATGTTGCCCAGGCTGGTCTCAGCCTCAAGCCAGCTTGCCGCCTGGCTGATGTTGCAATGTTAACATTCATTTCCCGGTACTGTTCTCTGACTTCCGTCTTCTCCTTTCCAAGCCCTGCCATTCCACTCCAGCCCCACCCTGCCTCTCATTCCTTCTATTTACTCTTTGTTTTTCAGACAAAGTCTTGCTCTGTCGCCCAGGCTGGAGTGCAGTGGTGTGATCTCAGCTCACTGCAACCTCTGCCTCCCAGATTCAAGTGATTCTCCTGCCTCAGCCTCCCGGGCAGCTGGGATTACAGGCACGTGCCACCACGCCCAGCTAGTTTTTGTATTTTCAGTAGAGATGGGGTTTCACCATGTTGGCCAGGTTGTTCTCGAACTCCCGACCTCAAGTTATCTGCCTGCTTCGGCCTCCCAAAGTGCTGGGATTACAGGTGTGAGCCACCAAGCCCAGCCCCACTTACTCTTTACATATAATCAGTTATTCATTCATTGAGAATTTAAGAATGCCTAGAATGTGCTCTATTCCATTCATAGGATTGAATAAGATGGACAAGGTGCCTGTGATCATGAAACTTACACTTTAAGGGAGGAGGTAAGAGATAATAAACATGATGTAATGTCAGGGGCTCATTATGTGCAATGAAGGAAACTAAAGCAACACAAGGAATAGAGACTGACAGTTTTGCTGTTTTAGCTAAGATGGTCAGGGAAGGCCTCTCTGAAGCAGTGACACCTGAGCTGAGGCCTGAATGAAGTGAGAGACAGAAATGAGGCAAGAGTGGTGCACAATGGCTCATACCTGTAATCCCAGCACCTTGGGAGGCTGAGGCAGGTGGATCACTTGAGGTCAGGAGTTCAAGACCAGCCTGGCCAACATGGCGAAACCCCGCCTCTACTAAAAATACAAAAATTAGGCCTGGCACAGTGGCTCTTGCCTGTAATCCTAATACTTTGGGAGCCCGAGGCGGGTAGATCACGAGGTCAAGAGATCGAAACCATCTTGGCCAACATGGTGAAACCCTGTCTACTAAAAATATAAAAATTAGTGGGGCGTGGTAGCCCACACCTGTAGTCCCAGTTACTCGGGAGGCTGAGACAGGAGAACCGCTTGAACCCGGGAGGCAGAGGTTGCAGTGAGCTGAGATCATGCCCTGCACTCCAGCCTGGCAACAGAGCAAGATTCCATCTCAAAAAAAAAAAAAAAAAAAAAAGGCCAGTTGCGGTGGCTCAAGCCTGTAATCCCAGCACTTTGGGCGGCCGAGACGGGCGGATCACGAGGTCAGGAGATCGAGACCATCCTGGCTAACACGATGAAAACCCGTCTCTACTAAAAAATACAAAAAACTAGCTGGGCGAGGTAGCAGGCGCCTGTAGTCCCAGCTACTTGGGAGGCTGAGGCAGGAGAATGGCATAAACCTGGGAGGCGGAGCTTGCAGTGAGCTGAGATCCGGCCCCTGCACTCCAGCCTGGGCGACAGAGTGAGACTCCGTCTCAAAAAAAAAAAAAAAGAGGCAGGAGAGGCTGGGCATGGTGGCTCACGCCTGTAATGCCAGTACTTTACGAGGCCGAGGTGGGTGGATCACTTGAGGTCAGGAGTTTGAGACCAGCCATGGCTAACATGGCAAAACCCTGTCTCTACTAAAAATACAAAAATTAGCTGTGCATGGTGGCATATGCCTATAATCCCGGCTACTCAGAAGGCTGAGGCAGGAGAATCGCTTGAACTCGGGAGGCTGAGGGGTTGCGATAGAACTGAGATTGTGCCATTGCACTCCAGCCTGGTCGACAGAGTAAGACTCCATGTCAAAAAAAAAAAAAAAGAAAGAAAAAAAAGAAAAGAAAATGAGGCAGGAGAATTGGGAATGAGGGTAATCAATGGTTAACAAGGGTTCAGGCAGAAGCAAAAGATGAGCAGGTGCAGCCAGTTCCGGGCAAGATTAGGCAGCATAGAGGCCACATCTGCACTTCTGTGATAACAAGACCGAAGTTGCCACTTCAGCCATGGGTGTTAACCGCATTCTTTCCACTTAATAAATACCCTAATTGAGGGGTCTCTTGAGCTGTGTGGTCTCTTGAGCTTTGCATCAATCAATCTGTGCTTTTCACTCCACTTGTTTGTGTTTTGTTGGTTCGCTTTATTTTTGTTGTTGTTGCTTTGTGGGGTTTTTGTTGCAATTTTTATTTATTTATTCATTATTGTTGAGATGGAGTTTTGCTCTTGTTGCCCACACTAGAGTGCAGTGGTGTGATCTCGGGTCACTGCAACCTCCATCTCCCGGGATGGAGCGATTCTCCCGCCTCAGCCTCCTGAGTAGCTGGGATTACAGGCATGTGCCACCACATCCGGCTAATCTTTAGGAGAGACGGGGTTTCGCCATGTTGGCCAGGCTGGTCTTTAACTCCTGACTTCAGGTGATCCTCCTGCCTCGGCCTCCCAAAGTGCTGGGATTACAAGCATGTGCTACCACATCTGGCTAATTTTTAGGAGAGAGGGGATTTCGCCATTTTGGCCAGGCTGGTCTTTAACTCCTGACTTCAGGTGATCCTCCTGCCTCGGCCTCCCAAAGTCCGGGGATTACAGGCATGAGCCGCTGCGCCTGGCCTAATTTTTTTATTTTCAGTAGAGACAAGGGTTCGCCATGTTGGCCAGGCTGGTCTTGAACTCCTGACCTCAGGTGATCCACCCGCCTCGGCCTCCCAAAGTGCTGAGATTACAGGCGTGAGTCACCGCGCCCGGCCCCCTTGCGTTGCAATTCTCGGTTCAACGCGCCAAGCACCTCACCAACTCACAGCCAAGACTTTCCATCTGGTAACAGAAATACCTGCAGGAGGACTACTCCTGGCAGAGGAAACAGAATGTAGAACTTCTGGAGCAAGAATGACCCTGATGTCTTTTCAGAGGGGGAAAAGTGGCAGGCAGTGGGGTGGGTGATGGAGGCAGAGTAGTAACCAGGGAGACAGATAAATGAGCCCTTAGAAACTTTTCATGTGTGACTACCAGGGAAAGGCCCTTGCCAGGGGCTGGAGTGTAATTTTTTTTTTTTGAGACAGAGTCTTGCTCTGTTGCCAGACTGGAGTGCAGGGCGTGATCTTGGCTCACTGCAACCTCCACCTTCCAGGTTTAAGCGATTCCCCTGCCTCAGCCTCCCAAGTAGCTGGGACTACAGGTGTGCGCCACCATACCCTGCTAACTTTTTTTTTTTTTTTTTGTATTTTAGTAGAGACAGGGTTTCACCATGTTGGCTATGATGGTCTCAATCTCCTGACCTTGTGATCTGCCCGCCTTAGCCTCCCAAAGTGTTGGGATTACAGCCGTGAGCCACTGTGCCCGGCCTGGAGTGTATATTTATGTACAAAATGCAGCCTTGCAAAGTCCCGGGCAGGGGGCAGGCTTTATCTGAAGGTTCGCAAAGCCACCCTGGCTGCTGAAGAGGGCACAGCAGAATGAGAAAGCACAGTGGGGTGATGAGCGCAGGCAGGAGATGAAGGTGGCTCAGACCAGGGTGGGGCGGTGGGGGTACTGAGAAGCGCTCAGACCCCACCCCGCCAGCTGCAGGGTGGTTTCAGACCCTGAACTGGAGGGGTTCCTAACGCCGGGCTCCTCACAGCAAGGGGCACAGATGGAAGCAATGTTGTCCCATGCTTGCAAGTCTCACAGACCGGGGTAAGTCCCACACCTGCCATAGACAGCCTGGGTCTCTGGGCTAGCTAATTCCTCCGGGCCTGAAGAGTCCCTCCTTATAAAATGAAAATTTCGGTCGGGTGTGGTGGCTCATGCCTGTAATACCAGCACTTTGGGAGGCTGAGGTGGGAGGACGGTTTGAGACCGCGAGTTCGAGACCAGCCTGGGCAACAGCGTGAGACTCCCATCTCTACAAAACAGGAAAATTTTTAAAAATAGCCGGGCGTGTGGTATGTGCCTTTGGTCTCAGCTACTCAGAAGGTTGAGGTGGGAGAGTCGCTGGAGTCCGGGAATTCAAGGCGGCATTCAGGAGTTCAAGGCTGCAGTGAGTCATGATTGCGCCACTGCACTCCAGCCTGAATGACAGAGCCATACGCTGGCTTCAAACAAAACAAACAAACAAACAGGGCCGGGCGCGGTGGCTCACGCCTGTAATCCTAGCACTCTGGGAGGCCGAGGCGGGTGGATCACTTGAGGTCAGGGGGTCGAGACCAGCCTGGTCAACATGGTGAAACTTCGTCTCTACTAAAAATACAAAAATTAGCCGTGGTGGCGCGCTGCTGTAATCGTAGTTACGCGGAAGCCTGAGGCAGATGAATCGCTCGAGCCCGGGAGGCGGACGATGCAGTGAGCCGAGATCACACCCACTGCACTCCAGCCGGAAACGAAGCGAGACTCGGTCTCAAAAAAATTAAAGAAACAAAAAACCACCAAAAAAATTACCAAAAAAAAGGAAAAGGAAATATGACCAGAACGGATATTACTGCACTTTTCACGTAAAAGAAAAAGGAAATACCAGAACAGATTTCACCGATGGGCAGACCGGCAATCCACTCAGTCAGCGGCTTCCGGATTAGCGTTTCTGCGCAGGCGCAGAAAGCTTCGGAGGAAGCGGCGGCGTGGGGCTCAGTTCGCGTGCGCGGGTCTTGGCCTCAGCGTGGGCATGCGCAGGGCCCCGCCCTCGCTGCGTCTGCGCTTGAGCGCCGACAATTTGGTGGCGGCGTTCGGAGGGTGCTTGTCTGCGCGCGGGGTCTGTCCTGAGTGCGGGCGACAGGACCTTCGCCATGCCGGGGATGGTACTCTTCGGCCGGCGCTGGGCCATCGCCAGCGACGACTTGGTCTTCCCAGGTTTCTTCGAGCTAGTCGTGCGAGTGCTGTGGTAAGGACGACGGCTATGGGGGCGGTGGAGCGCACCGGGGAGGGAGCGGGGGGCGAGCTGTCCCTTGAGACGGTGACAGAAGTGGCTTCCCAAGCACTGTCGCGGTCCCAGCGCTGGCCACGCATCCTCTTATCGAGTTCTCACCACTGCCCGAAGAGGTGGGCATTGGTGCTGTGTCCATTTGACGGATGACAAACCGAAGCCCCCAGAGTGCGTGGGCTGGACCCGGGGTCACACAGGGGGCCTGGAAGTCCACGCGTCAGGACACGAGCACCCCTCTGTGTGCAGCGCCGAGACCTGGCCCTGGGGAGCCTCGAGGGTGTCACCGCCGGCAAAAGCCTTGGCCTCGAGGTCTCCTTTCTCGAGGCGGGAGCAGCCACTTGTGCGCTTCCTTCCCTTTGTACGGAGCACTTGAATCTGCAACATGAAAGAAAGGAAAAAATACCGAGCCGGTTGTGGCTGCCTTTCGTGAGAAGCAGATAGGCTCAATATTCAATGCTGTTGTCTTTCAAAGTGTGGAATCAGTGGGAAGTGGCGTTGGTACCTGAAGTCTGTTGCAGAGGATCTGTGCAGGGCATGAATCATTGTTATGAAAAAGTAGATTCTTGGCCGGGGGCCGTGGCTCACGCCTGTTATTTCAGCACACTGAGAAGCTGAGATGGCAGGATTGCTTGAGGGCAGGAGTTGAAGACCAACTTGGGCAACATAGTGAGACCCCTTTTCTTTTTATTTTTTTGAGACAGGGTCTCACTCTACTATCCAGACGGGAGTGCAGTGGTACGATCACCACTCACTGCAGACTCAACTTCCTGGTCTCAAGCGATCTTCCCACTTCAGCCTCCCAAGTAGCTGGGACCACAGACTCGTGCCACCACGCCCAGCTAACTTTTTCTATTTTTTGTAGGGATGGGGTCTCCCTATGTTGCCCAGGCTGGTCTCCAACTCCTTTGCTCTAGTGATCCTCCTTCCTTGGCCTCCCAAAGTGCTGGGATTACAGACATGAGCCATCGTGCTGGGCCTAGATCTTTTATTGTTGGCAGTTATATTCCAGGACAGGTGCAGTGCCTCATGCCTGTAGTCCCAGCACTTTGGGAGGCCAAGGCAGGAAGATCGCTTGAAAGCAGAAGTTCATGACCAGTCTGGGCAACATAGCAAGACCCTGTCTCTACAAAAAGAAAAAAGAAAATTATATTCCAAAGTGAACCTTGCCTTGTTTTGGAAAATATTAACTTCTTTTATTTCTTTGTATTATGTTTTACACAGCAGCTGCTTGGATTTCATTTCTGACCCTTCCCTTTTTTTTCTTTTTGCCAGGTGGATTGGCATTCTGACGTTGTATCTCATGCACAGAGGGAAGCTGGACTGTGCTGGCGGAGCCCTGCTCAGCAGTTACTTGATCGTCCTCATGATTCTCCTGGCAGTTGTCATATGTACTGTGTCAGCCATCATGTGTGTCAGCATGAGAGGTAAAAAGTAGCCTTTTCTGTTTGATACCTATTTTTTATTTTAATAGCTTTATTGAGATATAATTCACATACCATACAATTCACTTACGTAAACTTTCCAATTCAGCAGTTTTTAATATAATCACAGAATTGTGCAACCATCACCACAATCAAGTTTATAACATTTTCTTCATTCCTAAAAGAAATCCTGTACCAGGCGGGACACAGTGGCTCACACCTGTAATCCCAGCACTTTGGGAGGTTGAGGTTGGTGAATCACTTGAGGCCAGGAGCATGAGACTAGTCTGGCCAACACAGTGAAACCCCATCTCTACTAAAAATAGAGAAAATTATGTTGGCGCATGCTTGTAATCCTAGCTGCTAGGGAGCTGAGATCGCGCCACCGTACTCCAGCCTGGGTGACAGAGTGAGACTCTGTCTCAAAAAAAAAAAGAAGGAAAGAGATCCCGTACCTATTAGCAGTTACTCCTCATTTTCCCCAAACTCTTCCAGCTGTAAGCATTCACTAATGTGCTTTCTGTCTGTGTACATTTGCCTGTTGTGGACATCATATAAGTGGAATTCATTCACTGTGTGGCCTTTTGGTCTGGTTTCTTAAACTTAGCATAATGTCTTCAAGGTTCATCCTTGTTTTAGCATGTATCAGTACTTCATTTTTATGGCTGAATAATAGAGCATCGAATGAATGGACCACATTTTATCCATTTGCTAGTTGGTAGGCATTTGGATTGTTTCCATTTTTCTCCTATTGTGAATAATACAGCTATGAACATTTGCATACACGTGCTTATACAGACATGTTTTCATTTCTCTTGAGTATGTACCTAGGAGTGGAATTGCTGGATCATGTGGTAATGCTCTGTGAAACCTTTTGAGGAACTGTCAGACTTTTCCGAGCAGCTGTACCATTTTACATTCCCACCAGCAGTGTATAAGGGTTCTAATTGCTCAACACTGTTATTATATGACTTGTTAATTATAGCCATCCTAGTGAATGTGAAGTGGTAGCTTATGATTTTGTTTGGTTTTGTTTTTTGAGACGGAGTCACACTCTGTCGCCCAGGCTGGAGTGCCGTGGTGTGATCTCGGCTCACTGCAACCTCCCCCTCCCAGGTTCAAGTGATTCTCCTGCCTGAGCCTCCTGAGTAGTGGGGGCTACAGGCCATTTTTGTTTTATCTCATGGCTTTGAACATTTCTTTGATGACTGATGATGTTGAGCATCCTTTCATTTGCTTATTGCCCATTCGCATATCATTTTTGTGGAAAAGTCTGTTCAGATCTTTTGCCCAATTTTAGACTAGGCTATTTATCCTTTTATTTTTTATTTTTATTTTTTTGAGATAGAGTCTCCTTCTGTTGCACAGGCTGGAGTGCAGTGGCGTGCTCTGCTCACTGCAGCCTCCGTCTCCTGGGTTCAAATGATTCTTGTGCCTCAGCCTCCCATGTAGCTAGGATTACAGGTGCCTGCTATCACACCTGGCTAATTTTTGTATTTTGAGTAGAGACAGGGTTTTACCATGTTGGTCAGGCTTGTCTCGATCTCCTGACCTCAAGTGATCTGCCTGCCTCGGCCTCCCAAAGTGCTGGGATTACAAGTGTGAGTCACTGCTACTGGCCTCTTTTATTTTTACATTGTGAGGGTTACAACTATTTTGTTGTTGTTAGAGACAGTGTCTTGCTCTATTGCCCAAGCTAGAGTGCAGTGGCACAGTCATAGCTCACTGCAGCCTCAAATACCTGGGCTCAAGCAATCCTCTCGTCTCAACCCCCAAGTGGCTGAAACTACAGGCACGTGCCACCATACCTGGCTAATTTTTTTTATTTTTATTTTTTGTAGAGACAGGGTCTTGCTATATAGCTCAGACTGATCTCGAACTCCTGGACTCAGGTGATCCTCTCGTCTTGGCCTCCCAAAATGCTAGGATTACAGGGGTGAACCACTGCGTCTGATCACCTATTCTTCATATATTTTTATGTGTTACGGTTTTCTGTAGATAACCATTTATCTGAGAATGTCTCCAGAAGTGTTGGAAACCTTCCCTGTTGGATTCGTCTGCTTCATAGGATGCTGTGAGCACTGTGGTGACTAATGAAGGAATGCATTCATAGAAACGATTCATCAGTCAGAGGCAGGGCTGTGTGGCATGCCACCATCTGCCATGTTTTAGTCTTTTGTCACTGCTTGAATTGAGATGGACGAGGTATGCATATCAGATGTACGCTGGAGGTGGAGGTGCACTGGGAGGCGCTGGTGATACAGTGAGTGACGGCATCAAGATCTTGATGGTTTGGAATAAAGGACTGAAATGTAAAAGGTGTTAGCTCATAGGAGAAATGTAGAGGGTAGAAATGTCAGCAGCAACATCTTTCATGAGAAAAAGACCTTAGGGTTTGGGATGACAAGCAAGAGTGGCATGTGCATGCTTACCACAGTAACAGAAAATGGAGCTCTGTGCCAGGCGTGGTGGCTCACGCCTGTAATCCCAGCACTGTGGGAGGCCGAGGCGGGCGGATCACGAGGTCAGGAGATCAAGACCATCCTGGCTAACACGGTGAAACCCCGTCTCTACTAAAAATGCAAAAAATTAGCCAGGCGAGGTGGCGGGTGCCTGTAGTCCCAGCTCCTTGGAAGGCTGAGGCAGGAGAACCCGGGAGGTGGAGCTTGCAGTGAGCCGAGATTGCGCCACTGCACTCCAGCCTGGGCGATAGAGTGAGACTCAGTCTCAAAAAAAAAAAACAAAAAAACGGAGCTCTGTGTATTTTATTTTATTTTTTTCTTTTGAGACAGAGTTTCGCCCTTGTTGCCCAGGGCTTGACTGCAATGGCGTAATCTCAGCTCACTGCAACCTCTGCCCCCAGGTTCAAGCAATTCTGCCTCAGCCTCCCAAGTAGCTGAGATGACAGGCACATGCCACCACACCCAGCTAATTTTTTTGTATTTTTAGTAGAGGCAAAGTTTCACCATGTTGGCCAGGCTGGTCTTGAACTCCTGACCTCAGGAGATCCGCCCACCTCGTCCTCCCAAAGTGCTGGGATTGCAGGTGTGAGCCACCGCACCTGGCTAGCTCTGTGTATTTTAGTATGCCTCTAGAAACATCCAGGCAAGGAGACTGGATTGATGGAGGCTCCACGTTTGTGTTGGCCCCCAAGTGTAGGCTGTCATTGGTGCCAGATGCTTAAGGAAAGAGAGAAACCATGTGTACAGTGTGGCTTCAGCACTGCGAAGCTTCTTACTGAAGGTGAAGTATTGAGACTGATGTCATTTCAGATACAGCATTATCTAACTTATTTGCCGTTTTTTGTTCATCTCACATTCTGGTTAGACCACTGAGTTTGTGGCTGTCATAGCAGGATCAGATTGGAAGCACTCAGAGTACTTTTTTTTTTCGTTACGTGTTTGTTTGTCTTGAGATATTTTTGGTGTTGTGATGCCTTTACATCCCTGTGAGGGATGCTCATATTCACTCAGTCCCCTCCTCCTGGACACTTGTACAATGCCTGCATCATCATGTACTTGTGGTCAGAGCCCAGAAATCATCTGTGGGTTGTCGGGCTGTCGTGGGTTGTCTGTCCCACAGCCTCCTCCAAACAGAACCTCGTTTTGTTTTGCCCCTTATCCCCACATACCAAGTATGCGTCAGAGAAGCAGACCCTAGGCCCGGCTCACGGAGCGGTGATCGGTTCAGGAACAGACACATGACCCAGTTTGGCCCAGTGAGAGTCAGGGAGAGTTTGGTGGAAGGTTCTGGGGAAATGCTTCCTTGCCCCTCTAGGAAGGACCAAAAAGCCACTTATCATCACTGTCCTTCTGGCTGAAGCTGCATCTCCACTCACAGCCCAAGGTGAGCTGACATACAGAACAGGGGAGAGCTGGGAGAAGCACAGGGAGGTGGAGCCGAGTCTCGGTCAGGGCAGCCGTGACGCCGTCCTGCTTCTGCCTTCAGTCTCTCAAGTCAGTGTGGCTCTTCCTGCTTTTCAGCCAGTTTGAGTTGAATTTTCTGTAACTTGTGGCTAGAGTTATCCCAACCAAACTGAAAACAGTATTTTACAAAAACATATTTGTTTGTCAGTTTGTTACACATAACATCATATGCCTTATTAAAAATATGTATTAAAAAAATTAGCCAGGCGTGGTGGTGGGTGCCTGTAGTTCCAGCTACTCGGGAGGCTGAGGCAGGAGAATGGCGTGAACCTGGGAGGCGGAGTGAGCTGAGATTGCACCACTGTACTCCAGCCTGGGCGATAGAGCAAGACTGTGTCTCAAAAAAAAAAAAAATTGTATTGAAGGCCAGGTGCCGTGGCTCACACCTGTAATCCCAGCACTTTGGGAGGCTGAGGCAGGTGGGTCACAAGATCAGGAGATTGAGACCATCCTGGCTAACACGGTGAAACCCCACCTCTACTAAAAATACAGAAAAGTAGCCAGGCAGGGTGACACGCACCTGTAATCCCAGCTACTCGGTAGGCTGAGGCAGGAGAATCACTTGAACCCGGGAGGCTGAGGTTGCAGTGAGCCAAGGTCGCGCCATTGCATTCCAGCCTGGGCGACAGAGCAAGACTCTGTCTCCAAAAAAAAAAAAAAAGTTTGTTTAATTGTCAGTTTGTTACATATAACATCATATACCTTATTAAAAATATGTATTGAAGGCTGGGAGCGGTGGCTCACATCCCAGCAGTTTGGGAGGCCGAGGCAGGGGGATCATGAGGTCTGGAGTTCGAGACCAGCCTTGCCAACATGGTGAAACCCCATCTCTACTAAAAATATAAAAAATTAGCTGGGTGTGGTGGCGGATGCCTGTAATCCCAGCTACTTGGGAGGCTGAGGCAGGAGAATCGCCTGAACCTGGGAGGTGGAGGTTGCAGTGAGCCAAGATGGTGCCACTGCACTCCAACCTGGGCAACAGAGCGAGACTCTGTCTCAAAAAAAAAAAAAAAAAATTATTGAACAGAATATACCTACTAACTGTATAGGTATTTTGCGGACGAACACCAAAAGGAAAGGTTAAAAGACAAATGAGGAAAAAATATTTGTAACACATGAGACACAGAGGCAGCCCCCTTAGTAATAAGGGCTTCTATAATTAAAAAAAAAAAAAAAAAAAATCGGCCGGGCACGGTGGCTCACACTTGTAATCGGAGCATTTGGGAGGCTGAGGCTGGTGGATCACCTAAGGTCAGGAGTTCAAGACCAGCCTGGCCAACATGGCGAAACCCTGTCTCTACTAAAAATACAAATATCAGCTGGGCGTGGTGGCGAGTGCCTGTAGTCCAGCTACTGGGGAGACTGAGGTAGGAGTATCGCTTGAACCCAGGAGGCAAAGGTTGCAGTGAGCCGAGATCGCACCATTGCACTCCAGCCTGGGTGATAAGAGCGAAACTCCTTTCCCCGTTCAAAAAAAAGAAAGAAAAAGAAAAAACCAATGGTCAGTAGAAAAATGGGCAAAGAACATGAACAGTAAAGGAAATATAAATAATTTTTATTTATTTATTTTTATTTTTATTTTTTATTTTAAAAGCAGAACATTTATTGCATGACTAATCGCTGACATTCTTTTTTGTTGAGACGGAGTCTCGCTCTGTCGCCCAGGCTGGAGTGCAGTGGTGCGATCTCGGCTTACTGCAAGCTCCGCCTCCCGGGTTCACGCCATTCTCCTGGCTCAGCCTCCGAAGTAGCTGGGACTACAGGCGCCCGCCACCACGCCCGGCTAGTTTTTTGCATTTTTTTAGTAGAGACGGGGTTTCACTGTGTTAGCCAGGATGGTCTCGATCTCCTGACCTCGTGATCCGCCGTCTCGGCCTCCCAAAGTGCTGGGATTACAGGCTTGAGCCACCGCGCCCGGCCTAATCGCTGACATTCTTAAGATGAACTGGATGCTGCAACAGCTGCCCTCTTGGGTTTAGGTGTTGTTCCTTCACGGAATCCATGCCTGAATCTGCGGTATACAATTTTTAGGTGCCTCATTCGACCAGTTCCGGTGGTATTTCGTCTTTCAGCCTTGGCACTCCAGTTATACTTTCTCTTGCGCTTGGCAGGGTAGCCACATTTGCCACAGGTCGACTTCTGAAGGTGGTAGGCCTTAGAGCCACAGCAGCGGCACAATGTGTGCGTCTTATTGTGACGCTTTCCAAACGATGACGTTCCCTTCGTCATCTCGCTTCTGCAGCCGAGACCAGAGAGACCGGAAGAGAAAGCACTTCCACTATATCACACTCAGAAGCTTCCGCCCAGGGAAGTACTTCCTGCGGAGCGCTGTGCAGCGTTCCCAAGCTATTTTTATTTATTTAGAGACGGAATCTCACTGTGTTGGCAGGCGGGAGTGCAGTGGTGGGATCTCGGCTCACTGCAACCTCCGCCTCCCAGGTTCAAGCAGTTCTCTGCCTCAGCCTCCCAATTAACTGGGATTACAGGCACACACCAGCATGCCTGTCTAATTTTGTATTTTTTGTAGAAACCATGTTGACCAGCTGGTCTCGAACTTCCCACCATGGCCTTCCAAAGTGTTGGGATTACAGGCGTGAGCCACTGTGCCTGGTCGACATAGCTGACTTCTGTTGTCCGTTTTGTTTCATAAATCATGCCCCAATAGTCTGTCATCTGAGCTGAAAGAATGCTTCTTTAGCTTTTGGCTGATACTTGTCTCTAAAAGGAACATCACACGTTGTGAGGGGAATATTTGGAGCAGGTGGAATTCAGTTCTCTCCATCCAGAAGACGGATCCTCCTCTTCTGTTCTGCAGCTCCATTGGGGAAAACGTTTTTTTTTTTTTTCTGGAGACAGAGTTTTGCTTCTGTTGCCCAGGCTGGAGTGCAATGGCGCCATCTTGGGTCCCTGCAACCTCCGCCTTCCAGGTTCAAGTGATTCTCCTGCCTCAGCCTCCCAAGTAGCTGGGATTACAGGCATGTACCACCACACCCGGCTAATTTTGTATTTTTAGTAGATACGGGGTTTCTCCATGTTGGTCAGGCTGGTCTTGAACTCCTGACCTCAGGTGATCCACCTGCCTCGGCCTCCCAAAGTGCTGGGATTGCAAGCATGAGCCACCGCGTCCGCCATTTGGGGAAAACTTTGATACTGTGGTAGTTTTTTTTTTGAGATGGAGTCTCTCCATCACCCAGGCTAGAGTGTGGTGGTGTGATCTCAGCTCACTGCAACCTCCACCTCCTGGGTTAAACCGGTTCTCCTGCCTCAACCTCCCGAGTAACTGGGATTACAGGTGCCCACCACCACGCCCAGCTAATTTTTGTATTTTTAGTACAGATGGGGTTTCGCCATGTTGGCCAGGCTGGTCTGGAACTCCTGACCTCAGGTGATCCACCCGCCTCGCCCTCCCAAAGTGCTGGGATTATAGGCATGAGCCACTGCACCCGGCCTAGTTTCTATTTTTTATTTGAAAACCTCCCACATGAAATCCTACTGTTGCACCTTGTGGGAGGTTTGATTAGGGGTGGTCTACCCTTATGACTACCATGTTTTGACAGAAGAACACTTTCGACATACAAGGTCTGCCTTGTACCATGTGTAGCTTTGATTGTGGAATGCCTCTTTGTATCTCCTCTGTGTTTGTATCCCAAGAGCTCATTGCTAAGCTGGGTCCGAGAAGGTTGCAGCAGTGGCTCTAGAAGTTGAGTGTACCGATTCTGGGACCTAGGCCTTCCTTTCATTGCTCTTCCATAAGTGGCCGTGCCCGACAATGGATGATAGGGTTACTTAACCAAGACGGTGGTGAGGACATTACATTTAGGAATGCAGCTGTGCTTGTTGGTTATGGGACCAGTGACCTTAAGAAGCCTGCTGCAGCAGCAAGGTCCATACCAGCATCTGTTTATCTTGCGGAAAAATAAAAGGGAAATTTTTTCTTTTTTCTTTTTGAGTTAGAGTCTCACTGTGTCACCCAGGCTGGAGTGCAGTGTCATGATCTTGGCTCACTGCAACCTCCGCATCCTGGGTTCAAGTGATTCTCTTGCCTCAGCTTCCTAAGTAGTTGGGACTACCTGAGCACACCACCATGCCTGGCTAATTTTTTATATTTTAGTAGAGATGAGGTTTCACCATGTTGGCCGGGCTGGTCTCGAACTCCTGAGCTCAGGCAGTCCATCCACCTCGGCCTCCCAAAGTGCTAGGATTATAGGCGTGAGCCACCACACCCGGCCAGAATTTTTTTCTAGGCAGGCAAAAATGTGTAAAGGAGATTTTCTCCGTATCATCATCATTATCATCACCATCTTTTAAAAAAAATAATCAGAGATGCGGTCTCTCTGTGTTGCCCAGGGTGGTCTTGAACTCCTCGGCTCAAGCAATCCTCCCGCCTCGGCCATCCAATGTGCTGGGATCAGTATCTTATTTTCTGGAACCTTAATCAGAGCAACTCCATCTCTTGATTCCTTGTCTGCATATTTCATTAATGCAGTATCAACAGTTGCCATCACAGTTGGAGTTTCAGGTCCAGGTGCTGCTGACATTATGATGTGTCTGTTTTTAGAATCCCAGCCCTCCAGGAAGCAGTGTGTATGCAGATACTGTTTCCTGTTTCTCTGGGGTGTTTGGCCATTGTTATAACAAGTTTCAAATACAAACTGTGTTTTTTTGTTTGTTTGTTTTGTTTTTTACATACCTGCACCCTTTCCCCCTCAGAGAGGTTAGTGTTACAATTATTTAGCTTACAAAATTTCGTCTTTGTGCCAAAAATGAGGCTGTTAGTGCCTAATATTTATTTATTTTTGCATTTTTATGATTATTATTATACTTTAAGTTCTATGGTACATGTGCAGGTTTGTTACGTGTGTATACATGTGCCATGTTGGTGTACTGCACCCGTTAACTTGTCATTTATATTAGGTATATCTCCTAATGCTATGCCTCCCCCCTCCTTCCACCCCCCGGCAGGCCCCGGTGTGTGATGTTCCCCACCCTGTGCCCATGTCTTCTCATTGTTCAATTCTCACCTATGAGTAAGAGCACGCAGTGTTTGGTTTTCTGTCCTTGCAATAGTTTGCTCAGAATGATGGTTTCCAGCTTCGTCCATGTCCCTGCAAAGGACATGAACTCATCCTTTTTTGTGTGTTAGTACCTAATATTTTAAGATGTGACTGTTTAAGTTATTCTAACAGAAGATAATTTTTGGAATATGAAAGCTGTTTCCTGGCAGGGTGCTATGGCTCATGCCTGTAATCCCAGGACTTTGCGAGGCCAAGGCAGGCAGATCACTTGAGGTCAGGAGTTCAAGACCAGCCCGGCCAACATGGTGAAACTCAGTCTCTGCTAAAAATACAAAAATTAGCCAGGTGTAATGCCTCTAATTGCAGCTACTAGGGAGGCTGAGGCAGGAGAATTGCTTGAACCTGGGAGGCGGAGGTTGTGGTAAGCTGAGATCGCACCATTGCGCTCCAGCCTGGGTGACAGAGTGAGACTCCATCTGAAAAAACCAAAACAAAAATTAACCAAAAAACCGCCACAAAAAAACAACTGTCTATGGGACCATTAGGCCTAATTCAGTGTGGTGGTATGCACTTGTAGTCCCAGCTACCCGAGAGGCTGAGGTGGGTGGATCACTTGAGCCTGAGAGGTTGAGGCTGCAGTGAGCCGTGATTGTGCCACCACACTCCAGCCTGGGCAAGAGAGTGAGACCCTGTCTCCAAAAAAAAAAAAATGTCGCTGTTACGCTGTCTGAGCTTCAGTTTCCTCGTAGGTAAAATAAGATAATGACTAACCCAGTCATTGTGGGGATTAAAGAAGTATGCACATAAAGTGTTTTGGGATGGTGTCTAGAACAATATAGGTCTCAAAGGGACGTGGAGCTTATTTTTCTGGCTCTTAGAACTTGGATGACCATCTATCCCTGTTTGCCTGGGACCGTTCTGTTTTGTGCCTGTTGTCCCAGCATAATAATAATTATTTTTTAAAATTTATTTTTGTTTTTTGAGACAGAGTCTTGCTCTGTCGCCCAGGCTAGATAGGGTGCAGTGGCGCAATCTCAGCTCACTGCAACTTCCGCCTCCTGAGTTCAAGTGATTTTCCTTTCTCAGCCTCTCTCGAAAGTAGCTGGGATTACAGGCACCTGCCACCATGCCTCGCTAATTTTTTTATTTTTAGTAGAGTTGAGGTTTTACCATGTTGGCCAGGCTGGTCTCGAGCTCCCGACCTCAGGTGATCCACCTGCCTTGGCCTCCTCCCAAAGTGCTGGGAGTACAGGTGTGAGCCACTGCGTCCGGCCCCAGCATCATTATTAATAGTCCCCTTTTTTGCTCTCAGAAGTATACCAGTTTGGGCCATGATTATATCGTCACCCCAGTTAGAACCCAGAAGTGTTTTTAATGCCTGGTAAATCTTAAAAAGGAGCCCAAGACTTTTTGTCACGTTTCCTATCCTCACTTTCTCACTTGCTCTCTGACTTAGGTGCTGATTACCAATTACAAGTAGAAAAAGTCAGGAGGCGGGTGTGTGCACAGTACAAATATATGCTCTGCAAAAACTGTATTTTTGCAAAAAGGAAGCTCTTCATCTCTAAGGAAGCAACCAAGCAGTCGGAACGTTTTTTGTATTTCAGGAACGATTTGTAACCCTGGACCGCGGAAGTCTATGTCTAAGCTGCTTTACATCCGCCTGGCGCTCTTTTTTCCAGAGATGGTCTGGGCCTCTCTGGGGGCCGCCTGGGTGGCAGACGGTGTTCAGTGCGACAGGACAGTTGTGAATGGCATCATCGCAACCGTCGTGGTCAGGTGAAGTCTCCCTTCTTCTCTTTGAGTTTCAGTGGATTTGACACATAGGTGAACCAACCCTTCTAACATGACAGAGAGCCCGGCGTCCCTCGGACTTCCTGAAATAGGTAGAAATTGGAGTTAGTTTCTGTGTAACTCATGAAAATTTAGAGACACTGTTTACCCATGATATACAACTCATCTTTTGTTATACATGTATTGATGTAGATTTCTTTCCTCACTGGTTCTCTCTTTTCTACATTCCCTTCTCTCTCTCTCTCTTTTTTTTTTTCTTAAAGTCTTTTATTCCTAACCCTTCTCTTATAAGAATTCGAAAGAAAACCGAAGACCAAAACCAGGGCAAAAACTAAAACTAAAGGTATGAAAAGAGATACGGTGTCCAGAAGTGGGACAGGGAATAATATTCTAGAATGATAAGGTTTTCGTGTTTTCTAGACGAAAAATCTTAGAGATGATGCAGTTCCGCCCCCTTAACACCCTCTGTTCTAAATAAGGAATCAGACCTGGGCTGTTGCTGCGTTTCCCGAGTCACACCGCCAGGGGGCAGCAGAGCCCCTTCGGGAGGGGCATCTTCCCGGTGGCGTGTGCTCCTGAGTCCAGCGTCTTGCAGTGTGGAAATATTTAAACATATAGATGAAAGGCCTATCAGAGGACCCGGTGATAAGGAAGTTCTTTTGCTTTCATGAGAAGAGCCCTAAGGCACTGAAGGGGAAGGGCGTACGTCATGGTCCCATACAGAGAACAAGTGCCCACTGCTTCCGGGCCCAGGCTGCAACTCTGCCCAGCGGACACCTCCCTGTTCCTTCTGTGGCCTTTACTGTTAGCGCAGGGCCTGGGTTAGTCATTTATTTATAAGGAACTTTCTTTTTTTTTTTTCTTTGAGACGGAGTCTTGCTCCATCACCAGGCTGGCGTGCAGTGGCACCATCTCGGCTCACTGCAGTCTCCGACTCTCTGGTTCAAGCAATTCTCCTGCCTCAGCCTCCTGAGTAGCTGGGATTACAGGCACCCGCCGCCACGTCCAGCTAATTTTTGTGTTTTTAGTAGAGATGGGGTTTCACCATGTTGGCCAGGATGGTCTTGATCTCCTGACCTTGTGATCTGCCCGCCTCGGCTTCCCAAAGTGCTGGGATTACAGGCGTGAGCCACCACGCCCAGCCTCATAAGGAACTTTCTAGAAGAAAGTTGCTTGCCTCAGGCAGGTTCCAGGAGAGCTGCATCTTCCTTGGTAATAGGACTCTCCGTGGTAGAGACTCAGAAACTGAACCCGGAGGAGGGACCCCGGACACCTGCATCTGGGCTGGGGCCCGCAGTCACCGAGCCTTTTCCTCTCTCTGTCTTGCAGTTGGATCATCATCGCTGCCACGGTGGTTTCCATTATCATTGTCTTTGACCCTCTGGGGGGGAAAATGGCTCCATATTCCTCTGCTGGCCCCAGCCACCTGGATAGTCATGATTCAAGCCAGTTACTTAATGGCCTCAAGACAGCAGCTACAAGCGTGTGGGAAACCAGAATCAAGCTCTTGTGCTGTTGCATTGGGAAAGACGACCATACTCGGGTTGCTTTTTCGAGTACGGCAGAGCTTTTCTCAACCTACTTTTCAGTAAGCCGAGGGGATCTGGTTTGGTCTCTTTCTTCTGTTTCAGTAAATGCTTCTGATGGAGCCGGTCCCTCTGTTCCCATAAAACAGCGTTAGAACTTGGTGTCTTTTGGTGTGTGTGCGGTGGCGGGAGACACTCTTGTCTGTGATGAGCCCTCCAGGGAGCAGTTCACTGCAAGAGCCACACCTTCTCAGACCCTGAACCCCAGCAGGGCTTGTCTTCATACTGACACCCACTCACTACCCTGTCAAGATGCTGGATTAGCCTGTAAGGAACCACATGACGGACGCTGGACACTGCGAATCATTTGCAGCTGGTACTGAGCAGATACCAAGCACAGGCAGTGACATGAACCGAGTTTGGAATCAGATAGTGGCTTCTTCCCACTTTATATCATGACGGAAATGTCGATGATCCTCCTTTTGGAAGTCAGTTTGAATAGATGATTGCAGCACAGAAGGAAGCGTCATTCTAGAGCGATTTCTTCCGCGATTTGACAATGCTTTTTTTTTTTTCACATGCAGTGTGTCATTTTTTTATGTGACATTCTCTGCTAAATGCTGTTATATTCCGTACTGAGACGAGGTAAGGGAGGAAGAGTTCTCTGCTCATCCTGCACACCTGCCAGCCTCTCTTCCCACCTCTGTGCTGTCTGACTTGGCACCATTCAGGGCTGGTCCTGGAGCCTGACACCAGGCCATAGCAGCAGCCTCCGGAGAGGGAAGAGGGAAGCGTGGCCCTGAATAAGTTAAAGGAGTGCTTTACCTTAGTCTTCGGATATTTGGAAGAGGGAAGAAGAGAAGCTGGTGGTTTCTAGAGGATGTCATAATCTACATCACAGGCAGAACTGATGGCTCAGTGGCTGAGTGGCCAGTATATTGTTCCTTCTTTTTTTGTTTGTTGTTTTTTTTTTTTGAGACAAGGTCTCTCTTTGTCGCCCAGGCTGGAGTACAGTCACGCAATCTTGGCTCACTGTAACCTCCACCTCCCGGATTCGAGAGATTCTCTTGCCTCAGCCTCCCGAGTAGCTAGAGTAGTACAATAGCTGGGATGACAGGCACCCACCACCACGTCCAGCTAATTTTTGTATTTATAGTAGAGATGGGATTTCACCATGTTGGCCAGGCTGATCTCGAACTTCTGACCTCAGGTGATCTGCCCACTCGGCCTCCCAAAGTGCTGGGATTACAGGCGTGAGCCACCACACCCGGCCAGTGTATTATCCTTTCTTACGGGCTACAAGTACCTGGAGGTGATTGAGAATTCCTGACTCCTCCATTTCCTGGAGAAAAAGGATATGTCAGGCCCAAGAAGACTCACTGTCTGTTGCTTTCCTAGCTTAGGGCCCTTTTTGAGGCTTGCCATACCCTGTGATTATGAGTTTAGTCTCCTGAATCTCTACCATCCACTGCGTTTCAACAAAACCTTTCCAGCATCTTGAGAAATGAGAGTATAAACGTGGGCTAAAATGGTGCATTGCTACAAAAACGGAAAATTTATCCGTTGATTTCTCTACTTTACAAAATATTTGAAGTAGATTAAAAATAGTTGAGTCACTTGAAGTGAAATTTGAAGACAGGTGAATAGCATCTTTATATTCTCCAGTGGACTTGTCTGAGGGCAGGATGTGCAAACGTATTCAGGTCACGTAGAGAAGCACTCCTGCCAGGAGCAGGCTTTTTAACATATCTCCGTGTCTAGAAATGTCTCTGTGTGTGCGTGTATGCCTATGAACTCTAGAAGACCGGATTTTAGAGAACCTGGAGGCGTTGCCTGCTGGGTTTTATGACAGGCCATTGTGGTTTTCCACCCAGGACACAGATCTGGTGCCCAGTGACATTGCGGCAGGCCTCGCCCTGCTTCATCAGCAACAGGACAATATCAGGAACAACCAGGAGCCTGCCCAGGTGGTCAGCCATGCCCCAGGGAGCTCCCAGGTGAGCCCGGCTACATGGAGGGTCCAGTTCTGACACTTCCACCTTTTGGTGGGTCTTCAGAATCTTCCAGGTCACCTACAGCAGTTTCCTCCTGCCTGCCTTCCTTCCCCTTTCTCCTCCCCACCGCTTCCCCTCCCCTCCCCTACGACCCCCCACCCGCTTTTTTTTTTTTTTTAAGACGGATTCTCGCTCTGTCGCCCAGGCTGGAGTGCAGTGGCACGATCTTGGCTCACTGCAAGCTCTGCCTCCCAGGTTCACACCATTCTCCTGCCTCAGCCTCCCGAGTAGCTGGGACTACAGGCGCCCACCACCACACCTGGCTAATTTTTTTGTGTTTTTAGTAGAGATGGGGTTTCACCGTGTTAGCCAGGATGGTCTCAATCTCCTGACCTCGTGATCTGCCCACGTCAGCCTCCCAGAGTGCTGGGATTACAGGCATGAGCCACTGCGCCCGGCCTCCCCTTTCCTTTTTTCTTTTTCTTTTCTTTTTTTTTTTGAGACGGAGTTTTGCTCTTGTTGCTCAGGCTGGAGTGCAGTGGCACAATTGGCTCACTGCAACCTCCACCTCCTAGGTTCAAGTGATTCTCCTGCCTCAGCCTCCCGAGTAGCTGGGATTACAGGCATGTGCCACCACACCTGGCTAATGTTTTGCATTTTTAGTAGAGACGGGGTTTTGCCGTGTTGACCAGGCTGATCTCAAACTCATGACCTTAGGGAATCTGCCTCCCTCGGCTTCCCAAAGTGCTGGGATTACAGGCATGAGCCACCACACCGGGCCTATTTTTAAAATATTTTTAAAAAATCATTTTTTTAACTTTTCTTTTAGGTTCGGGGTACCTAAACAGGGTTGTTATACAGGTAAATTCATGTCACGAAGGTTTGTTGCAGAGATTATATTTTCACCCAGGTACTAAGCTAGGACTCTACAGCAGTTTCATTAGCAGTTGGGTTGGAATCTGATTGGCGACTTCCACTGGTTGTATGGTATCACCTGTCAGGTGAGGCATCTTCATATCACCTGGAGTTCAGGTAGTGGGAACCCATTCCTGGCCACTTTATCATCCATCGTATCTTTTTGTTTTATTTTATTTTTTGAGATGGAGTCTCACTCTGTCGCCCAGGCTGGAGTGCAGTGGCGCAATCTCAGCTCACTGCAACCTCCACCTCCTGACTTGAGGCAATTCTCCTGCCTTAGCCTCCATAATAGCTGGGACTACAGGTGTGCGCCACCACCTGTATTGTGGTGTTTGTATTGTGAGTAGAGACGGGGTTTCACCGTGTTGGCCAGGCTGGTCTCGAACTCTTGGCCTCAAGTGATTTGCCAGCCTCAGCCCCCCAAAGTGCTGGGATTACAGGCGTGAGGCACTGCACCCCGCCACATCCATCATATCTTTGAAAGCTTGTGTTTGAGGAAATTTGCTGTTCAATTCTATGCATGAGAACAATTCCTCCTGGGATGGGGACTGCAATTCTCCCTGGGCGTGTTTGCTTTCTTCTCTGGGGCTGGGGGCAGAAACAGTTCAGCTTTGCTTGGTCATAGTTTTCCTGCTACAGGTTGTTATGTTTTTGAGAGAGAAAATTGCGTATAGACGGTATACATTTTCGCTGCTCCAGGTTAAGCCACTCAGTTCTTGGCAGCTCGTGTGTGGCAGAGGCATGGAGATGTACTAGTGACAGGCATCTAGGTAGGAAGCCCTGGCTCATTTCAGCAAAGACACCGGGAAAGTCATTGGAGTGTTTTTTACTGTTAACTTCCCCCGTGCTTGCTGTGTTCCTATAAAATGAGGAGTCAGGCCAGGTGTGGTGGCTCACGCCTGTCATCCCAGCACTTTGGGAGGCCGAGGCGGGTGGATCACCTGAGGTCAGGAGTTCGAGACCAGCCTGACCAACACGGTGAAACCCTGTCTCTACTAAAAATACAAAAATTAGCCGGGCGTGGTGGTGGGCGCCTGTAATCCCAACGACTTGAGAGGCTGAGGCAGGGGGATTGCTTGAACCTGGGTTGCAGTGAGCCAAGGTTGTGCCACTGCGCTCCAGCCTGGGCGACAGAGCGAGACTCTGTCTCAAAAAACAAACAAACAAAAAGTATGAGGAGTCCATGTCAGTCTGTATTGAAGGAGCAGTTTTGCCTGTGGGCATCTGAGGGTTCTGTTCAGTGAAGGAGCAGAAAGAGTCGGGAGTTAGAGTTCAGGTTTCAGGTCTCAGTGTGTCGATCCACTGTGTTGGGAGTTCCCTTAATAAACAGTAGTTTTTGTCCTTCTCTTGCAGGAAGCTGATCTGGATGCAGAATTAGAAAACTGCCATCATTACATGCAGTTTGCAGCAGCGGCCTACGGGTGGCCTCTCTACATCTACAGAAACCCCCTCACGGGGCTGTGCAGGATTGGTGGTGACTGGTGGGTTGGCACAGTCTCAGCCTCCATAGCCATATTTCCCTTAAAAAAAAAAAAAGCTTCCTATTTTGAGATATTTCAAAAACTTGCAAGAACAGTGCAAAGAACTCCCATGGATCCTTTACCTAGAGTCACCAGCTGTGACTCATCTGGTCACGTGCTGTATCACTCTCTCTCTCTCTCTCTCTCTCTATATATATATATCCATCACATGTTGTCCATGACAAACATCCTATATGTATATATATATGTATACACACACACACACACTTGTTTTTTTTTCCCTGAACCTATTTTATTTTTCCCTTTTTGAGACAGAGTTTCACTCTTGCTGCCCAGGCTGGAGTGCAGTGGTGCAATCTCAGCTCACCGCAACCTCTGCCTCCCAGGCTCAAGTGGTACTCCTGGCTCAGCCTCCTGAGTATTTGGGATTACAGGCGCCTGCTACCAGGCCCGGCTAATTTTCTATTTTTAGTAGAGATGGGGTTTCACCATGTTGGCCAGGCTGGTCTGGAACTCCTGACCTCGTGATTGGCCTGCCTCAGCCTCCCAAAGTGCTGGGATTACAGGCGTCAGCCACCAGGGCCGGCCTCAGGTAATTTTTGTATGTTTAGTAGAGATGAGGTTTCCCCATGTTGACCAGGCTGGTCTCGAACTCGTGACCTCGAGTGATCTGCCTGCCTCAGCCTCCCATAGTTCTGGGATGACAAGGTGTGAGCCACTGTGCCCAAACTCAGTAATACCCTTTTTAGCAATTCTTTTTCCATTCCAGGATGATGCATTGCATCTAGTTTCCATGTCTCTTTGGTCTCCTTCAAGTTGTAAGTTTCTCAGCCATTCTTTTGTTTCGTGATATTGACATTTTGAAGAGGACTGTGCGGATATTTTGTAGAAGGGCCCTCGATTTGCATTTGTGTGATGGTTTCCCTGTGATTAGATTTCCATTTTGCATTTTTGGCGGGAATGGTCCATGACAAACATCCTTCCTAGTGTATCATATCGGGGGATACACGATACCGGTTTGTCCGGTTTCTGGTGATATTAACGATTGCTTGGCTGAGGTGGTGACTGCCAGCCTTGAAATCATTTAAATATCTTGTCCGGGGCCAGGCATGGTGGCTTAAACCTGTAATCCCAGCTTTTTGGGAGGCTGAGGCAGGTGGATCACTTGAGCTCAGGAGTTTGAGACCAGCCTGGGCAACCTGGCAAAACTCCATCTCACTAAAAATATAAAAATTAGCTGGGTGTAACGGTGTGTGCCTGTAGTCCCAGGTACTTGGGAGGCTGAGGCAGGAGAAACACCTGAGCCCAGGAGGCTGAGGTTGCAGTGAGCCGGGATTGCGCCACTGCACTCCAGCCTAGGTGACAGAGGGAGACCCTGTCTTAAAAAATAAATAGGCTGGGCGCGGTGGCTCACACCTCTAATCTCAACACTTTGGGAGGCCGAGGTGGGTGGATCATGACGTCAGGAGATTGAGACCATCCTGGCTAACGTGGTGAAACCCCGTCTCTACTAAAAATACAAAAAATTAGCAGGGCATTGTGGTGGGTGCCCATAGTCCCAGCTACTTGGGAGGCTGAGGCAGGAGAGTGGCATGAACCCGGGAGGTGGAGCTTGCAGTGAGCCGAGATCACACCACTGCACTCCAGCCTGGGAGACAGTGAGACTCCGTCTCAAAAAAAATAATAGATAAATAAAATAGATAAATGTATATGTCTATATCTCACCAGATGCAGTGGCTCATGCCTATAATCCCAGCACTTTGGGAGGCCAAGGTGGGCGGATCACCTGAGGTCAAGAGTTCAAAACCATCCTGACCAACATGATGACTCCCCTTCTCTACTAAAAATACAGAAATTAGCTGGGTGTGGTGGTGCACACCTGTAATCACAGCTACTTGGGAGGCTGAGGCGGGAGAATCGCTTGAACCAGGGAGTGGGAGGTTGCAGTGAGTGGCGATCACAGCCATTGCACTCCAGCCTGAGTGACAGAGCAAGACTGTCTCAAGAAAAAAAAAAAAAAAACCAAAACAAAATAAAAAACAAGTAAATAAACGTCCTGTCCCTCTCTGAATTCTCATCTGGCAGTACAGCATCCATTGATTCTTGTCTGAATCACTTATTACCAGGATGGTGGCAAAATTGTGATTTTTCTTTCTTTCTTTCTTTCTTTCTTTCTTTTTTTTTTTTTTGAGATGGAGTCTTGTGATCCTGGCTCACTGCAATCTCCGTCTCCCAGGTTCAAGTGATTCTCCTGCGTCAACCTCCCGAGTGGCTGGGATTACAGGCTCGCGCCACCATACTCGGTTAAGTTTTTGTATTTTTAATAGAGATGGGTTTTCGCTATGTTGGCCAGGCTGGTCGAACTCCTGACCTCAGGTGATCCACCCGTCTCAGCCTCCCAAAGTGGTTGGATTACAGGCGTGAGCCACTGCACCTGGCCAAAATTGTGATTTTTCTAAATTCATCATTTCTTCTACATTAATTGTCATTCTCCTATAAAAAAGAGCTTTTTATCCCTACATCTTATTGTCAATATGGATTTATAGATTCTTAAATTCAGTGGCTTGTAATTATTACTGTTCATTTATAGTAAGTACAGTGTTTATTTGATGCTCAAAATGTCCCAGATTTTGTCCTGCAGACTGGCTCCTATGTTCTTCTCATATGACCCTGTCTTGTTTTGAGCACTTCCTTTCTTGGGACCGTTGCCGAGGCTAGAGTATAGTGGTATCATCATGGCTTACTGTAGCACCACACCCTCAACCTCCTGGGCTCAAGTTATCCTCCTGCCTCGGTCTCCCAAAGTCCTGGGATTACAGGTGTAAGCCACCACACCTGGCCTATGTATTCATTTTAAAGATTATGAGATGATACTAATACCTTTTTATTGTTTGTCTTTTAAGAGACAAGATTCTCTCACCTCAGCCTTCCAAGTAGCTGGGACTGCAGGCCTGCACTGCCAGACCCAGATAATTTTTTAAAATGTTTTAAATTAATAAATTTCTTTTAGAGACAGTTTTGCTTTGTTGCCCAGGCTGGTCTCCAACACTTGAGCGATCCTTCCGCCTCAGCCTCCCAAAGTGCTGGCATCACGGGCATCAGTCACCTAGCCCTGATATCTTTTAATTCTAATCCAAAGTCCCAGAGTTTCTCTTTGCTTCTCCACATCATTTCTGCAAAGAGAAGCCTGACCCGCAGCAAATCAGCGTGAGTTACCCACGCTCAGTCCCCCGTTACTAACAAAATAGTTTGAGAATTCCTATACCCAGTTCCATTACAAAAAGGGCATCTGCTAAGTAGAGTTTGCAATTTGTTTGTAGTTCTTTTAATTTAATTTAATTTAATTGCATTTTTTGAGATGGAGTCTCGCTCTGTTGCCCAGGCTGGAGTGCTGTGGCGCAATCTCAGCTCACCGCAACCTCCGCCTCCTGGGTGCAAGCGAGTCTCCTGCCTCAGCATCCGAGTAGCTGGGATTACAGGCACCCGCCACCACCCCAGCTAAGTTTTGTATTTTTAGTAGAGATAGGGTTTCACCATGTTGGCCAGACTGGTCTCGAACTCCTGACTTCAGGTGATCCACTTGCCTCGACCTCCCAAAGCTCCAGGATTACAGGTGTGAGCCACTGCACCCAGCCTCTTTTTGTTTTTAAACATGGAGTACGGTACTCAAAAGTTACTTCTATGATTTCTTATTTGTTTTCTCCAGAGTTGACTGTGTTGTTCATTTGGACAGGTTTGGTTTATCTACTTCTGTTGGCATTCAGTTTTAGGGACCTGCCCATCCTTGTTGATTAATTTTTTGAATATGGAAATCATTAACATGATGCCAGAAGTCAGAACTCTACCCAAGACGTGTGTACACAGAGAAGTATTATCCCTTTTTTTTTTTTTTTTTTGAGACGTAATCTTGCTCTGTTGCCCAGACTGCAGTGCAGTAGCGTGATCTCAGCTCACTGCAAGCTCCACCTTCCAGGTTCATACCATTCTCCTGCCTCAGCCTCCCAAGTAGCTGGGACTACAGGTGCCCGCCACCACACCCAGCTAATTTTTTTTTTTTGTATTTTTAGTAGAGACGGGGTTTCACCGTGTTAGCCAGGATGGTCTGGATCTCCTGACCTTGTGATCTGCCCACCTTGGCCTCCCAAATGCTGGGATTACAGGCTTGAGCCACCGCGCCCGACCGAGAAGTATTATCTTTAATAAGCCGTTCGAGGCCCAGTGCAGTGGCTCACGCTTGTAACCCCAGCACTTTGGGACGCCAAGATGGGCAGATCACCTGAGGTCAGGAGTTTAAAACCAGCCTGGCCAACATGGCAAAACACTGCTCTACTGAAAATACAAAATCTGGCCGGGCGTAGTGGCGCGTGCCTGTAATCCCAGCTACTCAGGAGGCTGAGGCAGGAGAATCGCTTGAACCCGGGAGGCAGAGGTTGCAGTGACCTGAGATTGTACCACTATACTCCAGCCTGGGTGACAGAGTGAGGCTCCATCTCAATCAATCCATCAATCAAATAAATTTTAAAAAGCTATTCCATGTCAGCCAGGCTAAGTCCGGAGAATTGTCCGCTCTGGTCCTCGCGTCTCTGGGAAAATGTGGCAGTTAGGACGGACATTCCTTGCTGAGTGGCTCTGCTCGGCACAGTAATGTCTTTGGCCTCTTTTTTTTAGTTGCAGAAGCAGAACCACAGACTATGACTTGGTCGGAGGCGATCAGCTCAACTGTCACTTCGGCTCCATCCTGCACACGACAGGGCTGCAGTACAGGGACTTCATCCACGTCAGCTTCCACGACAAGGTATGGACACTGTAGGCGGCGGCTCTTCACTTCTTTTGGGTCCTGGAGCCCTTAGAGATTCTGATGGACGTTTTGAATTATTATTCCCGTAATTCATAGACACACAAACACACTCCTAAGTCCTGTGTACCATTTCAGAGGGGCCAGCCACAGACCCTGGGGAAGCCACACAGATGCCCTGGTGCAGGTTCAGAACCCAGGTTTCACGTAAGATAGAGACGTCTTCATCAGAGAGAGTGCACTGCGTTTCTTATCTCGCCCTTCTATCGAGGGGCAGTGAAGTCCCTCAGTATTAATCCTGCCTGGCTTCCGGGGTTTGTATCGTTGTCCTGGGTCATGAGTTCCATCAGTAGTGTAGTGCAGCAGGTCTGGCACTCGGGGGGGGGGTCACTGTCACCTGGGGAGAAGCTGCAAAAGCCAGCCGTGGGCTGGGCACCGCGGCTCACACCTGTAATCCCAGCACTTCGAGAGGCCAAGGTAGGCGGATCACAAGGTCAGGAGTTCAAGACCAGCCTGGCCAATATGGTAAAGCCCCCTCTCTACTAAAAATACAAAAATTAGCTGGGCGTGGTGGTGGGCGCCTGTAGTCCCCGCTGGTCGAGAGGCTGAGGCAGGAGAATCACTTGAATCCAGGAGGCGGAGGTTGCAGTGAGCCGAGATTGCGCATTTGCACTCTAGCCTGGGCGACAGAGCGAGACTGTGTCTCAAGAGAAAAAGCCAGCTGTGTGTGGCTGCAGTGCTGTGTGCCCAGTGTGGCTCGGGGTCTCGCCAGGTGGTTCTCACCCGCACAGCCGTGGGGCCCTGCTGGTGCCGACGGACGGCTCTCACACTTCGCTGCCCAAGAGAACCTCTTGAGGAGCTTTTAATACTGCTGAAGTCCAGGCTGCACCCTGGGTCAGTTAAATCCCAGTCTCTGGGGAGGTCAGAGAGAGGCTAAGAAAACAAAGATCCTTTTTCCTGTTGAGCAGCGTGGTTTATGAAGGCCAGTCCTTGCCAGAGCGGGTCCCACTGGGTAGTGGGCATGAGTGGAGAGAGGCGGCGTCCCCTCCTCTCTGTGCCGCAGAATTGGGCTGTCACCGCAGACACTACAGGGCTCTGACTTCGCATGCTGGTGCACTTGCTCACTGTTGAGGCTCCATGCTTGTTTCTTGCTCCTGCAGGTTTACGAGCTGCCGTTTATAGTGGCTCTGGATCACAGGAAAGAGTCTGTTGTCGTTGCTGTGAGGGGGACCATGTCTCTGCAGGTAACGTTGGAACTTGACTTTCCAGCCCTGGGAGTGGGGTGCAGGGGCGGGAGCACACAGATGCTCGGCTGGGGAAAACCGTCAGTAACCGCATGAGATGCGGGAAAAGGCTGAGGACAGAAAATGAGGATGTGAGCCCAGGGTTGGGAAATACTCTCTTTGCAAAAAGGGATGAAGCTGTTTCGTTTTCACTGAGAAATGTCAGCAGCAGAGTGGCTGGCAGGTTGGCCCCCCGCCATGGGAGCTCCAAGAGGGCACCTGCTTGGCTCCCTCTTGCCTCTCTTCCCTGTGCCCAGCCAGGCCCCACACCCGGGAGCCCTCCCGTGGAATTCCTGCACCAGAGCCAGATGGCGGCAGTGAGTCAGTCTTGCTCCCGAGAGTGAGAGTCACGCCTCTGGCCACCAGCCCCGCTGCAAGCTCCGGGTTTGGGTCCTCATGCCCCTCATGGCCTGCCATTCTCCAGGTGCAGCCAGGACTGCCTACATCCATCCCCAGCCCGTGGCCCCTCTTCTGTCTTCCTCAGCCCATCCTCCTGTGCCCCTTGGAGATGCCAGGCGACGCTTTCCTTGTCAAAGCTTTCTTCTCTCAATTCCGGTTTCCTCCTGGCCACTCCTCAGTCTCACTTCCCGTTTTTCTCTGCTGACCCAGAAAATGTGTTGAGAATCCAGAGCCTGTGCGCGCTCGGCCCTCTTCTGCTCCCGACTGGCTCTGCGGCAGCCTCCCAGGTCCAGGGCCAGGACCCCAAACCTGCATCTTCAGGAGCCATCTGGCTCTCCCGGGA